>NC_084594.1:15232811-15545589 GCF_033807715.1 Cololabis saira
ACATAATAGGCACATCAACGCTGTTGATCAGCTGTCATGCTCAATGTTAAACATTTAGCTTTTACTTCACCAATGCCATAAATGTAAAAATTATTTAAACTATTTAAATTGTTTTTCTACATTATCTAAAGATAAAGTCTTTCAGTTAATGAGCTGAAGTACTACTATGGATATCACAGACCTGGTATACATTTGTCTTTTTTGTTGCATCTTTTAGGTTTCTCTAAAAATGTTCTTTAATTTCATTACATTTTAAGCACTTGAGGTAAACATATTACTTGCAAGTAATATTTACACTCTAAAAATATAAATGAGCTTTCCTTCTTGTGTTTTATTTGTTTGTTTTTTGATACTAAGATGGCACATCGGACTTCTTTAATTGTAAGCAAAACTGTAAAGAAATAGCAAGTCTAGTTTATCTTCTTTGGTATTGAAATGAAACATTAAATCATCGTTAAACACCAGAGCACAGTATTTTGCGGACCATAAGACGCAATTTCAATGAACAGGTTTATTTTCATACATACGGCGCACCGGGTGATAATGTGCATGATAAAACGTATTTAAAGCCAAACAAAGCAGTCTGGTAAGTATAACTTTATTCAACTCATTCCCAATAAGTCAGAATATCATTCAATTGTAACAAATACAGAAAAATACACTAACCACTTAAATCATGCGTCTTCCACGAATCTACAAATAAGAAGTGGCGCAGGTAAGCGGCCTACTATGTCCTGTTATCTGATTGGTTGATCGTTGCCAGCGATATATGACACTGCAGTTAGTCTTCGTCGTTTACCAAAGTTGCACTAAAACATTTTGACAGATTTTTGAGTGCAGTGTACAACATAACACTGGTTAGAGGTCAGTAAGCACAACAAATTCATACGTAAGGCGCACCTGATGACAGGGCGCACTGGCGATTTTTAAGAAAATATAAGGATTTTAAGTGCACCTTATAGTGCAGAACATACAGTACAGTATATGCAATTCTCCCAGAGAAGACAGGCTATAGAGGGTGGTGTGTGTTTTGGGGCAGAATGGTGAATGTTTGAGTTGCAGATGAAGAATGAGGTCTGTTATGTGGCACAAACTGCTTGTCTGAACAGTCCACTCTCATGTTAGGTGCATAATGAGGTCCACAGAGGCCTCTGCCCCTGCTGCATTGGGCTGTGCACTAAAGTGGTGAGGGAGATGGTGGTTGCAAATCGGCGCATTGGAGGGTACTCCTTTGCTCATTTTTTTATGTGCTCTCTAAGAAACACTGGGGGGTTAATGGAATGCATCTAATTATATATATTTAATCACTATGACCCTTTCTCTATTCCGATGCTGTAAACATAAACTGCTTAATAATTACTGGGGTGTAATAATTAATGTAACCGGTTCTTGTTCTGCATCTATGCACAACTAATACACCTTGGTGATTGGCAACAATAGGATCGGTTCCTTTAACTCATAATGACTTGTCTGCAGAGTTTACTGGAGCTCCACTTCACTGCTTAAGTCTATACAAATGCGTTCTTGCCTGAGTAAAGAAAAAAAAAGCAAACAACTTTTTCCAGAGTTCATTCAAATAAACTTAATATGCATGGACTGTGCGTTATATTTGAGAATGTCCTTGCTCCAGCTTCATATAATAATAGGTATTGTTATACGACACAAACACACAATTAACATTTTAAAATGATGACAAAGAGGGACTTTATATGCTTTATAAGTTTGTTAAAATCTGAATCATGTATGTTCTTTCAGCAACAAATCCATCAAGAATAAGAATTTTTGTCATTGTACAGTAGACAACAAAATTTCGTTCGGCAGCATCCTCCAGGGACAGCAGCTGCATTCAGTCCCAACACAAGTCCCAAACAGCAAAAATAAAGTATCAATGGAACAAGAATAGTTTATAGCTACCCATTTAGACGAATATAGTCTTGCAAGGATATTGCACTTTCAAATAGCCTTATTTGGAAGTATTGCCAACAATATACCTTAACATACAGATTTTTTTTTACATTTGTGGAATAGGATAGAAAGTAACTTTTCATCCACTTCAAAACTTGAAAAGACAGGTGCTGCATAATATCAGTGATGAAACATTGGGTTACATAACGTAAACCCTGGTTCTTTGACAACAGAGTGAGGTGTTTCAGTATGGGAATTACCTAGGAAGCTCCAATAACAGCACGTCTATCTGTGACAGACCGGTTGGGCCATGCAGAGCCCCCCCTCCCTCATGCTGTCTTGGCCGACAGACCTCTTCTTACTCATTCTAGAGGAGATTTCTTACCATCCCAATGTGGCAAGGGATGCGTCTGCATCATTCTGTTATCCTAGATGACAGAATGATGGAATTACGCTACATAACCCAATATAGTTTTTCCAACTTTGCTTAGTGTTTCACTATGGGAAATATGGCCCACTCCCGCATTCCATAAAAACTCGCACAGAAGCAACTCAGGTAATACACTGAACTGTCTGTGCCGATCCTGCTTCCAGCACTGCGTGAGCCAGTGATGCCTGAGCCGTATTCAGCCTGTAAAACTGTACAAACATCAGGGGTGTAGACCAGCTGGCTGCTGGAAAAATATGCACTAATGCTCCCACGAAGTGGCCGTGTTCAGAGTTGAATGCAGGTGTTTCACTGCATTCCACCTGAATGATCATTCCACCACCTTAGGCACAAAGGCTGGATTGGGCCACAAACACACCTTGGTGAACCCTGTAAACAAGAGGGGTGGATCAACAGTACATGGAAATCATTCACCCGCTTAGCTGCGGTCAAAGCTAAAAGCAAAGCAGTCTAAAGTGAGAGAAACGTCATTCCTATCCCCTCAATGGGTCGAAAAAGATGATGAGAGAGGACCTTCAGCACAATAAACATTTAGCAACGTGTAACTTTCAGCATACGCCTCTCATAAAACACACCAGCAGATGCTGTCCTGCCAGTTTGTCGCCATTTCCCCCATGGCAAGCTGATTACTGCCAGATAGACCTTAATGGTTGAAAATTATGGCTGAGGAGTGGAAAGGCATATAACAAAACATTTAACCATGGGTGACCCCACCCATCCACCCCTAATGGTGCTTCCTCCTTGAATAGAGAAAAAAAACACTGCACAATGTGTGTTTTCCCATGAGGTGAGGAGATCTACACCTGCCTGGCTGTACCTCTGCTAGATCTGTTCCACTACTTAGCGGTGTAGTTTCCAGTTTCCATACAGAGGGTTCCCCCGAGACAGCAGGTCTGCTCCTCTCCGTTTAAAACTCCTTTTATGTGAGTGGGCTGTACAGACTTTGTGCTGCTCCACAAAATCAACTTCCTGGCCAGCCACTGCAGCTTTGGGGAACATGTATCACCTTGACAATTTCTGTAGTCTACCACTGTGGAGTCTGTCTTCACTAAGATGTAATGTCCCTCTCAATATGGCAGAAAATGTCTTTTAGTGAAGAAAACTGCCTGCGTCTTGAGCACATTTATGTGAACCCCAGATATCTTTTGTGACCACACACCATTCACTACTCTGCCCATCATGGCGGCACCCCATCCTTTCAAGGATGTGTCCATTGTCATGGTAACTCAGGACGCCACAGCCCCCAGCATCACTTGCGCTGAGAGTTGTCGGATCCCTCCTTGGCTGAAGAGCTGTGAGACATGCTGCAACAAAAATTATGGCGGGGGAACAGATTTAATGATACGACTCATTGCTGAAAATCTCTGTTTGAAGCCAGATTTTCAACGCTAGTAAAACTGAAGCTATGAGGCCAAGGTCTGAATGACACAACTCTTCCAAGCTGAAAATGAGTCATGCACCGATCCTCGCTTCTGACAGTGTGACATGATGTGAGAGCGAGTTTATCAGGCTGCGTCCATTACTTCAGACTTTTGGGAATCATTGAGGCCCTACAGGTTTAAACATAGGGCCCTCTCACCCGAGACTCCCAAGATGTATCTCACAGATACATCTTGAATCGATGCATCTTACAACACTTTTTAGCAAAATGCGTTCCCCTTACAGAGAGAAACCGCTCCACAAATAGTTACGGTACTATTTACATTTTCTTTTAAAAAGGTAAACAAAAAATGCGACATGAACAATATCTGTCTGTCTGCAGCTCAGCAATAGTGTTTTCAGTCTCCAGTAAACAATAAACATAAAAGGCTGTTCTTTCTCACAGATGAAAGGCTTAATTTTCCATAAAGATCTTAACAGTAGTGATTTCCAACTTTAAGCATTTAACATAGATACTGTGCATCGTCACAACATACAACGCTTAGTGAACTTTTTCAGACAAAAGACCTCCATACTTTAAAAAGCTGCCCTTAATCACAAATAAGACTTCTGACTCCCAACCAGAAAATAATACCGCTTTCAATTGATCATGGGCTAATAGAAAACAATCAATTATGTCACTGCATTGTGAAGCAAATGTATTTAGCAGTATTTAGCAGAAACAGGAGCTGATCTACTTGCTCTGATACAAGTGTGCTCTGCTGAGCAGTGACAATATCTTGTGTAGTCGAAAAAAAGTCTCTGCAGAGATGTTTGTACCTGGAATACACATGTATCTCTTGGCCAGCTGGGAAAAAAGAGCAAATACCATCCCATTCTTACTCCTCGAGCTAAGAGGGTTCTGGGAAAGAGGGAGCGATAGAGTGCTACAGTACTTTGTTCACTTCCTCCTGAGCTTTAGCACAGGCAGATATGGTAGGTTGTTGCTTGATGCAAGCATGAGTTAAACTCCCTTGCTCGCACCAGCAGATTGTCCAACAAGGTAGATAACAAGGCCTTCCTTTTAGGAGTGAGGTTGTAATGTTGATCATCATCCTTAGTGTTTTTGAGGAGCTCTTCTCTTGTATAAAACACAGGGTTGTTCCCGCCAATCTGACCTGAGTCAAAGACGTCTCAAATTTCTAATTACGTTAACTGTAATTCACACTAAACTTTTTCACAAAATGTTTAAAACATTTTTGTTTTCAAGTAAAATTCAATAATCAGGCAAGTAATAATATCCAATAAATATAAAGTATCTATGATTATGCAATATGTTGCTTCCTCTACAATTTGATGAAATGTATTATTTCAAATTTCTTAAGAACAAAGTAATAGTTTACACAAAATAAATACATTGAATGTGCTCTTGTAGAGCAGCAGTGTCAGCAGTCACTCTTCCATAGGTTTCCTCTCTCTCCTCCTCTGAGAGGAAAGCCAAATATTTGAACCTGCTCATTTGTGCATCTCTTGCTTAGGTCTCCATGGATCGTTATCTTTTATTTTTTTATGAGTGGTGACTCTAACTGTCCTTTGTTTCATTGAGAAGTTTTGCTTGCAAAGGCACAATCAAATACATTGTGGGGCTGCTCTCCTCTGACATAACAGTGGCTGCATCCTTCATGGGCTTAAGGGCCCTCATAACATCTTCTGCATTTGAGACATCTGCTTCACTAAGAGTACAGATGTCTGACTCTGCTCTTCTCTCCTTGGGGGATTGTAGAGTGGCATAGATTGCAGGATGTTGTCCTAAAAACCTACTGACCATTTCAAAGGCACTGTTCCACCTGTTGCTACAGCCAGGTTTCAGTTTGTGACTTGGAAGACCATGCAGCTTCTGGTTCTCTTCCAGCTGGTGCCTGGTGATTGTGTGGCAGTGGAAAAATGCAGCAATATGACTGATTCTCCCCAGTAGCGTTGTCACGGTGGGCAACTCCAGGGCACTCAGAGAGGCCAGATTTACAGTATGGGCATAGCATTTCACATGAAGTTATTACAGATCTGAGCAACCCTGCTTACAGTAAACAACCTATAGGTGGAACAATGCACGTTGACATGGTTACTGTTCCAAATGAGAATGTAAGTATTGCCTTTAACTATAACTATTGCCTTTACTCAGCAAGATCTGGACCAGGGGCCTCATTTAAAATGGAGTGCGTAGGATTCATACTAAAAGTGCACGTACGCCCAAAAGCCGAAAATGGCGGGCGCAAAAAAAAATCTGGATCTATAAAACCGCGTGCACGCAGACTTCCACGCAATGTTCCCTTTATGAATCACAGTCCACCTGGAAAGCTGCGCAGCTGAATCCGCCCCATATCCCGCCCTCAACACGCCCATAAATCCATATGGATGAGCCTACTGAGCATGCGCAGTGGCTTCCTGCAGCCTGTTAGGGATGAATGCGTCAGAATGAATGAACGTGTCGAGCCACCGTGCCACTGAATTTCGCTGAGATCTGAGATCTAGATGTTGTGGATGATGTGGAGAGAGGACAGTGAAACGAGATTATTTGGTGGTCACAGTAAAAGTAGAAAAAGTATATAAATAGTATAAAATAAAGCGAGTGAGTGGCAGCACGTCGTTGCTGCCCGTTAGTGCCACGATCGCACGACGCAATTTCCACTGGGAACAGGGGGGACATGTCCCCCCCACTTTTCAAAATGATGTATTTGTCCCCCCCACTTTTTACAGTTTAAAAACTAACGGCAGGCTCAGCAAATCATCAAGACACTCGGGACGGCGGCCCGGCAGCCCCCGCTCCCCCTCCTCCCTCCCGTCTCCCCTCAGAGCTGCTCTAGGCTGTTTTATGGTTCCGCGTTACACCAACGCAGAGCCTACGGCATAGAGTACGCGACGACGCGCAATGTACGCCGGACCCTACGGCGTAGGCTCTGCGTTGGTGTGACGCAGAACCATAATTCCGGCTTAAAAGTAAACAACATGAGCGCACGTACCCGTGACAGGCAGACACACACGGGGAGAAGGGACTATTTCTTTAATTTTTTTTTTTTTTTTAAACTTTATCCTTATGAACGCAATTGTTATATAGTCCAACTTTCCTTATTTTAATCAGAACACTTTCTTTTTTCCTCTTCGGCGTGGAGTAGTGGGCTCGGAGCGGTAGTCATCCCTGCCCCCGCCCCCCCCGCCACCTGCTCCGTTATCAGCACTATTTTATTATAAGTCTGATATATGTTGTGATATGTGATGACATTATTAAGAGTATGACATGAATCTGGCTTCATTTCACCACCTCACAGCCTGCCTTGCCAGTTCCCCGTGTCTTAAGTAAATTCTCACGGGAGGGTCCGGGTTGCCGTAAAGATACGCAGATTTTTCGGTTAGTTTTTTCTTTTTAGATCCGAGGCTTTGCGTAGATGGCGGCTTCCGCAACTTTCAGGCGCTTTTTCTGCGCAAGCAAGCTTTATAGATGAGGCCCCAGAGCTTGGAACTGTGGAACCATCTTAAATGCGCTAATGTATATTGCTGTAGTTTCCTCGCGGGAAGAAAGTGAGAATGAGTAAGAACCGGTCAGATAGCCATGAAAAAATGGGTGGATGGAGCCCTGTGCACGGCCCAACTGATCTGTTACGGACAGGCAGGAGCTTCTGTAGTAGGTCATGCCGAGGTAATTCCCATCATTAAACACCAAGTGAAGTTAGAAAAACAACTCAATGTATGAACAAACCCCCAGAAACTAAGAGCTCAACATACTGCATATTCTTTGTCATCATCTTTCATTTGTTTACATATTTCATTTTTGAATTTCAGGTCTCCAAGCATCCCAAAAAAGTTGCTAAATAGAAAATGTAATGCTAGTTGGGAGTGAACTAAAGATGTTTAGATGGACAGGACATGACAAAATCCATTGCGTCATTAGTTAATAAAAATGAAACTAAAAATCAGAACCCATGGATGACACTAAGTACACCCCATGATTCAGCAGGACGTTGAGGTTTTTGCTTTCTCTAGAATTCATCACTGTCATAACACTGTAGAAGACATTTGACTGACTGTCCCTGACAATTCTGCCTCAGTTTTCAGGTTTCTAGGCATTTGTTTATACAAAGCTGTCTGAAGCATTTTCATCACCGTTCAAAAGAATTTATTTTTGGACATAGACGACCACTCTAAAACTTTTCATTTTCTTTTTTTTAATTCTCTGCCATTGTGGGGTAGAGTCTGTGGTGTGCCATAGATCACTGTCTTTTTGCATGACCTAAGCTACTGCCAAGCTTTAACTGTTGGACCGAGAGCCTCACATTTCCCTCTCATAATCTGGGTGATTCAAGAACTAAAACATTTCCTGGCCCTGTGATTGTGGAAAAAAAAAAGGAAAAAAGGTCAAAATCATGATTCCACTACCACTTTGTTTGGCAGTTGGTGGCTTTTCATTAATAATCTTTCTTACTCAAGAATGATGGATTATTGATTGTTTGAAATGAAAATAGTTTAGTGACTCTCCTCAGATTGTCTGGAAGCTAAAATTGTTTCAAGCTGGCAACAAAGGCCACAATGCTGAACTTATTTTTGAATCGTAAACTAACAGCAGGTGTCATGGACCATTTTGCCAAGACATTGTTGCTATCAGTGAGTTTTCAGACCCCCATAGCCCCTCTCTTGTCTGCTTGCTTGTTTTCCAAAAAGCGACTAGCAGCTAATTTAGCAATTTTGCTTTTCAAGTATTATTGAAGACTTTTGGAGACTTAAAAGTGAAGGCATGTGTCATTGTTACACTTCACATCACGCAGCAGCGGGTCCTGTTGTGGCACCCTCCCCGTCCGAAAGCACTTTCAGTCTTCATGCAGCAGCTCCAGCCAAAGCAGGAGATTTTCACCACCCCTCCTCATCAAGACTTCAACTGAATCACACATCCGCAAAGCTGCTTGTTGATCTGCACTGGCCCAGCACCATTGATTAATAATTAATGATATATCACTCTAATTTATTTACTTAGAAAATCAATTCCATGGCACTGCACTGGCCTGCAGACAGGATAATTGGAGTTGTCAACAGTAGTCATGGAAAGCAATTCTGGGGCTTGGGGATGCTAGTGTAGATGGGTGTCGCGGTACCATTTCATCAAGGTGGTTTCCAGCAACTCACTATAAGTCAGAGATCCATTTCGTCTCAGACATTTTACAGTAGTCAAACCTGAAACATCCAGTCGAAGTCAAAATCCGTTCCAAATATTGCTGCATTTTGTTTTTCCTCTTCATTGATGTATTTATCGGTTTTCTGTTTTTCTCCCAGCTTTCCTTACCGTCATGAGGATCCATTGAAGTTAACGACTGGCCAAACCCACATAGAAAACTACACCCCGTCATTTAAATATAGGAAAATGAAATTAAAAGATCTCTAAAATAAAAGTGGAAATGCAAAACAAAAGTGTCATGAAAAATGTAAATGAGGCATTACAAAATAAGTCTCACGAATAAAAAACACACCTTTTATGAAATAAAAGAATCTTGAAATACATAAATATACCATTATGGAATAATTTGTCATGACATTGTCACAAAATTACCATTTAAAATATAAAATTCTGTCAATGGAGTAAAACAAATGTTCTTGTCTCAAATTCTTTAAACCAGCACAAAAATCTAAAAGTCTTGTGAAACAAAATATATTTTTTACTGAGAAATTAGTTGTTGCATTGTACAACAGTAATATATGTGGTAACTAAGGTTTCTCACTTAAGCTGTGTTAAATACCCAAGCCACAGAAGCTTCTCTGTTACTGCCGAAATAATCTGTATACTGCACAACTGAGTTTGGGATGATCTTGTTATAACAAAAGTAGATGCTAATCGCCACATTACAAACAGACAGACAGAAGATTGTGAGCAACCCGGCCGGGTATAATTTCTGTCAAGGAAAAAAAAAAAAAAAGCATATTGCATCATGCAGAAAAGAAGAAACAAATTGTCAACATGAATCATTTTGAGCCACGCAGTAATGAAGACTGACCATCCTTGAGAGGAGAGGGAGGGAGGTGTGAAAACAACAACCCAGAGAGCTTTCCTTCATTTCACCCATCATAAATGCTTTCCCTGGTGGGAATGACTGGACAGCGATGGTTTGCGATGGAACAAAACACCTCTACCTGATGTGATAGAAAGAGGCATGATATTTCACTTAGTCATGGCCCAATGACATCTGAACAACAGATAGTCATGTAGTGCAGAAGAATGAACAAAAGGAAGCAGCTTTTCCTGGCATCAACAGTCTGAACATGTTTGATTCCTCTCCTCAAGTGGCAATACCTTCATCCACTGCTGAATGAATGAAAAAGTTGCTATCAGATTACAGTATTTTGTTGTTGTTTTTTAAGGTCTGTTTTTTAAGGCTGCTTGATCTGCCATCCAGCAGCTGGACCACAGTCCACGGATATGACTTCAATATTTATTGCATTACTAATGTACATGGGCTTACTGGACTCTTAACTGTGTAGGTCTACAGAGAAAGAAATGCAAATAGTTTTTTGGCAGGTATCTCTTAAAACTACTGACAGTAAACAGAAATGTGTGATAATGGAGTTTTTGTTGGCTCGGCTCTAGAAATCATCACAACAAAAAAGTGGCCTGCTCCTGCAAACACCTCTGTCGAGTCCTCGTGTGTAAGAACACCAGGATGGCTGCTGTATGTTTCCTGATTGTGAGAATGCTGTCTGCCTTGAAAGAACAAAGGTTGGCCTAAGAGTACTTGCTCCACAGAGTTCATGTCTCTGCTTACAGGATGAAAACAGCACAATATTTCTATTATGGAATTAAGAACATGTGCTACAGCATGTTTTACCACACGTGCAAATTTTATTCATTGTTCAATTATTGAAAATAAATGCATAACAGTTTTAAGTAATTCTGACTTTATCTGAACCAATATGTAAAACATTTTCACACAGAATAATTCAGATATTGCAGCCAAAACGGTAGACAAAAACTGCCGTATAAATCAGAGAGGTTCCCTCTGAAACGGCAGGTTAGTAGGGTATATGAAAATGGCATAAACATTGTGTATCCACACAGAAACTATCCACACAGAGACAATCACGTAGCATCCAGAAGGGAGAATGCAGAAACTGTTTCCTCAAAGACTATGTAAAGCACTAAATCCAGCATTGGGCATACTGTGAACAGCAGTCCATCGCTTGTTTTTCTTCAGCATGCATTTGGATTTTAAAGAGCTCAGCAGTTACAAAGGCGGCATTAGGGGCATTTTAATAGCTGAAGGAAACTGTTTACTCTTTCTACTTCAACAGATCTTTTCTTCTCAACAGTAGTTTTACACTGGTGAATCGATCTGGTAGTAACCACTAAAGTGAAGGTAAATGATACATCAATATATTTCTGACATAAAAGGGTCTTTCTTGTTATTTTCCAAAAATAGCCTTAATTTATATCAGGGCTGTATAATATTGATTATATTATCTATAATAATATATAATATATTTTCTTAAAATCTTGATTAACTGACAATATGTAAACGGTTAACTTGTGATTGATCGCCATTAATAAACAATTTATTTCATGTTATGTTTACCTTAAAAAGATATTTCAAACTTCAATAATACAAGACCAGGGGCGTCCAGTGTATGGAAAAAAAATAGACTTTGTTCCGCTTGGTTGGGCCAAGGGTCATATTTTTTTAAACATGCATGCATTAATATCATGTAAAACAGTTAAAACAATTGCATTAAACACAATTTGCATTAACATGTTATTAATGCATACATTTTGACAGCCCTAATCTGTATTCATTCATTCATTCATTCATTCATTCATTCATATATGTATATATAAGCAGGTATGTCACGAGGAAGCTACTATGAGATACTCGTCATTGTTGCCGTTCATTCTCGTCTGTTGTCATTTATGTTGCTCTGTAATTACTCCGACTAGCGTTAGGTGGTGTGGAAGCTTCTTTTCTGCAGTACTACAGCTTAATCTCTATGCAGCAGTATGATGAGACATAGCCGTGTTCTGTTTGTGAGAAAGGTGTGTGTTTGGGTGACGTCACACAGTGTCACATTGTTAAAGTATCTGATAGCTATAGTCTGCCATTTAATCCCAAACCCAACTAAAGTTCACATATTCAGCACCAGCTCTCATAATCCTTCCAGAACTGGGCAAATTGAAAATTCGGTTGACGAAAAGTGAAGCAGTCATTGTTAGGTACTCGATGAAAGTGGATCAAAATGAGCCTGTTAATTGGAAGACATGAGGCGTGGTATTACATACAACCCTAGACAAGTGGTAGCTACAGGCCATTTTCATAATCACGCATTGTGTACTATCCCATCTATTCTTTTCTTTCCATTTGTGATTAATACCAAATTTACAGAATTAATTTGCATGGTACAGTGAATAATCAAAACGTCAGCAGACAAGATTATCTCTAAGGGAGTCGAGACACCCTGTGGAAGAAATTCATTACATCCACAATCGTAATATTTCAGGTACTACCTTCGGCTTGTGACCATAGGTGAGGGGAGGAACACAGGTTTACCAGCAAGGAGCCTTGTTTGTTGGCTCAGATATTTCTCCAGAATCAGATCAGCTTTTTTGGCCAAGTTTGAACATGCCAGACTGAATGAAGAGAGAATGAAGCCAACAGGACCACATAATTAGTAAAAAAGAAGAGATGGCATCCTGATGTCACCAAATCAGAACCCCCTCCACCGCCCGGCTGAGCCTAGAAATTCTATCCATAAATGTTGTGGAAAAAAAACTGGTGACAAAGGGAAGCCCTGATAAACTCTACTTCACACTTCCCACCTGGAACAAATCTGACCATTGGCAGTGTGGAGTAAGCCCTCGTGCCATTGTTTCTGGGCCAGAACAGAACATTGGGCTCTGTTCTCCAGCAGGCCTGCAAAGCAATGTTGAAGAGCAACATGTGCTGCATAAAGGACGACATCTTTTCCAGGGATGTCCGTACATTTTACAACAACAGAGCGCAAAACCACATTCTGTACATATTACAAAAGAATAGTTAAGGAAGGAGAGGGTACTGGAATCTACCAACATTACTCACCTGTCGCAAAATAGGAAGTTCAAACAGTAACAGTATACACTTTTGGAACAATAGTTTTTTCTATTTTAGTTTTTTTCCCTAAACATGTTCTACCATAATATTTTTTCCTGACACGGGGGTTACATTTTATATCTCAATAATAACAATAATATATAATTAACTGTATCTTTACACAATTATTTTATGCTATGACTGACTATAATATGATTAATATATTTTATGAAATACATTTCCCTTTACCTCCCAGATGTGAATAAAACATTAAATTGACATTCTTTAATAAGTAGATATTAAAATGACAAATTAGTATGACTAGCTGGAGTTCAGATGAATATTTTATCTGTGCAAACAGTGCATACTCAAATCTGAAAAAATGTAATTGTCTTGGGCTCTATTGCTTTATAAAAGACAGAGTCTATATAATGGAACTCTGGATCACTGCTCTTTGTGTGAAAGCAGTCAAATATTAATATGCCAGTCATGAATTTGAACTTGGCAGATAACTGGGTATCATGTAATGCTGCAAAAAGGGGATGGGAAATAGGTCAAATAATGAAGGAAATAACATCAGTGAAGTTCTGAGTTTGAAGACTTGAGATGTTCAAATGACCTGTGTGTGTGTGTGTGTGTGTGTGTGTGTGTGTGTGTGTGTGTGTGTGTGTGTGTGTGTGTGTGTGTGTGTGTGTGTGTGTGTGTGTGTGTGTGTGTGTGTGTGTGTGTGTGTGTGTGTGTGTGTGTGTGTGTGTGTGTGTGTGTGTGTGTGTGTGTGTGTGTGTGATGCACCGATTGTTCGGTAACCGAAATTGTTCGGCCGAAAATGGCAAAAAAACACGTTTGGTGGAATAAGTGGGGAAAAAACAAACAATTAATAACGGCGTTGTAATATAAGGAAATAGACTGGCCGCTCCGTAACTGTTGCGCACCACATAAATCGTTGGCCAACCAAAAACTAACCACATAACGCTCCCGTAATATTGCGCAGCACATAAATCGTTGGCCAACCAAAAACTAACCACATAAGAATTTTACCTAACATTCACCAGCAGGTGGAACCAAAACAACATAAATCAATCTATTACAGGTGCGTTTAGATGACGAAATCAAACAGCGAAGAGCGTGGAGAGAAATGGTGCGGTGCAAACATGTCAGCAGTGTGGAAGTATTTTAGAGTGGCAAAGAATAATACAAGAATGGCTGTTTGCAATGAATGTTCTGCTCAAATATCTAGAGGGGGCACATCTGCAAAGTCTTTCAGCACTACAAGTTTGATTTATCGTTTGAAATGATAAAAAAAAACCCTGAGCGCTTTAATGCATTTTTATTGTTTTAAGGCCTATGTTACAATGTTCAGTCAGTTAAGCCTAACGTAAGCTCAAAGATGGCCAAAAAATGTATTTTGCTAATTTATTTATTTATTTATTTAGTTATTGTTCTTTGCTGGTATAATGTCTGCTGGAATATTTAAGAAATGCTGGGAAATTAAAAAATTTTCAGTTTTTTATGTTCAACAAATGTTTTCTACCTTGTAATTTTGTAAAAAAAAAATTTCTTTTAAAAGCATGCCTAAATCAAATTTATTTGATTTATGCAATGGTGAAAAAATTGGCAAAATAAATGAAAAACTGTGAAGAACCATGTTCGGTATTGTTCGGTATTCGGCCAAGTGTTTATTATTATTTTCGGTTTCGGCCACAAATTTTCATTTCGGTGCATCACTAGTGTGTATGTGTGTATGTGTGTATATGTATATGTATATATATATATATATATATATATATATATATATATATATATATATATATATATATATAATCTTCTCCAATGACTTAAAGAAGAGGAACAAAGGAGTTACAATGAACTACAGCTGATACCATGAACAAGAAAGTCAACAGTTAATTGTTCACCCTCTGTTGTTTTAGTTTTATCATCTGTTTTGCTTAGCATCTAGTAACGGTCATATGCTAAGGGCTTCTTGAATGACAGATGCTGCCTTAGAGATGAGAGGATCTGTGAACCAGAAGCAAAAATCAGTAACCAAATGTGTGTTGTTGTTTCTGAAGGCCCTGCAACTCCAGAATTTACAAACCACAACAAAAAAAAACAAGTCTGCAGTGACCAAAAACGTTCTATTTCAGAACCGAGCTCACATGAGTAGTGTGAAGGCATTACCATAACGAAAGTTTCTCACGTTTTAAGTGTAAACATGATGCTGTTGACCTGACCTCAGTCATTTCTGCAACAGTGTGAAATTTGTATTGAAAATAGAAAATTCCATAAAGTAAAGGGGTTCCATTTTCAGTCTCAATGTAACTGTAGTTTAAGTCTAACTGTTCTTTATTCTTTTCTTTTTTTCCGATTCACTTTTCATATACTTATGTAAATCATCTTGAATTGCCTTGTTGTTGAAAGGTTCTATATGAATAAACTTACCTTGCTTTCAATCTCCTTATTGTACAAACTGAATATGCTTTCGCTCTTTGCCCCCCCGCCCAAATATACTATAAATCCTCCCTTGAAGAGCTTCCATCATGTGATATTATACAATTTGGGTCACAAGCTGCTTGATTGACTTTTTTATTTTAAAATCAAGCTCGTTTCTTATAAAGTTTGACTGTCTTTAACATTGAGGAACATCAGTGAACTGCGTTAAAACAATTCCATGCCTAATGGTGGTTTTTCATTAGATGGTAAAGCTTGAAACAGTAACTAGGCTTTTTTTCTTCTTTTGAACTGCAGTAACTACCACCCTGGTGTAGGCGGTTATTGTACCAATTGTCATAGCAGTTCCACCAGCAATGTCTGGCACATCTTGGTGTGACACCACTGAGCAATAGAGGATATAGAGGGAGTACGATTCTTGATTCTCGTTTTATGTTTTGTTTTTTGCTACAGCAAGGAAATGAGTTTTGTCTCAAAAACACATGATGCAAGGTACATCCTTCGAGTAGAAGCTGCTGCTGGCACTATTCCTTTACTATTTAAATGCTACAGAGGCACCAGTTTATATACAAATATATATATATATTTATACATATTTCTTCCACTTAGTGTTTTTTTTTAACTATAATTATCATCATTATGATTGTTATAGTTCTTGTTCTTGGTAATTATATGAGCTTATCGGACTGTAAGCATTGAGATAAAACATACACATTCCAGTATAAAGAAATATAGCTGACCTGCAAAGTTTAGCCGGCGAATATGCTTGAGCAGATGGGTGCCATTGATGGGATCCATTTTAGCGCAGAGACCCACTTTCCCCGGGCAGAGCTCCTGGTGCATGTTGTGCAGAGCATGAGCCATCGCATACACTGCATCAATGACAAATTGCACCTTTCCCTCCTGCTCGTAATGGGAGTCCTTTCCTATTCGCTCCTGATCTTTAAGACACAAAGAAATATACAGATTAAATTCATCACACGTGCATCACATTCATTGTGTATGTTTCATTTCTAATAAGCAACAAATTGGTGCAGTTAAATACTGCTAAATTACTTTGGGCCTGCATTTGGCTCATTGTTCAAAGGGTCAGGTACAAGGTTGAGTCTGTAATTTCTATGCATGAAGAATAAGCAATTGTGAGACTGGAATATGAAATACACAATCTCACGCACACACACAAAAAGACAAACGATCTGTACTTCTGATAGCCACACCATAAATTAAGGAAAAGATTACTCTTTTAAGACTCAAGTACTGGCCATGAGGGGATCCAACCGGAAACATTATCTCCAAGTTTGTCCTTGAAGCTTTTTTGAAATAAGATTGTGATAAACCTATTGGGCCAACTGCACCGTCAATTTGTTTTTTATTTAAAAAAAAAAGATTTTTTTATCTGTAAATAGAGCATTATCTTTGTGAGGTCAGTTGCATTCATCATGTGAATGGACCCCACACTCTTTTACTGTGTGAGCAACTGTATTTTTGGCGCTTTGAAATACCATCGCATCTGCCACCAGCTTTTACTTCACCTCTGGAGATGTACTAAATTAGCTGTGCGGCTACTTTTATTTGTCACAACATGTGGACCAGCTTTACAAGCTCTCAGTGGCTGGTACGACACACTTATCAAACTCAACTTCGTACCTCAGTTCAATGATGCTGGGATAAAGCAGCCGTGTGGCTACCTGTAGCTGGCTATAGACAAACGTTACAGCTGGTAGTGGACAAAGAACCCTTGTTTAACACTCACTGGGCTTTGTAAATACACTATAATACTACTATTGTCATTTAGCAGATGCTTTTATCCAAAGCGACTTGCATCTGATAGATACTGCGTAACATGGCAGCTGGCGGATGCAGTGCTGGTGCAGGAGATGCAGTGAGTGCCGGATATATGCTACCCCTGAACAGCAATGGGATTTGCATAGTGGCTTCCCCTCCAAATCGCTTAGCACAAATCAAAATATGACCAGTCCAGTCTTCCTCTACCACTGGAAACATTGTGTTGGAAAACTATTAGAGTAACTTTTAACAGTAGATGCAGCTACGCTGTGGATTTATGAGTCTGAAGGGAACTATCATTTAGTGGAGGTGTTACGGCTCTGCAGAAGCTTGTGGACACTTATTTATGCCGATTAAAGTGAGAAATGATTCTTACTTAAAAAAACTACATAAATGATACATTCCAATTAATTGATCAAATCAATGTATAACCCAGCCTCGGCTTTGATGTAACCCCTTATAGGGCAGTCAATACTTGAAATTAAAAAATTTCAACTTTGAAGGGTTATTGGACAATATTAAAGGACATATTTTACTTTGTGATTTAAAAAAAACAATCATAGTATGTCGGTCTATTGAAGCTACCAAATATAAATATTTAAAGGGTTAAAGTGACACTTTGATAAAACAACAAAAATAGGGGAGACAAAAACGAGCTTGGAAAGAGACGGGGAGAATTATTACTAAAGACAGCTAAAGCTGCGAATTAAATGATTTAGCTCAAGGACTGCACACTTAGAAGCAGGTTTCCCAAGCGCAGACCAATCCTGCCACATCAATTGGTAGAATGCCCTCAGGACAGTGACAGTCTTCCCTCAGATGATCAAATCAAGTCTGGTATTATCATTAATGTTATACTTCTGTCTTTACATGACTGTGCATATTCCCACACTGTGTAATGATCCTACTGAATAATTAATGCAGTACAAATATGTATTTTAATGTAGAGAGGGCAAATAAAGGCTTTCTGGTGCTTAAAGATCTGAGTTATACATACAGTACGAGCTGTTGGCACGGCTTCTCCGTTCTGTCGCCCTCAAACAAACCCAGGTGGGGTCGTTTTATGCAGGCCACTCGGAATGAGAAGAACCTTTTTTTTTTTTTTTTTTTAAATCAAAAGATGTGGCATCATTCCAAAAGGCATAGAAGAAATTGCATTGCTCTTCTATGAGTCGTATTCTTTCAGTGGTGAATGGGTCTTGCCTCATGCAATTAGCTAGAAGGTAAATATCTGGATTGCCGCAGAGGAATAAATCAATTCCAATATCTGGAGTGCAAGATTTTCTCCTTCGGGAAATCTCATCTGTGAAAAGAAAAACCCTCTCTTGTATCTCCTGAAGGACTACATGGACCAGCTCTCAATAGGCATTAGCTTTTAAAGCTGACATTTGTATACCATTAACTCTATGCCACATGTCTTATTAGCGCATTTACACTCACCACCTTATACAATGGCCGGTGAATGATTACTTAAATTTGACTGGATCATGACCTGTTTCATCAGATGCAAATTCAGTGAATAAAAGAATAAAAAGAAAAGAGAGAGAGACATGCATAAACAGGACAGGGATAATCATTTTTTCCAGGAGTTTGTTAATCCTGGCCCGGATGTTCCACAGTTTTTGTGATTGTTAATTTTTGTGACGGGGTAAGGACTAAGAAGGAGGGAGAACACAATCCCAACTTGTCCTTTCTCCTTAACAGCCTAACATTTTAAAGCCAACTTTACAAAGCTGGGCCGCATGAGCGTGGGAGATTATTAGAAGCAGGTGTGCTCAATTTGGATTAACAATAGACTAATTACCAGGGATGAGGTAATGATAGAGCACAATATACTTACATAACTGCTGAACTGAATTCAGTTAGGCTTTGCAAGGTAATACGTGCCCAGCAGGGGATGTGCTGTTAGAATTCACACAATAATGACTGCACTGTCAGGTAAGAATCACCTAATGGTGTGTCTTACTGTGTTGTTGACTTGCTTGTTGCAATATTCATCAAGAATTAAGTAAAATAAATAAACAATGTAAGCCATCTCAAATTGCACAAGCTCTGACCAGCTGCGAGTCGGGATTCACTCTTGGATGGTCAAGCATTACTGAAATAGATGCATTTAAATACAAGGCAAGGCACATTTATTTATAAAGCACATTTCACACGACAAGCATGGACTCAATGTGCTCAAATAGATAAACAAACAAACAAACAAAATTACAGGGAAAAACAACAACAATAATTCCATTATAACAAAAATGCTATCACTCAACCAATGATGTACAGTTTAGTCAAACGCCTGTGCAAAAAGGTACGTTTTTAGTCTGCTTTTGAAAGAGGGCTGTTGGAGCAGACCTTAGTTCCTGCGGCAAGGAATTCCAGAGAGTGTAGTAGTGACTGAAAGCACCATGAGCAGATCTAGTGTAAATTCTAGGTATGATGAGAAGACTCTTATTTGATGATCTAAGGGATCTGCCCGGTATGTATTCAGTGAGCATGTCAACCATGTAGGAGGGAGCTACGCCGTTCATAGATTTGAAAACAATAAGAAGTACCGGTACTTTAAAATCTACTCTTTGTTTAACAGGGAGCCATTGAAGAGAGGATAAAACAGGAGTGACGTGTTCATACAAATTATTTAATTTGAAGAAAAATAAACTATACTTTTATTCAGTTCAGCAGATGATTTTTCATATGTATAAAAAATAAGTTTTAAAAAGTCTAAAAATAATAGCGCTTTAGTGCAAGGATTAGCTGGACAAATAATCTAATTCAATTTCAGGGTGGCTGGACGCTCCCTTAAGCCGGAAATATACTCTACGCACGTAACCTGCGTAGCCTGCGTAGCCTGCTTTGTGTCTGTTCATGCTCCACTGCGTACGTCGCGTACCACCCGAGTAGAGCCTGTCATACCGATGGTGACCGATAGGGGGCAGTAAGCAGAGCAACAGTTGGAAAAGCTACTTATATTAAGTAGCAGAAGTAGTAGCAGCAGCAGCGGTAGCAGATTAGAAAAACGAACACTTTTACAGGACAATATTGGATGATGTAGGAGATTATAACATCGTGTGAATGTGTATGAGTGTGTATGAATGTTGGTGGTGGTCGGAGGGGCCGTTTGGCGCGATATGGCAGCCACGCTCCCGTCAGTCTGCAGGGCAGCTGCGGCTACAGACGGAGCTACCACCGGGGAGAATGTGTGTGAATGAATAATGATCTCTGTAAAGCTCTGGGTGCCTAGAAGGAAGCTAAAGAAAACCATAACATTATTATTATTATTATTACTCTTTTTTTAATGTGTATTACTTATTTATATTACTGTTTTACCCCCTTCCCTGTGTGTGTGTGTGTGTACTTCTGCTACGTGAGTTTCCCCGTTGAGGGAGTAATAAAGGACTATTTTATCTTATCTTATTATTATTGCTTATTATCAAAAGTGGATAGTCTTTCCAGACTAATTTATCCAGCATTCTCCTCACCCATCTCAACAAGAATGACGAAACAATAAATCCAGTTAATTTTAGGTTCATATGGAGAAGTAGATGTCAATATATAAGAAAGATTAACATGGTCAAAAAATGTATTGTTCCTAATATGATTCCAAGTCATTCAATAGTATTTTTATTGAAAAACAGAGTATTTAAAATAAAATAAGTCCCGTCAATTGACTCCTGGCTCCCGGCTCCGCTTCCTCCCGGCTCCGGGAGGCACCGAGGCTCGGCGCGTACCTCCGCCGGGGCTCGGTAGCCGGGGCTCGGTCGCCGGGGCTCGGCGGCCGGGGCTCGGCGGCCGGGGCTCGCCATCCGCGGTACTCCCGGGGACTCTAGTCCCGCAGCACCAGTGAGTATTTTGACCGGAGAGATTATAAAATACCGGACTTCGGCATATTTTACCGGACAACGGAAACCCTGGGGGGAAGTTAAATATTGCATAAATATATGCACGGGGAACTTTCTCCAGGGGAGAGCAGCATAATCGTGCCAGCCGGGATCAGACCGGGAACAGCGATACTAGCGGCCAGAGCGAGAACTGCAGGTCGCGTACGCGTTCAGTGTCTTTTTGAGAACGTGCACGTCGACGCGTCAAATGTACGCAGGATACGCAGGATACGCGAGACGTGACGTCACGCGTATCCTGCGTCTCGCGTACGCGTTCTGAACTGCAAGTATAAACGCGGCTTTAGAGATCGGGTGAGGAGTTCAGTCACCCGGGAGTCGAGCCGCTGCTCCTTCACATTGAGAGGAGTCAGCTGAGGTGGCTTGGGCGTCTGTACCAGATCCTCCTGGACGCCTCCCTAGGGAAGTGTTCCAGGCATGTCCCTCCTCCCTAGGGAGGTGTTCCAGGCATGTCCCTCCTCCCTAGGGAGGTGTTCCAGGCATGTCCCTCCTCCCTAGGGAGGTGTTCCAGGCATGTCCCTCCGGGAGGAAACCCTGGGGAAGACCCAGGACACGCTGGAGAGACTATGTCTCTCGAGTGGCCAGGGAACGCCTCAGACTCCCCTCAGAAGAGCTGGAGGAAATGTCTGGGGTGAGGGATGGATGGATGGATGGATGGATGGATGGATGGATGGATGGATGGATGGATGGATATTGTAATGCAGAAGCATTGTTTTACCAACAACAGAGAGGAAAAATGAAACCTTTTGCAAATCTACAAAAAACAAAAATAAAGGTTTCACATTATGTGGGATGATTAAATAATTAAAATCCCTGTCAAACAAACTTGTACTTGCTGTTGCTTTTTCTCAAAACAGTTGTTAATTCCCTACACTGCACCGAACATCAGTTTTGTTGGTTTATCTGACCTAATCTTAGTCATCTTTAGTTTTTCCTCTTTGATCTTGTTAGTTTGTTTTCATTCTATTAAATCTACTCTGAACATTTTGTTTTTCATCTTGCTGTCAGTTTTTCTCTATACAGCACTTTGAATTGTCTGTTACAAGAAATGTGGTGTACTGTACATATAAATTAGCCTTAAATGGAAATCTACTGACTACAATTTAGTCAATATGATGTATAAATACTACATATGCTAAAATTGAGATCAGTTGGTCGACAGCAATTGAGGTGGTTGTCATAGTCTACTTTATCCATTTAAAGTTGTGGTAATATAATAAAATGACAGAAAGCTTGAATGGAGGGCAACTGAACCAAGGAAAGGATTTCAGTGGCTGTCAATTCAGGCTTTTTCCTTGAAAATATGCATCTTAATCTATGTGTTGCAAATGTAATTCAAACCAGTAAGCCATAATGTATTCAGTTTTAAGTGTAGCAGCTTGAGCTGACCTACTACGGATCAATCTCGCTGCACTGGGAGGCAAAACAAGGTGAGCACAAATGTTACAATCAGCATATCAACTAAAAATTGCAGCATAAATTAGATTATTTATTCAATCTTGCTTCGTCAAAAAACAATAGCAGCAAATAGAGTTAGACTATTTGAGTACCAGCATTTCATAACTAAAAATCTTGAGCCATTTTGGGTTTTATCATTCAGTATCAGTCTTCTTATAGTTGGAGCTATTTTCTGTGGTCGCTTCAATCTTAGTACAGGCTAACCCCCTAAATCAGGGTAGGTCTCCTTCTGTCAGCTATCCTTCATTTTTCTTTCATCTCCCAATCCACATTTCACACCAGAGGGGCTGTAATGTCCCTGATTATTTCATGAGCTTTGGAAATGCATGAATTATTGTTGGAGGTTACAGCTCAGTAATTAAGGGCCACGGGGGCCTTGATTGGAAAGAGATGGTCACAGTTTCTGGCCGCCATGTTTCTGCCATAGGGAATCCTCGGAGCCAGAGTTGGTGTGAGAGTGATATTTCTCATGCAGGCCTGGCCGGCCACCCACACCAACTTTGTATTGTGTTTTCTCCTTAAGAACGTCCCCTTTTTCTTCCTCCTCACTGGCATTTTGGCTCATTCACATGCATTTTCCAGGCTGGCACTTCAGATTAAGCAAAGCAAAAGCAAAGTGTGGGTGTCTTCCACTGAAGTGTCACACAAAACTTCATGTGACAGAGAGTGCTGGCTCAAGACCTTTGACCTTTATATTCGGCTTATGGTTTGCCACAGGCTGTCTATTCTTTTCCTGCCAAGACAGCTGAGCTGCCTCTTCGATTAATCTGACACTGCAGCTATGTGTCTCAACTCTGCCTCTTTCCTTTTTTTAATCTGTGAAATATATTTTGTTGCATCTAACAGGTTCTTATTTATCTTTTCCTGAAGATAATTGTCATTGCTTCTTCATTTTTACGATGTTTAGAATAAAAAAAATATATTTTTCGGATGTTTTCGCTATGAATTCAATACAATGTTGACATGGTGTCATCACCAAAATTGCTATTTGCTATTAATGAATTTTTTTTTTATTATGCTTTTCCATATTTTCTCACTTATCCATGGTAGAATTATGTGAAATATTATATTATGATAGACTGAAGGTATATCTTGTACTATATCTGGAAGCTAAGAACTCTTCCCTCAGGAGTTTTTTTTTTTTTGTCCTAATTTTGGCTCTGTGTTTCTTCACAGAAAGCCACATTTGTATGGTCATATTGTCCAGCTTCTGCCTTCCCAGAAAAGCAAGAGCCTCAGCAGTCATTTTAAAGGCGGAAGTTTACAATTGTGCAGCGAGGATTGAGTGTTTTCTGCTGCTTTTTCTTAGTAAGCATTTTTCTTTTGTTTTCAAGTTGTCTTCAAAGAAATGAGTTTTTGGTTTTGAGGGAAAGCTGGAAAACCAGGCTCAGTGGATGCAATTTGTTTTTTCTCAGCCACCAATGGAGTGAATGTGTTTGTTCACTTCACAGTGAAACGTTGTTTTATGAGCAGGCGCCAGAAAGACTGCAGCTGAAATCTTGCTCAAAATGTGATCAACTTCACTGACTATCATTCCCACAAAACAGTATCCTTAGTTGAACTACATCTTGTGTCTTGGTTTAGTTTACACTTTGGTGTACTTCTCACAGCTACCGTACTTTGCAGACCATTAAGAGCACCGCATTATAAAGCGCTATATCAATGAACGTGTCTATTTTCATACATAAGGCGCACCGGGTTATAAGGCAGATGATGAAACATATATAAAGTGAAACAAAATAGTCTGGTCGAACTTTATTCAACCCATTCACAATAACTCAGATTATCATTCAGTTGTAACTGATATGGAAAAATACACATATTTTAAATCATTCGTCTTCCACAATTAAAAAGTGACGGAGGTAAGCGTTGTACTATGTTCTGTTCTCTGATTGGTTCATCGTTGCCAGTGATAGCAGACACCTGAAGTTAGTGTGAGGTTGGAACAACGTTGTATTCCAAAATTGGATTGTAATTGGATTATGATACAGATTTGAAAATTGGGTTTCCCTAACGTTGGCTTGATGTCTAACTATAGTAAGGTAACATTGACTAGATGTTGGATTATGGCTGCTTGCAGGCACTACATAATTAGTTATCTAACATTGTCTGACGTTGTAACCGGTATCCAACCAAGGACCAACTTTAATACAATGTTCCTGAGTCAGCTGATAAATCAATCAAGTGGAGCGGCTTTGTCGCTACCAAAGTCGCACTAAAACATTTTGACAGATTTTTGAGCGCAGTGTACCACATACAACTGGTTCGAGGTCAGTAAGCACAACAAGAATTCATACATAAGGTGCTCATGATTATAAAGCGCACTGCCGATTTTTGAGAAAATGTAAGGATTTTAATTGTGCCTTATAGTGCGGAAAATACACAAATAAAAAAATATATGTATGGTAACTTTAATAAATCAATATCAGCATCAAAATTGTGATCTCAAAGACAAATAATTCAAATAATAGTCTAAAGAAAAAAAAGCTGACAAAAAGTTACTTAATATCAATAAAAGGCCTCTATAACCAGAACTAATGGCTTAACATGCACTGTAGGCGTCTGTTTTGACGGATTCCTCGGCCAAGTTTTGTGTTTCAACTTTTTCGTTTTCCGTATTGTTTGATATTGGTATTGATATCCGTTGTGTTGCTACTACGTACACAGTCACATCATACTGGATCATAGTTAGCTAAGAGCTGAAAGCCTGGCATTTGAAAAAAAAAAAGTGCTGAGTTGAAATGCCTCATTTAAACAAAAGAAAATGCATTTCACTTTATAAAAGAACAATAATACATTTTAATTTATGAATAAGTCCACTCGAGCTTGGTATGAACGAATTTTTTCGATACAAGAGCTGATACCTGAACGCAAATACCTGAGTAAATCACAAGAGCAGAAACTAAATAACCTAAACCTTCTGCAGACAATCAGTTCAGATCCTGAATCTAATAAACAATATTCAGAATTGTAATTGCACTCATAGCATATGACAGAAAAGTCACCATAAGATTTTTAAAACAAACACTAACACACTGTTGTTTGGCGAATTCAGATTTACAAGACAAAAGAAAAAAAATCCTCCTTTTATAAATCAGCAAGCTGTCCAAAATATTCCCCATCTCCTGCCCAGTGCATGCTGGGAAAGACTCCAAGCACCCCGCAAGGCTGTTCTGGATAAGCGGTTTAAAAAATAGATGGTTGGATGGAAGAGAGCATGTTTGCTTTATCTGCATTGCTTTGTTTCCTGCAGCTCCCCCACATCATTAATACGCAGGCAAAACACGGAGCATACTACAAGACTGGTCCCTGCTCTACCTCAGCTGTCTGCTCCAGATTAATCAATATGAGTTTTACATCTCCTTCACTCATAGTTAAAAGACAAGACTTGACTCTTTTTTTCCCCGTCCCCCGCCAGCTACGCATGTCATCGTTATCCTTTGATCAAACACAGTAACCCTCAAAGGGCACCGATAATTCTCAACAACGCCCCATGTGGCTCTGGCACACCTGCCTCGGGAACACGGCGGAGCTCTCTACCTGCACAGAAACACCTAACGAATTACACTTTAACCTCAAACACATTCTTTGTGATTCCTGTTGAAACTGAGCAGATTGTAAAAACTTGACACTGAAATGTTTGTAACGGAGGAGCCGCTTGCTGTCTTCCGCATATGCAGCATTTAGCCCTGGTACAGATTGTTTTTATATGTTGATGTTGCTATGTTGACTTGTGAATTAAACCTCTGCAGGAAGTGTTTTCAATAAGTTAAAATATTTAAATGACTCTACGCACCATGTATGGAACTATAAAACTATTTACATTTATATTAACTTTAATTGGCAAACAGCTAAAGTCAATTATGTGGTTGTTTGTGTTTATCTGATGTGTTTGCCATCACCATGAAAAAAAAACATTGAATTCCTATTTAGTAATTATTTTTAGACTTTGTTGAGTTAAACCATCCAACAAAAACAACCTTTTAATAGCAGTATACCGATTCTGCCAGTATTGACTGTGAAAGTAATTGTACATAAATGGGCTAAACTGCAGCATAGTAACCTTTCCTTTCACTACAATTGAAGTTTTAGAGGCTAAAAAACTAATTCCAGTTGTGTACATATACAAAACCACAGGCATGAAATGAATCAGATCTACGTATCTACAGTCTTCCCAGCTCGTATTATCCACAGTCATATGGATATTCCATATGACTGAAGAGTAATGCAAAGGTGTCACTGATGTAAATAGAAAACCCTCACCATGAAATTTACCTTTGTGAAGCTTGTAATGCGTTTGGCATTTGTAATTTATAGCAATGTTGATACTGCAAGGTTTTTCCTCGTTCTGTTCTGAATTTATATCAATGATCATTTATAAATGAAAAAAAAATCCTTTTTTAAGCTGAAGGCCAGGCAAAATAAAGCTGAATCATCCTATAAGTCGGTTATAAAGGAAAGTCAGGACGTAGAAAATGACCTGTAGCCTCACAAGCACTAACACGAGTCTGTAATCCACATTTCCACAGCATAAACTCCATTAATCAGTCATGTGAACCACCCTGGCTCCTCTAACATCCCTTTTGTCCCCTTTCTTTTGAAAGGGAATAAAAAAATGAAAAACAGACAATTTTAATTTGCATGGACCGGAGTACTTTGAAAGAAAGTTTTAATTTTACAAATTGTATACAGTAATAAAAATGTTACTGTATGATGCACCATCTCGGTTTTTTCCCCAATAATAATGCATGTGAAACTCAGCTTGGTCACTGTGCTGTTTGTGTGTGTGTGTGTGTGTGTGTGTGTGTGTGTGTGTGTGTGTGTGTGTGTGTGTGTGTGTGTGTGTGTGTGTGTGTGTGTGTGTGTGTGTGTGTGTGTGTGTGTGTGTGTGTGTGTGTGTGTGTGTGTGTGTGTGTGTGTGTGTGTGTGTGTATACTCTCACAACACAGTATTATATAAAACCTCCAATCTCTGTGTGAAAACTGCATGTAAATTGTGCATTCACATATTTGGCTCCAGGCTGGCATGTGGTAGCTCTGTGCTTAGAAGCATCGCCTCATGGTTGGAAAGTGGTTGTTTTGATTAGTTTGATTCTGTGGAGCTTGTGTGACAAAAAATATCCATATACACAAGCCACAAAACTGCCCTTCAGTTCAAATATGAGAGTAAATTATTTATGATCTAATCTAACATAGTGCTCATTTATTCTTCTTCACCCCCTGTATGCATCGTTCTTCATCCACATGTATGTTATTTTTTTCTCCCTTATTTCTTCTTGTTGCAGATGGGTTTTTACATAGTGCAAACTAAGTTTCCTCTTGTATCTTTATACAAAATGCTCCAGGTCTGAATGAGTTAAAATAAATTTGACTATAATTTCACATTTATGTTTGCCTCATATAAGCACAATTTATGGTACCACTTTAGAGTTTATGAAAAGATAAAGAGACTTTAGTGGAGACATTTAACATTGGGATTGCTGGATGTACTTGTTAAGTGAGCATGCAGTCATCACTATATGAGAGCAAACGTTATCGATTGCAAACTATTATGGGCTCAATATAGGTTCGTAAAGATTTTGCAACTATAAATGAATGTTTGCACATTGTTTCAAAGTTTGCACTGGTAAATCAAGTTTTATTATCCTGTAAAATGAATCTACCTGAAAATCAAGTTTGTGAATATGAAGAAAAGGATCTGCATTGTTGCAAAAAGTTATTTTGCAAACATCCTGTTCACAGATGTCCTTGACTTTAAACCTTTATCTGATTGGATGGCGACAAATCAAACTGTCCAATTGGAGAGCAGATGGCTTCCTGTCCTCCCCCACCGCTGCTGACCCGTAAAGGAGAGTGGAGCTCTGACATGGACGGAATAAATGCACTCGTGGCAGATTTATTTGACAGGATGATGAAAAAAATGTATAAGTGCAAACTTTGAAATTATATGCAAATACTCATTTACAGCTGCAAAATCTTCATGATCCTATATCCATCCGTCCATCCATTTTCTATACCTGTTTTATCCTTTGCAGGGTCACAGGGGTCTGCTGGAGCCTATCCCAGCTCATTACAGGCGAGAGGCAGGGGTTCACCCTGGACAGGTATGATCTTATATCGAGCCCGAGAATTATAGGTTTGGTTCCTAGAGTCAAAAGCGTGGAGGGATTCAAGAAAGTGCTGCTGTAGCAGTGTAGTTCCCCAATTTTCATCTGAAATGTGATCAGCTTGAACTAAACTGCACTGTCTCGTTTCTCATTGTTACATCAGTTGCTGACAAATGTGATTGATTGGTTTACACAACTATGCATACTAAAGCATGCAGGTCCTGCTACAGAATATAATATCGTCAGGCATATTAAGTATGTCTCATCAAGACAGCTTCTGCATCTCCACACATTCTATGAAAATATGACAGTAATGTAATTATCTTACACTACAATAGGATCTAAACTGACCACTATTATCTGTGCATATGATATGAACACTATAACTTCACAGATGTGACTTTTTATCCTATCCAAGGCGATTATGCTAATAAACAGCTGTATAAAGTATGGCACAGAGCCTGAATCTTTAAACATGCAGTCCACTGGAGCAATTCGCTCGTTACGGCCGTCGGGATAAACGGGCATGACTCAGCAGAAATACTGAGCAGAAATGAAATGAGTCGCCAGATGAATTGTGATGCGGAGTATTGAACGTAGCTCTTCTAGTTTTAATACTTGGGTTATCCTGTCAAACCACTCTCACAATGAGCCAAATGTGTCACCTTTTTCAAAATGAAAAATAAAAAGTTGTTTTCCAAGTAAGTTAAAAGTCTAAAAAAAAAAAAAAAAAAAAAAAAACAGAGTAGTAACAGAATATCTTACTTGTGCACTTTTTGAGACCGGACCCTTTCTTCACAGCGTGACGACTTAGCTTGCAGTTGAAGTTGTTCTCCCAGAACTCAGCAAACCAGATATTCCTTCTGTTGTTTTCAAGCGTTCGGCTGATGAAGTAACGATCAAACCCTAAACAGATCAATGTGTTCACTGTCACTTGCACAGCCATTGCAAACACACAGTTGGTACAGCCTGTCCATGTGCGGGGATACTTTTTTTTTTTAATGTGATGATCAAATAATAGTGGTACACTGCAGAGCAGCAAAAGACAAACAGTCCCGAAACACAATAAAATAATATTTCATGGGATGTTTGTGCAGCGGTAATCTTAGTACCTCTGATGGACTGGCGCTTGGGTAAGATGGTGACCGCTCCCTCTGCCATCGCTTCCTGCTGCACGACTGGAGAGATCTTGGACCCCCAGCTGTCCGAACCCACCCATATAAAATGACCAGTCTGGTTGGCCTTTTTTGCCGCACTTAGCAGCCGCCTGCAAAAATGAGAAAATATATACTTCCATGGATGAAGTTGACATCCCATCCTTGTTTTGTACATTCTGACTGCTGCGGTGGAGTTTTCCTTATCATCATGCAGTCATCGCCAGGCTTTACCTGATATCGTCTTCGTTGGCAAAAAGTATGACGACTCTTGCATTTGGATTTTCCCTGAGTCTCCGGATGACCTTGTCAAACTCGCCCTGTTTCGGCTCCCTGGGAATCTTGACTGACTGTGAGATGCATACACCACCTAAGATATAAATGTACAGATAGTCTGAGATACTTGGCTCAAAGTAACAGGAAAAATCACAGAAAATGAAACAGACAGTTGCTGAGTGGAAGACAGTATTGCCATTTAAGAGCTTTTTTTTTCTTCAATTAAACAAACTAACATTTAGCTCATGCTTTACCAGACTATATTGGTTTCATATGTAACAGGATTTGCAATCATATATCTTGTTTTGAGGCTTTTAAACCTTATACCACAATAGCAAATACTGTGAATTCCTGTTTCAACTCTTCTCAAGTCACAATCCTTACATTATATTGTTTTAGTGGGAATTATGTATTCATACTATCATGTTGCACGTAAAATAAACATAATTTAAGTACATACCCGGAAGACTATTGCATTCATATAAGTGTTTGTTTGTTTTTCACAGAGAAGCTGTTTTTTAAGGGATGTTGTGGAGGTGCTTTATAGGCTGTGTTGAACTCTAGCTGTGAGGCATTTTGCAGGAAAACTCATATGCACAAATACATCCTAAAAGTAGATGACAGTGATGCTGTTGCCCTATCTGGCTGTTTTCTGTAAAATCTTTAAAGATCCACACACCCTCGAAAGTTTAAAAAACTACATATGACAAAGTAACACTTCTTTGAAAAAAAGAAAAGGTGAACAAAAGGCTGTTTAGGTTTGTTTTTTGTCATCCAAGTATATTTTTCCATATTTCTCCAGCAGTATTTCTTGTGAGAGCGCATCACCGTGGCTTTTTTACGTGGCAGAGAGCTTCCAACGGCTCTCAGACGGAGGAAACACCACCTGAGGAACAGGTCTTTGGAAGTGCTACATGTTGTTTCTCTGCATATTTACTACAACCATCGAACCTGTGGGCAGAGATGAGTTTATTTACATGGACACGGCCACTGTGAGGGAGTGCACGGGAAATAATTAACTGTAAATAGATTGGTCCTCTCACTTCTCTGAGTCGCGTGTTTCTCCACCACCTACACACACCTGATGCATGAATCTCACACACCAAAACAAAAGATGTGGTTGCTTGTTTTCCTGTGTGTACCATTCGTAAAACTCTGAAATCTAGACTGCCCATCCGTGGTCTTCTGCTCTGTTTCCCTGCTCAGTGAGAGGGCATCTAAATCTCCTCCCAATTTAGCTATTTAAGGCAGAGCTGAGGTTTTTAGACAGACAGCTTGTGTTGGGTTATTTATTCACACTTGAATAATGACTCTCTATGAATGATATGCTTGTACAGTACATGTAAATGTCTTATAGTAATATATATTTCATAAATAATGGAGAAAGCTGTGCTCAGAGATGACAGACAACCTTAACCTTAAAACCTTATAACATGTGTCTTCCTGCGGTCCACAGTCACTACGGGCCCTAACACAGCTGTATTAGCTGCGTATTACATCTGTGAGACGTACGTCCTTCAAGAGTAAAGGCACTTTTCCACTAATACCTACTCGGCTCTACTCATCTCAGCTCGGCTCAACTCGTCCTAGTTTCTTTTCCATTACAATTCAGCACCTGGAGTAGAAGTAGGCGGGTTGGAGCGAAGCTGTTGTGACGTATTTGATTGTGTGATCTAAATGAAGAAGACAACAACACTAAAGATGTAGAACCTGGAGGAGATGATAAATGTGCTGCTGGGTCTGTGGCTTGTGTTCAATATCAAGTTAAAAAATGAGAGAAAGAGAAGCTTCAAGTGGCAACGCTTTTTAATTTTTTTTTGTTTGTCTCGGCGCTGCTGAAAAGTCTGTTGGTAGCAGCGAGCAGCTATGAAGTGACAGAGCTCCTGGTAGATCTGGTCGTTCCTTTTCACCCGTCTAGATCCCTTTTTCATTCTCTCCTCAGCCCCCAGGTTTATGAACATCTGCACCTCAGAGTTGGATCATGAAACAGACTTTTGGGCTGCCATTGCCTGTTGAATAAAATGAACAAGAAGCCGCTGTCAGAGTTGCTTTTTCGCTGATGTCCACATCCCGACTCAGACGTCTGACTCCCAACCCCCCGACCAATCGGTGGCATGTAGTGTGATGACGTCAGATGCAGCCCGACTCAGCCGCTTAGAACCTCTGCAGAGTACTTACAGAAAAAGTATCTACTCGGCACGGCTCAACCCCTAGTGGAAAAGCGCCAAACCGAGTGGAGGCGAGTCGGGTTGAGTAGGTACTAGTGGAAAAGCGCCTTAAGCGCCGGCTCTCAGTTGGTGGTGCTCATCTGCTCAGCTTAGAGAAAACGTGAGTCCTTTGATCTGAGTCGTCATCACGTGTTGGTTTTTTCAAAAGTAGTTTCTGCAAAAACGGTCTGTAGTACGATTCCCCTTCTGATGCACTTGGCAAGCGCAATAAAATACTTATTTTTATGCTGAAACGTTAACAAAATATTTGTGATGTGGTCCTACAAGAGGCTTGCAAAAATTCTTAAGTCTTTGCAGCTGATAATTCAGTACTTTTTAACTTATTAGTTGATAACTGTACCCCACCCAACCCCCCCATTAAAATTAAAGTGGGTTACTCATTAACAATGCATTGCTAAAATAAGTGAAGGATTGGCGAATTATGAATTTAAGAGTTATTTCAAATTAAAACTATTGAATACTACAATTTTAATCAGCATTTTTGGTTGCCAACTTTCCTGAATGCAGTTTGGTAGATAACACGCTAAGCAAAAAGAAAACAACACACTTCTAATCCTGCCAGCAAAGCTTTGTTTGATCAATTCATCCTTTCGCTGGGTGACACCGTTACCCATGACCACCGCACCTGACTTATTTCAATCACTGAGCTAATCCTAAATTTGGGCAGTGCTTCAGAGATGAAATTCCCACATAGAGCCACTGAAAGAGATGTGTGGAATCCCTGAAAGTGAGAGAGGGGGAAAAAAAAAAATCACAATTTTCAACTGTCTGAAGGCCTCAGATCATCTTTAATATGTGTTTTTTCTGCTGCGGGGAGTGTGGGCCTCAACTGCAGTCGCCAGAGCATTTCATCACTTCAGCCATGTGATTGCGATGACCCACTTGTCGCGCTGACTCAAACAGGGGCCCTTATCGAGCATTTGGGGTGTTTACTTAAATGGATGGCTTTAGATAAGTGCCAAACATTAAAGGCGTACATCATTCTTCAGTTTCTCACATGCCACAGCAGATTACTATTGTGGCGTTATCTTAACAGTGTCCTCACGATAATCATGGAAAACTAATGGTGACAAATAGCTGCAGCCGTGGCGGGGCGGCCGTAGCCGTGCAGTCTGTCTTTGTCACGCTGGACGAGCCACACTCTTTCGATGCATCCTGTTTTTGTGCAAACTGAGAAACCTCGCAGGTAAACGCACGCTGTTAACAGCGCAATGGGAGGTTGGTAGGAAGAAACACTTTTTTCCCCCTTCTTTTCAAGTATGTGAACAATGGATTTCAGATGCTGAAATGATATTTTGTCACAGCAGCAGCGAAAGCGGAGACAACAGTTCATGGATGAATAAAGATTTAGATTGAGGAGAGAAGACGCGTCGAATGCGAGTCAGTTAATCAGCAGTCAAGCAGTTTCCTCGCGTTTGCAGCTGCAGAGACTGTTATAGTGCTTCATAATTCAGAGTTTCTAGAAACCCTGAAAGTGGAACGCATTTTTCACCTCGGTGGCTTCTCCTTTTGTGCTTCCTGCATTCTTCCAATCCCAACAGCTCTCATAAACCGCCAGGATCTCATCTGATATAATAATGATAAAAGCCCTTGCAAACATCAAGGAAATAAAGTGACTTCAGTCAAGTTTCCTTGTAGATTTAATGAATTGTGTCTCCCTTTGTCCTCTCCGAGATGTTTTTTAATACTTCAAGGCTTTATGGTTACAGTAAACGCTGTTGCTGCTTCATTTAAATAGAGAGAACATATTCGCTGGTATGACACAACTTCGTGTCATTCGTTGTTACATTCATTCATCTTTTTTTCTTCTTTTACCAGGTGGAAAAAAAACCAACCACAAACAACTTCAGCTACGTTGTCATGTAATATCAGTGAGCTCTCCAGACATATTAAGAGTCAAGTGAGTTGAAGACCTTAAATTCTCTATCGTCAGTTTTGCAAAAAGCACAGATTATTTATTCTCTGTGATGAATTTATAAAATGTTCTGACTTCTAGTTTTCTAATTCTATTTTAAAGTGGATTCTGTTTATCCAGGTGTGTATAACAAATGCAAGGTTTGTGCTGCGTGTACAGTATTACTGCTTTTCCTCTATTTCTCCCAGAAGAGTCCAATGTGAAATTTAGGAGCTGCTCCATCCTTCTGGCTGCATGCATGTGTATTTGTAAAAAAATGAAATGCCACACCAGTGAAATAAAGTGCACAAAAAATACAGCATATGTATTTTGCAGTGGATTGTAAGGAATCGGCTATTTATATTCTAATTGGAAACAGGAGGGAAGAAGAAAAACACTTATGAATCTTGGTTTGCATGTGAAGGATGTGCTCCCCATTAACCAACAAAGCGACTTTCTAACAGGAGTTTTACATTAAAAACAAGCCATTTTCAATTTCATGCAATAATTTGAGCTCTCAAACTCTGTAATTTCCCACTTAAGATGGATCTTGTAAAAGCAGCAGTTTATGTGCCAACCTTGCAGTCGCCCTAATTAAAAACCATAAATACGTAGATAAAAAATGGGGAAAAGACCTTCTCAAGTTTACTGCAAACTACAGCATTACTTATCTCTGCTTTGGTTTGACTGCATCACATTGACCTGGATTTATCATACAGCAGTTGTGACAATTCACTCAATGTGAAAGTGCAATGTGTGCGAGCTAATTTCGGTTTCATAAAATGTAAAAAACAGAAAAAGTCACAGAAGTTAAAGTTTTGAAGTGCTGGCGTGTTTGAAAAGGAGAATGAGATCTTTAGAAAAGCCCAGTTAGATGTTCATAATTCATTTTGCTTGTGATATCTTTAACTTCTTGCTCCATTTGCTTCACAAAGACAAATCTTTTAGGTCTGGTTTGCTTGCTTGGCACTAAGAAATTGTGTTCATTGATAAGTGAGGAGATTTAAAATAATCCCTTTACAAATTTGTTTCCTATCTGTGCAAATTAAAGTGCATTGAGCGTCTGAGGAACCGACAAAAAGTAGGGTCTATTGACTTGTTTGTAAAGAGGAATTCTCAGATGCTGCAGCTGCTGCAAGTCCTACCAGCGTGCCTCGTTGTGGGCTGTAATCTGTTACCATTTTTTTTTTTTTCATGCTCAGTTCATGTTCAATTAAACTGACAAAATACAAAAGTATTAGGTCTAAAAACACAATTTCTTGTGTCTTTCTGCACTGCTGCGTTTCCTAATTGTACATCTTTCCCCTGTTGTTAGTTCACCACTCATGTCTTCTCGTGTGTTTAGTCTGTGGAGCCACTCAAGGAAATAATTAACATGTGGAAAATGTCATTTTGATTTTCTTTCTTTCTTTCTTTCTTTCTTTCTTTCTTTCTTTCTTTCTTTCTTTCTTTCTTTCTTTCTTTCTTTCTTTCTTTCTTTCTTTCTTTCTTTCTTTCTTTCTTTCTTTCTTTCTTTCTTTCTTTCTTTCTTTCTTTCTTGCTTTCCTTTTTTGCATTCAAAGTGAAAAACAATCTCAGACTCCAGCTCGAAATGTTTTATTGCATCAACTAAGAACTAAAATATCAAATATAAATGTATGCTCAAAGTCAAACTGTCAGGGTTTGACATTCCCCCCAGCTTTTCAGTTTCTGTTTTGCCCCGCCTGTGTCCCATCTGCCCTGATTGTCTGCACCTGTGTCTCGTCGTGTCTCGTTATCCCCTGAGTATATCTGGTCTTGTCATCCCTTGTTCCCTGTCGGTCCGTACTGTTTTGTTCCCCATGTTTCCTGCCACGGTTTTCCTCCTCAAGTTTTTTGATCCCTGTTTAGTTTGTTTTTGATCCTGCCAAGCAGCGCTTTGTTTTTTGCCTTTTCTGAATAAATCCTTGGTTTTTGCAACTCCTGCCTCCTGCTCTCGGGTCCACACCATACACCCTAGACGTGACAGAACGGATGGACGTTGGGAATGGACCCAGTGGGAGAGTGGATTTCCCTCTGGATTTCCCTATGGGAAAATAGGAGGTGGCTCAAGGAGCAGGACTCCCCCTTCTGGGGAACACGCCTGGCTCGGGGTGGGCCCCGGAGCATCCAGGCTCTGGAGCTAGCCGCTGTTCCGGCGGTGGTCTTGGGGGCGTCGTCGGTAGTGGTCCCGGACGCATCAGCCCCTGCTCCGGTGATGATCCCGGATCCCCCGAAGCCAGCGCCACGGACCCGGGTACCCCCGCAGCCAGCGCCACGGACCCGGGTACCCCCGCAGCCAGCGCCACGGACCCGGGTACTCCCGCAGCCAGCACCTCGTATCCTGGGTTTCCCGTCAAGTCAAGAGTCCCCGTCAAGTCAAGAGTCCCCGTCAAGTCAAGTTCCCCTGCCAAGCCCCACGCCAAGTCATCCTGGTCCCACGCCAAGACCCAGGCCTAGGCCTCGGGGTAGTTCCCCCAAGCTGTCTCGCCAGTCTGCACGGCCTTGTGGGCGACCCCCGGAGCTTTCCTGCTCCGGGGGTCCCTTGTCCCTTGCCCTTGTGCACGTTCAGGCATGCTACAGTGGAAGCGCTTGTATGACTTACATGTAGATGTCTTCAGGCCTGGACATTTAGTGGATGACACCACCCACGACTCTCTATGTCCAACCATCCAAAAGTTATGGCATAAAATAGGGATGATAAAATATCGACCAATCAGAAGAAGGGGCGGGGCTAATTAATGCCAATGAAGGTGAAGTACTCAATGCCAAGTCAGATGACCACCCACTAGTCTTCAAACCATTCAAATGTTATGGTAGAAAGTAGGAACTATCAAATATGGACCAACCAGATGAAGGGGGGCACGCTTTTTGGTGTCTATCGTCGCCACGGTAACGCTTTTGACTGAGAAAAGTAATGCGCGTCATCGCAGGATGGAGGCACACATTTTGATGTATAACACACCTGGGTGCACGTTACGGTTCGGGCCGCATTAACTGCCGAAGGAATGGCATACATTTCGCCAAAATTACACGATTAATTCAAAATGGCGACTTCCTGTTTGGTTTCGGCCATGACGCCAAGAGACGCCTCTGCGACATCGCATGGAGGAAGGGGACAGTACCGTTGGGGTGGCAAACCAGGGTGGTGGTCCCTCTGTTTAAAAAGGGGGACCGGAGAGTGTGTTCCAACTATAGGGGGATCACACTTCTCAGCCTCCCCGGGAAAGTCTACGCCAAGGTACTTGAGAGGAGAATACGGCCGATAGTTGAACCTCGGATTCAGGAGGAACAATGCGGTTTTCGTCCCGGTCGCGGAACACTTGACCAGCTCTACACCCTCCGCAGGGTGCTCGAGGGTTCATGGGAATTTGCCGAAACAGTCTACATGTGCTTTGTGGATCTGGAGAAGGCATTTGACCGTGTCCCTCATGCCATTCTGTGGGGGGTGCTCGGTGAGTATGGAGTCTGGGGCCCTCTATTAAGGGCTGTCCAGTCTCTGTATGATCGGAGCAGGAGTCTGGTTCGCATTGCCGGCAGTAAGTCAGACTTGTTCCCGGTGCATGTTGGACTCCGGCAGGGCTGCCCTTTGTCACCGGTCCTGTTCATAATTTTTATGGACAAGATTTCTAGGCGCAGCCAGGGGCCGGAGGGGATACGGTTTGGGAACCACAGGATTTCGTCTCTGCTTTTTGCGGATGATGTTGTCCTGTTGGCTTCATCGGACCGGGACCTTCAGCATGCGCTGGGGCGGTTTGAGGCCGAGTGCGACGCGGCAGGGATGAGAATCAGCACCTCCAAGACCAAGGCCATGGTTCTCCACCGGGAAAGGGTGGCGTGCCTTCTCCGGGTGGGTGGAGAAGTCCTGCCTCAGGTGGAGGAGTTCAAGTATCTCGGGATCTTGTTCATGAGTGAGGGAACGATGGAGCGTGAGATTGACAGACGGATCGGTGCAGCGTCCGCAGTTATGCGGTCGATGTACCGGACCGTCGTAGTGAAGAAGGAGCTGAGTCGAAAGGCGAAGCTCTCTATTTACCGGTCAATCTACGCACCTACCCTCACCTATGGTCATGAACTTTGGGTAGTGACCGAAAGGACAAGATCGCGGATACAAGCGGCCGAGATGAGTTTCCTCAGCAGGGTGGCTGGACGCTCCTTTAGAGATAGGGTGAGGAGTTCGGTCACCCGGGAGGAACTCGGAGTCGAGCCGCTACTCCTTCACATTGAGAGGAGTCAGCTGAGGTGGCTTGGGCATCTGTATCGGATGCCTCCTGGACGTCTCCCTAGGGAGGTGTTCCAGGCATGTCCGACCGGGAGGAGACCCCGGGGAAGACCCAGGACATGCTGGAGAGACTATGTCTCTTGGCTGGCCTGGGAACATCTCGGACTCCCCCCGGAGGAGCTGGAGGAAGTGTCTGGGGTGAGGGAAGTCTGGGCATCCCTGCTGAGGCTGCTGCCCCCACGACCCGGGAACGGATAAGCGGCGGACGATGGATGGATGGATGGATGGTAAAGAAGATAGATGAAGTTTAATCTGAATCATGAACATTTATAATAAAAATGATAAAACAATAAAAAGATTTTGTGTAAAAATTGGATTCAGATAATTCCACTTCATGCTGGTTATGTTTCTTTCTTTTTTTTCCTTTTCTTTTCTTATTGACAGATTCAAGTGATAATTGCTGAGAATCACCCAAAAGGCCAAACAAGAGCTATTATTTCCAGTAAAAATCTGTATCCACACAAAAACTGAAATGTATCTGAAGGAGGGTTTCTATTTTTGAGAGTAATAATAAGAACAGCTACATTCTGGACAGCTCTACTCTCTTAAATTGTCTAAAGCAAAGTAAGCTCTCTCAAGTGTACAAACGCTCACTAAAGATCCATCGAAGAATTGTTTTCAGTCAGAGCATGTATAAAACTCCTTCACACTAGTACTATTTTTCCTTTTTAATTTGTTACATACATAGCCTATAATTATTTATTATAGTCAGTTTAAAGGTGTAAATTTGCTGAGATTTACAAAGGAAACCTTTTTCAGTTGGGTCAAACATTGGAAATGCAGTTACAGTCAGATGTCAGCATAAAGAAAAAAAACTTTTCTCGGAATGAGTCTTGTATTCAAGAATCAAGAAAAGATGAGACATGACTCTAGACCTTTTGACATGTTAGTGTGAAAACCAATGAAGGACAACATAATGGATGTTTGTGGCCATCTGCTTAACTCTAGTAGCCTCTCATCATTTAGTTTTAGGAATATTATATTTATAGACCAATTCTTCCTTACAAGTTCTTCCTTCAGTCATGCACTTTATTAAAACCCACATATGCAAAAATAATAACTAAATTAAACATGAAAAGATTGTATAAATAATTCTTTATCATGATGATGGGAGGGTTTTGACGAGTCCTAGCACTGATCAAAGATGATCGAAGATCTTTTCCTTTACTAAAAATCAAATCTTTTGCACAACTCTATCTAATCATTGTTTTGTAAAAAAAATATCTAAAAAAACCTAGATTATTCTTTATATATAAAACTTTGGAACTGTGTTGATGTCTGAATGATTTTTCTTTTTATTGACTGAAGGTATTCAATGGAAACGAAACTTATAGCTGTCCACTTGTGATCTGATAACGGAGAATAATATCTGTTTAGTTGACTCAGTAAGCCTTAGCTTAGAGCCTTGATCTTTTTACAGTCATCTTTTTGTTTATAGCAATACACACACACACACACACGCACGCACGCACGCACGCACGCACGCACGCACGCACGCACGCACGCACGCACGCACGCACGCACGCGCGCACACGCGCACACGCACACGCACACGCACACGCACACGCACACGCACACGCACACACACACACACACCTCGTACTGAGCACATTCATTTCAAATGGCAGTTGATGCAAATAATATCAGCTTAATTGTCTTATCTGCACTGCATTTCAAAACCAATGTTGGATAATTCAATCTTAATGTTTCAACACCAATCAGCTGCGTAATTGCTGATACACCCCCATTCCTCGAGGGACAAATGACTTCAATCACTCATTCTTGCTGCAAGCGACCATCAGGCCATTTCAGACAGGCGCTTCTTGAAGGTCACTGGACTAGTGCATATTAAAAGTTAAAAAGTGCCACATTTCCATCATATTCAGTTGAACACTCAAAACAGAAAAACAGTTAAATGTATTTGTTTCTTTTTTCCTCTCTTATGGATTAATGGCACTTTGGCAAACCAATAAAATTAAGTACCACCTCCATCGTAATGGTTTGATTGAAGGGACAATGCAGTAACTGTCACCAGTTATTATACAGAGAAAACAGCTCAATACCGCCTGACTCCAAAGTGTAATTTTTATGTTTCAAGTAATAAAAGATAAAATCATCTCATGGTTTTTTTATCTTACTATTTATTAAAACATCACGATGTGGCAATTTTAACAAAAAAGGTCAAAATGCAGAAGAAGTGAGTAAAACTAAGTACACCACCACTAATTCCATAAGATTTAATAAGCGTAAGTAGTATGCTGCAGATCAAATTCACTTTAATTATTCATCAGCACGTCTAATCACAACTATAAAAGCAGTGAGAAAGTTAAAGTGAAAAAGCAAGGACAGCGGTGCAGTAGTTGAGGAATATCAAGTCCAGACTTCTAACCTATTACACCCTGGAAAATGTAAATTCCCGCACAACCATATCAGAAACTAATTGTGTCACACAGACAACAGAAAAAGGTAGTTCTATAGTATTTATTCCCAGCGTTGAACTAAGATTTTTCAAACATTGCTTTTTTAGTGTTGCCAACATGTTGTCGGCTTAGGTTGGATTTCCCTAATTTAAAGCCGCAGTAAGGACGACATGAGTTTTGTTTTTCTTTATATATGCTATGATCGAAGGGGCAGGGTGGTGCAGCTGGTTGTGCAGCCATCTCACAGCAAGAAAGTCCTGTGTTCAATTCCCACCGCAGACGCTGTGGGCGCTGAGTGCGTGTTAAGTTCCCCCATGACTTCAGCGCCCACGGGGTTGGAGAAAGGGCCTTTCTGTGTGGTGTTTGCATGTTCTCCCCATGTTCCCTTTGGTAGCTAATGTGAGCTACCCTCATAAAAACATGCAGTCCTGGGCTATACATGCCCTGTCTTGCCAGCCGGGGCGCCAGATAGGGTGGGGAGGATCTGGCCGGAATAACGTGATCCTTCCACGCGCTACGTTTGGCCGGAGAAGCCTCATCCTGTCTGGTGAAAAGAAGCGGTCCATCACTCCTCAGGATAAGAAGGAGACCTGAGCTCAGTGCTGGGCCCTCCCGGGGTTGGTAGAGGGAGCAATGCCCAGGACTGTCACTTAGGTAGGAGCACTGGGTGATTAAAATGGGGAAAAAATCAGGGATAACAAAATAAAATAAATGTGCTCTAATATATAGAATAATGAAAGGACACACGCTTTTTAAATGACTTAGTCAACTATAAATTGAACTCTGTCCACTTTATTATTTACTTTACATTAGATTAATAAAGGGACTCAGGAAGTTAGTCACCATGTAGATTAAAGTAAACCACTGCAGAATAAGCAAATGGTTTTTTATGCCCGCAAACTGAACCACTGAGATCAAGTCAAATTTAGTTTGACTTTTGTTTTGTGTCAATCAAGAAAACTGTCACGACTGCCATATTTTCCCCAATTCAGTGCCACAGTAAATGGTGCTCTAAGTATTTAGCAAAGGATGGATAGAGTCTACCGTTTTATGTCAAACAAAAGTAAATGTAACTAGAAAATTTCATGAAATTTTAATATGGGCATGCCCTACTTACCATTTGTGCCCTCTTGCTGCTTTGGTTTGGGGCTGTAGTGGTTGTGTTCGGGGTGGTTTTATGTAAGTTTGAGGTGTTTATGGTTGTAATGCATTCATTCCTGTGCTCCCAGCAGGGGGTATAGTTTAGGGTTGTTAATAAACCACACCCCCTGCTTCGGGGTTGTGTGGTTTAGGGTGATTAATAATGGCCAAGAAGTAGTTTAGGGTTTTTATTAAACCTTTGGGAATGGGGCCATTTGGCAGGCATTTCTTTCGCCATTTTTTTTTTGCTTTTTGGCATCTAGCGTTGCCACGGTAACACTTTTGACTGAGAAAAGTAATGTCCATCAAGGCACGATGAAGACACATTTAACGATGTATGCTATGTGTGTGTGCGCATGTTCCGGTTCAGGCTATGTTAATGGATAGGTACGAATGAATGGGGCCATTTGGCATGGATTTTGACTTAAAATTTCCTTAAATCACAGCTTCATGAAATTTGACTATGTTGAAGTCCGCCGTGTGCCGAGTCACGAAATATTTGTACGATGTCTCTACGATAACCTGTTGCCTAGCAACAAGCGAGCAAAGTCAAATGGAAATCTTTTAAAATTGAAACTTAAATATCGCAAAAACTGTAATAATGGCATAATGAGGTTGTACGGCCCTTTAGTGCAAATCGGGCTGAATATTTGAAAATGTGAACGATGTCTCTACGATAAAGTTTGGCCGAGCAACAAGTGCCTCAATTTTTGGCATCTAGCGTTGCCACAGTAACACTTTTGACTGAGAAAAGTAATGCTCATCGAGGCACGATGGAGACGCATCTAACAATGTATGCCATGCATGGGTGCACATTGCGGTTCAGGCTGCCTTTAATGGACGAAAAAAGTGTGCGGAACAATAATAATAAGAAAAGGTAAACCTTTTCTGTATACTAATATATCGCCTTCATTTTTCAGTTTTTCTCGGGCGTGTTTTTTTTTGGGGGGATTTTTCTTTTTCCATATCAGAGCGGGGTCATACTGTACACTCACTGGTGTGCAGTGGGACTTTTGCAACTTTAGCTTGTTAGCAAAATGCTAGCAACATTGCCCTTTGGGCCATTCTGGACGATTGCAATATGGTCATGCCACTACTTGGCATGCCCATAATTACTCAGTTCTCCATGTGTTGAAATCCACATAAACCTCAGATTTAAAGGTACGGGCGGCCCCAACAATCGCCTTTTCACTGTGCTATAGATTAAAAATTATATGGCTGTACAATATACTCCAAGTTATTGTTGACCTCTAAAACAGAGGCATTGTTTCACTCAGAATAATTGACTTCTGCCTGACCTTCTTCCTCTCACTATAGAGTCCAAAAGCGCTTTAGGTGGTTCTGTATCCACACACCATGTCCTTACATTACAAATACTTCAGACTACAGCGACCCAATTGACTTTGTTATAATGTCATAGTCCACTGCTACTAAATTGACTAGAATTTCAAGCAGCTTTGGCAACAATGATACCCTGAAAAATTACATGAATCTCATAGTGCAACCACATCTGTCACCCATAATACTTCAAAGGGCAACAAAATATAAGTCCTCTTATGTAGGAGTTGATCACTTCAAGCAAATTGCATTCATATATTTTATGCTCCCCTTATTGTGTTTCCTTTACTGTTAGCTCCCCGAGATGTTTGACATTAACTGTGCAGTGACTGAGGCAGGTTCAGTGTGGTTCATAAGTTAAAAGCACTTTTAAAGGCAGTATTTTAAACTTCAAAATATAAATCATGTTAAGTTTTCTCCAAGGACAGTCCTAATTGCACAAATGTTATGTACCTTTTCGTCTTATAAATGAGTTTTATCAGCTGTTTTCTTATAAAACCATGGATCCATGTCACTACTGAAACCTGGGAAATATCATGGGAAACATCAATGGTCCAATGTGGTGGTCCGATAAAGATGTTTTCACAGCCGTAAATGGACCTACTGTATTCTCCTCTGGGGAAATGAGTCTGGATTATTCCGGATTTTCTTAGAATTTAAGATTTACTCGATGAGGCATGGAGTTTTACTTTTTGGTTCAAATGTTTTAGACTGAAATTCAGGTTTGACACCTGTTTTTTTATTATTTATATAACAATATTGTGAATTTTGTACCTGTTAACATGTTAATTATTCATTCATTACTTTTGGATTAAGTGTGTCAGTAGACAACTGTTAACATTTACATTTATCATATCGAAATGCAGAAGGTCTAATCCCTGATGTTCAGCTAATTGTGACCAAATATGTATTCTATAAATGCTACTTTAACTAATAGAACAACTATCCATATAAGGCAGCATGCCTTACAAGAGTAATCATTTTAGGTTTTTTTTTCTTCCCCCAAAACACACAGTTCACCTTTTTATGGATATTCTGTCTAGACAGATTATGCCTCCCCCAGTGTGTTCTTCACACTTTGAGCTGTCTTTTCTACAAAAGCAGGTAGCTACTCACCTTTAAGGGGGTTAATTAAAAACAGAACCGGGCACCATATGGAGGAGACTTCTACGGTTTTGAATGTTCTCTTTACTGCTCTTCTCTGTGTTTTTGTAGAGAGGAGGTCAACTGTAAGTGACAATCTAACAATGGGTCTTCATGGACTTCCACTGTATCATAAATCTTCATCATTGAATCATAAGTGGCTCCTTCAAAAATGTGGCAACACTGATTTGTCTTCACTGCCATGTCAACTATGAAATAAAACTTCTCCAAACAGAACACAAGAACAATTAGACATTTCAATGGGAGTTATTTCTTGTGGAGTTGATTTAGAAGATGTACTTCAATGCTTTCTATTTCTCTCTTGTAAAATGAATTGTGAGAGGAGAGGAAATTCAGAAGCAGAGATAAGCTTATGAGGGAAATGTCAAGCCTGAAGAAATCTTACAGAGTTGTTCCGGCATATATTTCTGCACCGTACAGTAAGTGACTCGCTACCTGTTGCCTGAAAGTACAGGAACTTCCCATCTAAGGACAGTCTGAACCCTCAAGTTACCAGGCCTGAGAGATAATGTGAGCTGCAGAATTACAATTGCAGAACTCTGGATAAACATACAGACAACAGAAAGCCCATTTTGCTATATTCGTTATTCAGGATGGTAGAAAGCAGCTCAAGCTTTCCGTTGTACGTAATGAATACAGACCCGGAGAAACATTGACAGAAATTCTTTGCAAAGATATGTGCAACTTTAATGTTGGTATGCAGAGTATCAGGATTTTAAATTGGCTGAATAAAACACTCCCTCCTCTACTGTGTCTATCCTAAAGAACACATCGACTGTAGAAAATCCATGTTCTCTGGCGATTTGTCATTATTACTTTCTTACCTATTAAACACATAAAACTGTACTGTGGAAACAGCAGCTTTTACCTTGTAAAAGCTTTTCCTGTTTTTTTCCTTTCTTTAAATCAGTGTATAAGATAATTTTATAATTACAGTGATTTGTTTCATTAATACACTGTTGTTCTAGTCGTCTTACTAGAGTGAGAGATCACATTAGGTGTAAAAGCCCTGAAAGCTGTGGCTTGTTCAGATGTGTAATCATAAGCTATGCTACCATGCTCTTCCAAGAGGGAAGATGTTTTTCTCTGTAAACACTTCCGAACAAAGTTGTGAAGTTTTTCAAATTGTATTGTCATGACTACCATTTATGCCAACAAGGTCTTGTTCTTAGCCATTCTTGGGTGTTGTTATGTCTATGTTCCGGCTCATTATCCTGTCCCAAACAACCTGAGTGTCCTAATGACCTGCAACTGAGACCACATTTCGCTCCAAAATACCTTAATGGTCTTGCTATTTAATTGTATCCTGTACAGATTCCAGACACTCTGTACCAGAAACATCTCAGCTGACAGAAAGCAGAACTGAGTGTCTTCCATGATTCACAGTAGCTTAAGTGTTTCATTTTCTTCTTGAATCCTTCATTTTTGTGTCCGTGAACATAAAGCTGATGTGACCTCCCAAAAAGCACCAGTTTTGTCTGATTTGCATTCCACAGTGAGTCCTCTTTGGTTGTCCACTTTGGCTCAAACAGTGATTGATGGTCTGATCTGACAATGATGTATTTTGACCTTGGAGTTCACTGTGAATCTATTTTAAAGTTGTTCTAAACTCTTTGGTTACCATTCATATTTTCTTTCTCTTAAATTTATCATCAATTTCCCTCTTGTGGTTACATCCAGGGAGGTTGACTAATGGCACTTTTCCACTAGCACCTACTCAGCCCGACTCGGCGCGGCTCGTCGCGGTTCCACCCGTTTTGTCCCCATTTGTTTTTCCACAGCCAAGTGAGAAGTGGGCGGGTTGGGGTGAAGCTGCTGTGACATACTCGATTGCGCAACCCCTTTGTTTGTGTTGGCGCTGATGAGAAATCAGCTGGAGCCGCGAGCGGCTGAGAGTAAAACAGTTCCTGGTGGATCTGATCGTTCCTTATCGCCCGTCTACATCCCTTTTTTAATTCTCTCGTCAGCCCCCAGGTTTATGAACATCTGAACCTCAGAGTTGGATCACCAAACAGACGTTTGTGCTTTATTATAAAATCGCAGCGAGCCGTGAGTCGCTCTCGCGTTGAAGCATAAATCAGGATTTACATGCTTGTCTGTAATTTTTTTTCTGAGATCCTTAGAAAACTGTCTCCTTCTCTTGCTCTGTACCATGTCCAGTGTGATGAACACCATGACTCGTTTTCACCAGTTAGATAGGCACACTGACTGACTTTAAGTCTGAAAACATGTGATGTTAATTATTTGGAGAAACTTTACTTTAACATGTTAACTTTGTCATGTCATTGTCATTTTCAATATTTTCCAGGATAATTAATATGTCCAGGCCGGTTTCATTAGATTGTTTTCAATTCAAAACTGTCTGACTTTCATTAGTTTACATTTGTGTTTTTTTTTCTCTTATATGTAAATGTACCAACAAATTTGTCCAGGTGTGTATATAATGTAACTTTATATTTATCTAATTATAATTTTTGAAATTGTCTTCAGATAAATAATCCTTATGAAATTCCTTCATCACTTTTTCATTTCCAAGAGCAATTCTTAGCTAGTTATATGGACAAGAAAAATCAAGAAGCACAGTGTCCCTCGCCTGGGCATGGGTTACCAGCGTCCCACATTAGGGCCAGGCCTGAGGAAGGGATTCATTTGCAAGTGCCTGGTGGCCAGGTCTTCAAGCATTGGGGCCTGGCTGGGCAAAGCCTGATATTTTACTTGGTCCCCCCTCACATGGGCCCACCAAGGCAAGGCAAGGCAAATTTATTTATATAGCACAATTCAACACAAGGTAATTCAAAGTGCTTTACATTGACATTAAAAGCGGCAAGATATAATTAGACAGTAAATAATTTGACATAATTAGACAGTAAATAACAAATATGATTGAATAAGATGATAAGAAAAGAAGTAAAATAATAAAAAGCACAAGCTGTTAAAAATAAGGGCAGTAGAATACAGCAGGCAAGTTTAATTTAGGGGTACGCTTGAGTAAACAGTAATGTTTTTAGTCCTGATTTAAAGGACACCTGAGTTGGGCCCACCTGGGGGACCATATGAGTTAGGTGCTGTGAAGTCAAACGCATGGGCCTCGGCTCTCTGGCACTTGGTCATGGAAACTGGCTCTGGGGACATGGCATGTCACCTCTCTGGGCAGCCGCTCAGGCATGTGCATGAGGTGGGGAGGTACCGGCAAGATGTGGTCGGGCCCCACAACCCACAACATTGGTTCTGGATGGGATGGACCTTGTTCCATTCTGGAGTTGTCCATGGTGAGAGCAACAAGCTGTAGTGGGATAATTTATTTTTTTATCCCCAGAAGGGGGCATGAACTTTGGGGTTCCCAGTTAACAACAGGGTAGCTTCCCTGTGCCTCCGGGTCAGGAAACGGGCTCTGACAGATGTTTGTGCTTATGCATGAGACATCGCCTCGGTGGAGTACCTGGGAAGAGTTTTAGAAAGTTATCCTAAAGGGGACTCTAGTGGTGCTGGGAGACTTCAGTGCTCACATGGGTGACAACAGTATTACCTGGAAGAATATGTTTAGGACAAATGGCCTTTCTTATCTGAACCCGAGTGGTGTCTGTTGCTGGACATCATGGTTCGTCCATGATGGAGACTTTGTTTGAACATAAAGGTGTCCATAGGTGCACATGGCACCAAGACACATTGGGGATCTGGTGAGGATGTCTCCTGGATGCCTCCCTAGGGTGCCGTTCTGGTGGTATCCAAGTGGGTGGAGACCCAGGGCAATCTCTCTCCAAGATAACTGGAGAAATTACATAGTTCAGCTGGCCTCAGAATGCTTCAGTATCCCCCCGGGGGAGTTAGTGGACATGGCTGGGGAGATGGAGGTCTGGGCCTCATTACTCTGACTGCTCCCTCTGCGACCCAAATATGGAATAACAGAAAGTGATGGATGAATGGACTTTGTGATTTAATTTTGAATTATCTTTACAATATACCTATTGTGTATGCTGATCTTGAAACTGCACTAGGATGACAAGTGGGTGTAGCGACACACAAAAACAATCTACAAATCATGATTCCAGGATTCAATGTTGTGTGCAGGAATAAAAATATTCCACACACACTGTGATGTTGTTAAGTGCTGCACCAAACCAATTTAGCATCAAAGAAGGAAGATTAAAAGAATGCAAAGTGACAGTGATATAATTTTCCCTGAAATCTCATGCTGCAATATTTTCTCTGCAAAGCAGCATATTTGATTCGCCACACTGCAAACATGTTTTTTTCTTCACAGAAAATGCCAATAAACATCAGCATTGTACATAAACATTGCATCCTCTGCTCCTTCTAAAGCTTGACCTTCAATTCATTATGAAGCATACTGAAGCATTTGTTTAGTATTTATACAATTTATGTGCATACGTCCATTTCATTTTTAATTATGAGTAAACCTGTTTTGCATATTTCACACATTTCATGCTTAGAAAGTGCTTTCTAGAAAGCATAACAGCCTTCTGCGAAAAAGTTCAAAAACAAGGAACACAAAAATTGTTCCTCATTGTTAGAGGAAGAATGAGTGCACATTCATCTGTGTTGTTTTTATATCATGAGCACTTTAGTCTTCCTTAAAGTCATGGTAGAAATGTCCATCAGGTAAGATTAAGGAAGTCTGATACGATGCCTTTTCTGTCTGTTCAAAGAATTGCAATGCTACTTGGGTTGAGGTTTGAGCACCACAAGAAAACTTCAGTTTGTACTTTTTGATGTAGCATATCTTGCATCTCGAGGAGTGTTTAGAATCAATAACCTGGTCTACAAGGCATCCTCTATTCATCTTCAGCTTTTTATCATACATAGTGACATCTGCCTTCAGATTTTGTTTGCCCACACCATTAATTGAGTCTGTTTTCCTCTCCACAGACTTGTCACCTGAACCATTAGTATTACAGAGCAAAACCGATCCAGCCACATGGTTAGCAATAGAAGTGGTCTTTCCCTGAAATTGTGCTTACTTTTTCTCTTTTAAACATATTTACAGTCTTTTGTGACCCCACGAAAATCTGTACAACGTTCATCTGTCTGAAAAACGTCATTTGCAAATGCATCCAGCTTGTCTGGATTTCTACTTGTACTTCTACCAAACCTAGAAGTATAATTTGTGATGAAGCTAAAGGAAATATTTTCTACTGATGACTCACCTATGAAGGTCCTTTCTGTGGTGGTATGGCTTCACAGTAGAAGAATAAACCATTCATGGCAAGTGTGATAAAACGTCTTGAAGGTGTTTTCTTTTCTTTTCTGGGAAACAGGGGTTTTGCTCCGTCTCTATAACAGCTCTATGATTGGTTTCCCTGATCCTCGAGATCTTATGCTGAATACTACCTTTGCTTTTAAGTAATGTATACGTTACATTTCAAAATAAGGAAATTGTTGCTTTAAAAATATATTTTAAGAGTCTTCCCCCTCTTTACAAGAGTGAACTATTTTACATTTTAGAGTAATAGCGGGTCAGGGAAGCCCATGAGTGCCGATTATTGACTCACATAGCATGTGAAATTTGCATGTCCCCTTCCCTGTAAAAATATGAGTCTAAATTGTTTGCCCTGTTTGTAATTCCACTCATTTCTTTGGGAATAAATAATTTAAAGAAGGTCTGATAATGATGGGGTTTAAATTTGTCAGGGCCCTCAGGCGACCTTGCTAGAAGATTTTGTTGTTTTCTCGACAGGGCCTATCAGCAACTGAGCTAGCCTAGTTCATTTCCATATGCCGATTACTGTAAATATACTGTAAATATAATGACTGAAGGAGTGATGTATTTAAAAATAATTTTCCCTAATTAATTTGCAAAATACTTATATAGCAGCTTTGTTGGAAATGGAGATTTAAAAGTGTACGAAGTTCTACTTAATGTTGAAGAAGTGATGGTTGGCAGTGGCTCAGGTGGTAGAGCAGGTCGTCCAAGGATAGAAGGATTGGCAGTTCAAACCCCACTCTCCTAGTCATCTGCCGTCGTGTCCTTGGGCAAGATACTTCACTGGTGTATGAATGTGTATGAATATTCCGGTGGTGGTTGGAGAGGCCGTTGGCACGGATTGGCTGCCACGTTTCCATCAGTCTGCCCCAGGGCAGCTGCGGCTACATGTGTAGTTTACAATCACCAAGTATAAATGAGGAGTGAATAAGTAATAGAACCATTTTGAGTGTCCTAGAAAAGCGCAATATAAATCTAATCCATTAACTTAAGAAAACAGGCATTGCTCCCTGAACTCAATTCTACTTTTATTTCAAAGTTAAAATGGTTAGTACGATTTCTATTGAAACTCAAACTTTACAAGGAGCAAAAAAAGAAGTGTAAGCACTCTTTTTCTTTTCTGCAAACACTGTCATCCTCATTTACATGCAGAATGATAGTTCACTTTTACAACAAAGAAGACGAGGAGATCTGACAGTTTCATGCTTGATGAATCTTTCCACTCTCATCAGGAAATCTGTGAAGAATTCACAGCGGAGTGAACACATTGTTCACTTCCCAGATTTACAATAAAAGACATTTGATAGCGAAATATGAGCCAGACATAAAACAACGAACTCCTATTACTCTAAATGACTTTAATAAAAGGAGGTTCTTATGGCATGAAAGACATAAATCAGAGACCATTTATTAAATTATGATATTCTCTGTTTTTTTAATTCTGTGTCACACTTGTCAAATGAGTGCAGTGATAATCTTTGGGTATATGAAACAGCCAGGAATCATTGAAGGAATACAGAATGTGTTGTGGGCTGCTCATCTCATTTCTACATTATTATACTTCTCAAAGTACAACAGATTTAGTAGATTATTATACTCAGTGATCTTTGCAGTCCTATTCTCCTCAATGTACTTGATCCTTTTGTGGAAGCGCTGTTACCCTAGATGTTACCAGTTGGCTTGTGAAACAGACTTCACCATGGAGGACTATGATTCCAAGTGTGTGGGTCATACTGTAACTGCATGTTTAGGTCACTCCTGCAGTGTAATCCAGCGTTTCCCAACCCTGTTCCTCAAGGCACACTGCCCGGTATGTTTTACATGTTTTTCCTTGCTCAAACACACTTGACTGGATCCTGTCAGCTTGTCATCAAGGTCTGCACAAGTCTGTCAATGGTCATCTAATTTGAGCCGGGTGTATTAGAGCAGAGCAACGTCTTAAATATGCAGGGCAGGGTGCCGTAAAGAACATAGTTGGGGAAACACTGGTCTCATCTATCTCGAGGGCAAGAAACGGATAAATGCAAGGGACGAGAGCCAAAATGTGATTCTACAGTCAGTCAATTTCTTTGGCCGAGAAATGGTCATTCTCATTGTTCCATTGTCTTGACATTCCTATTTTAATCCATTACAGGTTAATGTCATTCCTTTTGGTAGAAAGCTTCCAAATCGAATTACATTCAGCCCAGATACATTTTAATTATTTCTCTTGCTCCATATTAGGAAGAAATCCCACTGGAAATTTTTCTCTGAGCTCTAAAATATGTACTTTTTCGCTCATCCATTTCCAGCACTCGAGATTTTTATTTGACAGCAGGAAAAATGGATTTGTTCATTTGCTTTACACAGCCAGAATATTTGACTGAAAAGAACCCCCATTCATCAGAGGTGCCACATCTTGTAGAAACAATTTAAGCGCCATAGAAAACACTGTGGGTTTTTCCACTACTGTCTGGGGTAGCAGATGACACGTTCTGTTGTCTCCGAGCGAGAAAGCCCTCTACCAAAGGGACATTTTCTTTAACTACCACGAGGATAGGAACCACCTTATGGCTATTTCCTGTGTGACTGATACTGTTGTCAATCATGAAAAGGGGGATATACCTTTTAAAATTCATGAAAACTCTATTGAGCTGCAGCTAGCTACAGAGTGGAGGAAAAGTGAATTAAACAGAGCCTCGCACCGTCACTTTTGCGAGCCATTAGACTTTGTACCACTCTAAATCATTTGTATATCTTGGCAGCTTGGCCACATAATTGATGCCATTCATTACATGATTGAGGGGAGTGTTTATGTGAGGTGAGTGGAGGTAGCCAGACCATTGCTGAGAGCAACTTACACAGTGATGATTGATATGGCACGAAGTGCATAAACGCCGGAGCGTTGCTTGCCTAAATGCAAGTGAGTGTTACTCCTTTTGCCTGCTTCTGGCAAAGCCATTAATAAACCCTGCAAAATGATGATAGCTGTTGTATTGATTCTGGTTTGCACCCACTATTCCACCAGCTCCTCTTTCTCCAATACGTTGCCTCAGTAAACACGAGCATTGAAATTGTTGACCCAGGCCTTCCCTGCCATTGATCACCTCTGTTGATGTTGGGACGCCCCATTCCCTTTGTTTGCATTGGTTAATCTGTTTACGGGGATTGCAAGTGCAGAGAATGGATCAATACAGTGGGAAAATGGGAGTCTGGGATTAAAAGTTAAAACTGTAATGACTGACCAGTCTCAGTGCTCGTGGGGAAACCTGCTGCCAACTTAGCACTGCATTGTGCACGTTTAGTTTTTTTCCTTCAATAAACGGTAAGAAATAAATAGTTTTACTTTGATCAAACTTCAGATAAAGAAAATATGTTAAGACATTCCAGGATTATACAGTAGCATCCCCCACCCGTCTGCTGGCTGATCAAACCATTTCACATTTTGCAGTCCCTTAACGATTCTTCTCTTCCAGCCTCAAAATCTGATCCCACTTCAGCTAACCCTCACTCCACTTTTCTCTTCTCCCTCTGCCTCTCACGGCTTCAATTGACGATTAAGCAGGTTGTCATTTCAATTGGAACTAACTGCACCCTGAGTCAAAGTGACTTTATGTCAAAAATTCATCTTGTGATTCCTGCCAGGCTAAACTGCACTTGCTTTATTCCTCATTCAGAATTTAATTAGAAATACTCGCTCAGGCCCCCATAACTTGAAAGAGGCTCCAGTGTAATGTCTTCAATAACACTTAAAATGTTGAGTGGAAGCCAATATGATCCTCTCTTCCTATTTTGCTGAAAAAGATCAAAACTTCCACACCAGTCTGAAATCTGCTTGAGAAAAATAAAGGGATTATCTATTTATTTCCCTATGAAAACAGCCAGCAAATGAAATGTTATTCAATTCTCTCCACCTCAGTAAAACAGCTGCCTCTTATTTGGTTAGCACAAAAGATGGACTTCTATGGTTTTACCTCACTTTCTTGCTGTTTAGCTTGAAGACTGATAGGCACTGTCACATTTTGTATGAAGTTGTGAAGGGTCTTTTATTAAATCTATAAACTAAATCCATGGGCTATTAAAGGGATTAAAGTAAGGATAGTGAAATGGGAATATTTTTCATCTAAATGACCTGAAATGCCAAACCATATGACAGAAACATTTTAAACAGCATACAGTGAAAACTAGATTAGAATATTTTGCTCTCAAAGAAAACAGTTTTTAACCAAAACATGTGAAGGAAACCCCTACTAAGTCAACATTAATGCATGACACAATGGGATTTTTTGACTGTCATCAAAAAGCAACACCTTTTTATTCAGAAAAAAAACCTATAATTCCTCTGACAGTCTCTGAAAGCAGCTCTTAAGCTTAGATCAGCTCAGACATTTCCTTTATTTCATAAAGGCTATTGGGAAAATTGGAGTCCTATTTGTGGCTCCTTATGCAGCCAATTACTTTATGGAAATTGTGTGCAAAAAAAATACAATCACTGTTATTTTTCAGACTGATCAAATTTAGTTCATACCATCAAGGCTATTGTAACATACTGTGTATGGAGCTTGCCTCTTTCTGAAAGTCAGCAGTTGGTTTGTGCCAGTTTTCTCATCACATGGTACCAAATGTACTCCTCCTATGACAGTGGTCTCCTGTATCTTTAAAACAAAGGTGTCTATACCTTTTCTTCCAAATGGACTATTCTAGATCCACAAAGGGAAATTGCATTCATCATCCATGATGTATGTGGTTTTAGACAATTGTGCAAACTTTGAAAAAACAGTAAACTTTATATGGCTTTTTACAAAAAAGTTTTTAAAACCAATAAAAGTTATCCTGTTATTAATTCTGAAATATTATTGTCAAACACTGAGCAGTGTTACTGGTCATTGTCTTTAATCACTAAATACAAATACATGTTATCCAAGGCTTGTTCACGTATAAATGGTAAATCACTAACACAGTCCATTACTTGTGGCTCATTAATGTTTGGTCCCAGTGTGAAGCATTACAGGAAATACTTAAATTTACATTACTGTTGTTTAATTTGCATAGAAATGAGAATCATTGTGTTGAGTCCCATTCCTTGAGGTTTGGCTTATATTTACAATTACTGCAACCCACAATGGACACACCAAATACTGACTCTATGGAGATGCTAATCCAACTGGCCTTGTACTCTTACTCTGAGGGCAAAAATATGTAAGCTGAGAGCGTTTTTCTGTAGAGGACAACATTAGCCTCTTTCATTAGCTCACTCTAGACTCACCGTTTGGCTTCACAGTAATGTAGAACAGGGCGAGCAATGGAGCAAGAGAGGCATGTTTTGTTAGATGTAGGTCATTTTAAAGTGGTGAAAGCAATAATTCTTCACACAGTTATACAACAATGAAGAGGAAAATCCTGGACAGTATATTGAACTTGTTCCTGTAGACAATTATAAGGTCCTAAAATGTGTTCATCATATTGGGACTGGAGCACCACATAGGCAGGACTGCATAACAGCCACCAGTAAACGTTTTTGGTGTGAGTGAATGCGGCGCACTAGAAAATATGTATCCTGTAGTTCAGTCCACATGGTCTTTATTTACAAAAAAGAAAAGAAATTGAAATTATCCATAGCTCAGAATAACAACATTGAATTCTCTGTAGATAAAAGTTTTACAGAAAGATTTTTATGGGAAAGATTAATGAAGACTCCACCATTTGGCTGTCACTGCGTCAGTGCTTATCAATTTAAAAGAATGTCAGCAGCTATGAAAGTTAGCTAGTGTGTCATCTAGATCTGTATTTAAAACCCGTGTGTAGAAGTCCTTGTCTGCACAAACTGGTAATCATCCAGGAAGAATAAATGGTGAGAATTACCAAAGTCAGAAATTCTTAAGATCATATATATGAACCTTCCTGGAACTATTTAGGACTGGAAAGACATGCAATGAATTCTAACGCAAAACAAAACAATGTCTCTTTTATAATGTACTCTTATTTCATCGTGAGGGTTTTTCCCCACAGTGCAGAAACATGTTAATTTAAATTGGTAAATGGTCATGGGAGTGACGGAATGTGCAGTTTGTTTCTCTCCTTTGTCCCTGTGATGGAGTGATGATCTGTTTACAAGGATGAACCAAATATGAATTATTCCAGCTGTGCACGAGGATGCCCGTGTTGAAAAATATTTCTAATGCAATCTTAAAAAGGAAATGAGGGTTTTGTAGATAATTTTGATTGTATGGCAACAGATGATAGTTGGCACATTAGCCGTTTTAATCGGAGGTCTGTTTGAATAGCAAGCAGCTAAGCTCCATCTGAACATCTGTGTCTCCCCTCTGATCGTCTCTGTGCGAGGTTCTATGTACCAATAATATACTACAGTAGCTATAAATTCAACCACTGCAGATAAAGCTTCCGTGCCCCTCAAGTGTCTCAGTTTCACATTTAATGTGACTGTGCTAATTCTTTCCAATTACTTTCACTGTCATTCATTTTTTTCTCTACAGCAAACAACATCTATATATGCCAAATATGTTATGGAGAAGAATTCACATCCATTTATGTATTAAAATATGTGGGAGTCAATGTTTCAACAAAGTTGTCACCTCATGCAAGGTCACCGTCAGGATGAGTGAATGTTCAATATAGAGGGAGTCTCTGTCCTGGAAAGTAGTACTTGCTCCTTTGTTTAACAAATACGTTTAAAGAGGTTTACTTGTCAATCTATAATGAGTCAATATTTTGTCGAGATCATCTTGGTGGAGAGAAGGAAAGGTTCCTGCGCTCCCAGAGGTCAGTGAGAGGGTGTAAAAGTCACTTTCAATGATCATTTAAAGAAGATTAACTTTGTTTCACTTATTAAGGCCTGTCCGCAGGTTTGGTTATTCCCCTAGTGGTATCTGGCATTGTCGATTGCTGACTCTACAGGGTTCATCTAAAGTTCTTCTGCATGTTTCATATCTGAGGGAAAGTCCTGCTGTTAAGGGAAGGACAGAAGAGGCTTGGCACTTTGTCTTTGTGGGCTCTCTGAAAGAAAACTAAATCCACAGTGTGTGCCACTAAAAATACCCAAACGCTGTTAGGAAAGGACATAACCAAACATCTTCCACCAGCACTATTGAAGAAACTGTCTTGGAAAAAGGGGGAACAAATCAATCATTTGTACTAAAGGGAAATACAGTGGCAGATGTTTGGACGTTGCTATGCAACGCTCCCCCTGTGTCCTGGACAGTTAACACTGAAGTTGCAAAGAAAGGTTTGATCTTAAACATCTACAGAACATGGAAAACTTTGTTGTTTAAATGTTTATCAAGAGACCAAACACAAATATTTTCTGTTAAATTGTTATTAAGAGTGGTCACACTATGTTAGTGTTAATAAAGGGAATAGGTTAATGCAAATACAGCATCTTTTCACTTATTGTTCACAATGATAAAACTCAGAGGAGGATTATGTTGTGATGAAAGTGTATAAGCTGTTGATCACTAAATAAATAAAGAAGCAAAAGTTAAAAAGTCAAATGAAATCAAAAATTAAATCAAAGCAATTATTTTCCCTCTGCGTAATTACTAATCTAACACGCAACGTGTGCAACCCATTATTTATTTGAAAAAGATAAAATACAGACACATGTTTTGCTGGATATGAAATGTCAACAGTGAAGCACATTTACTAATTTCTTAATATGTGAGTATAACATAAAACAATTAAGAACAGATCTCTAACTGAGATGTGCTACCGTTTCTGTTCCCAGTCTGGCATGTAAAAACATAATGGGAATTATCTATATATTTTCTGATGCAGTAACGTTAATCGACATGGATGAATCTGATTAAATGAATTCAGCTTCCCATAGCCTAGGCAAGCACGACCATCGCAGCCAAACATGAAAAAGATTTTCTTGATTTAAAGTAACAAAAAGATAAGAAGCAAATGTGACATTTCTGTCCACATTGGCAAATTGCCAAGTGACCTCTTGGTGGTCAAGTGCAAAAAATACTGCAGATGAAAATGTCAAAGTACAAAAACAATATAATTTCACACAAAAATATTAAGCAATTTTTTTTATAAAATTATAAATTCAAGCCTTTTATATAAATGTGCAATGAATGAATGTCTAGTGCTTCCTCGATTAACTATTTTTGGAGTTTTTAGCAGTAGGAGTTACTTCGCTTGGGTGTTTGATTTAATAAAAGTTGCTGATGTGTTCGTCAAAATTACCATTGCTTTACAAAAATTACCACTGTGCTCTGATTATGCTCGTATTCACATGTAAAACGATCATTTACGAAAGTAAAACTTGATTTACTTGTCATTTTATTTTTTGTCTCATGCAGCACACAGCTTTGGTGCCAGAAACAAAATGAGAAGGACAACACTCCATGTTCAAGCACCTCGTCCTCAGGTGCAGCTGCTGACTCTTCTCTGCTGCAGATGAAGGAAAGAAGATGAGAAGATTCTGCCTGCAGAAGCAAACAAACCCCAAACACTCCTATCAGCAGAAAAACGTACGGTTCTTTTCCTTGAGCAAAAAAAAAAAAAAAGGAAATATCTGGTTTTGACTGCTGTTAGGGACAGATCTGTAGTGAAAGTTGGGTCTGGACACGTTACCCATTATAACTTCAGGCTTTATTATAAATATCCCCAAAAATGTGAAGGTCTTCAGAATAACTTTAAACTGTCCACTCCATCCTTTTAAGGAAATTAAAAAAAATCATTCAGACTTATTTTAGAAGTTAAACCTCCTGCTATCACGTAACTTAGTGACTGTGGCCTCATTCATTCATTCATTCATTCATTCATTCATTCATTCATCTATCCATTAATTCATCCATCCATCAATGATACCTGTTTCATCGTGTTCAAGGGTGCAGGAAGGCTTTCTTGCGCACAAGCAAATTACATTTCGTTTTGGTCAATTTAAACCAGTTAAATTCAACAATGATCTTATTCTAAATAAACAATATTTTTTCATGGCACAGTTATCTCGACATGTAAAACACAACTAATTAATGTATTTTTAAAAGGCATGTCTGAACTTATTATAAAATAGTAATTACATTATTAAAAATCATATCATCAAGAGTCACTCTACTGTTGAATATACATCGTGAGATCTGTAAATATTTAATACTGAATTAAACACCTGTAAGTCTATTCTAATGATAAAGACATATGTTAATATCCTAGTGTTAGCAGAAGCTTTAAAAAGATCTCATTTCTCAGACAAAGTGACACTGAATCATTACAATGAGGAGCCGGGTGGATTAGAGGCAGAATAGTCATCCAGATTAGCTGCATGAACAGTACAAGATTCTCTGGAATCATTTAAATAAAATCTTTTCCTGTGTTAACAACTATGTCAGACAAAGACTGATTTAAGTATCTGTAAGAAAACATATCCTTGCACCCCTCAGGGTTTTGCACAGAAAGAGCCTCATTCATGAGACATGAGCAAAACGAATTGTTGGATAAACTGTTCACAGAGCAAGATTTATGTGTATCATATCATTCCAAAAAATGACCCAAATGTTCCGTAGGTACCAATAAAATGTACTCCTGCTTCTAACCGCACATACTATAGATCATAAATGATGAGTGCATGTAAGTATTCCTTGTCCCTGCCAGACTTCACCCTGTTTTTTTTTATGGGCTGTAATTTTCACAACATGCAGATAATTTAGAAATATGTTTTTTTTAATATGACAATAAATCTGAAATATGACACGTGTCTTAACTGATGGGCATTTTGCACATTTAAGCTTCAGATCGTAGTTCTTAAAATGTCAGTGGTTTGATTAAATTGTGATATTCTGACACCCACACAGCGACTCTGGTCGTTACAGAGCGCATCAGTGGTGGCACGAAGCCACGGTGCTTGTGTTGGGACACAAGCAGCAGCACCCTGCTCTGTAACCCAAGAAGGTGCAAACAATAATCCCGGCTTGCAAAACACAGGCACGAAATGAAGACTTCCACAGCCAGATGTTGCTGATGCACCTGAGCACCACTTGCAGAAACAGCTTAGAACTGACATCCCTCCCGCTCTTTGATAATCAGATTCTTTGGGAAATACTGCTTATCAATATTTCCACTTTATATTTGGGATATTTACACACACAAATAAACATTGTGACATTTAGAAACTTTTTTTTAATTTTCATCACCCGTGTCAACTTATATTACTTCTCTTTTTTTTTTTTCTCCGCTTGTAATTATTCCTATTCTGTATTAGCTTAGCAGCCACTAGCCTTATCTGTTCTAATTCATGCAGCTTCCCCTGAGAACATTGAGCTAAAATAAACTGCAGCATCCCACATAACCTCCCTCACACCCTAATCCATTGCTTTGGTTTTCTCTTCAGTTTTGATTTCATTTGCAACACACATTTTCTCGAATTATCTTCTCTGTGTTAATATTTATTTATTCACATTTACGTAACATGCTCCCGTGTGTGAAAATTTGTTCTTGTGGGTTTACCCCACTGTATTCATGAGAGCAGAGTGATGTCATGCATGCATGGCACTGCGTAAGATCAAAGTTCATAAAGCAGTACTTGCTTTAGGAAATTGGCTTTTGCACCGAATCTGCGTTGAGGGTGATGTATAACCCAACACGTTTAACAGAATGAGGGAGAGAACAGCTACACGGAAAAGCTACAGATGAGCGGTGATCATTCAACCATTAGCTTTGCCCAATTAAGCAATGACAAGTAAATGTTTAAATGAAATGCAACAGGACATAGCTGAACCACTCAGGGGTCATTTACTGTATGTGGTGTCATGTAATAAATAAGGCCATAACAGGCTGACGGGCCACACGGGGTGTGAACTAAAGATTAAAAGGCCATATGGATGGAAAAGGGAACATTGCTGAGTTAGCTGTGATCTCTTCTCGGGGAGGCTGCGGTCATTTAGGATACAGATGTTCCAAAGTCTCCCCGTTGAAGTAGTGCCACACTTGTCTCTAATCTAATAACCGAGCCAGCAAGGCTGTTTTTCTCTTCCCTTGCAACCAGCACGATCGGTTTTAGAGGGTAGAATCAATTATATTTCAACTTTCTGAATGTGATTACATTTAATGAAAAGCTGCTTCTACATTCGCAAAACCTGTCATAATAAACACTATTCAACTGTGTTGCTATAAGACTCAGGTTGTTGTTCTAGATACTGTTTAGGGCTGTTCGATTTTGCCCAAAAATAAAATCTCGATTTTTTTCTCTCAAAATCCGATTTTCGATTACGATTACGATTTTGTGAATTGACAAAAGGCAAAGAAATGATTTCAAATATGCTGTTTTTTTATTGAACATTTGCCCCATTGGGCTTTAAGTGCAAACTTTGCTCTTATTAAACCAAAAATGAATGAATAAAGTGCAAAACTCTGTAAAATAAGTTGAAAAAAAGTTTTAAAAAATATAATAAAATATAAAGTTTAATCTCTGAAAAAAAAAATCAGCAAATCAGCACTTGCAAACATACAGTAAGTTATATTTCCAATTAAATAAAACAAGACATTTTCTAATTAAACTAAACTGGGTCTTTGCATGCTAAATAATAATGCAATAATGCAACCCATGAAGGAGGTAGAGGTGTGTAATGTCAGTCATTACATTTGCTATTCACATTTGCAAGTTTTTTACAAGGAACACGAGCCGGTCTACCGCATCCGGCTTGAGGGATGCCCGGTGGCATGTTACAACGCCCCCTCCTCACTAAAGAGCCTCTCTGATGGGGCACTTGTCGCAGGTATTGAGAGGTATTTCCATCAATCATTAATATGGTATCAATCATTAATATGTGTGCAGACAAGATAAAAAAAAATTTAAAAAAAAATATTTTTTTTGAAAAATCGATTTTACGATTTTCACATTTTAACATCGTTCTAATTACATAATCGCGATTACGATTTAAAATCGATTAATCGAACAGCCCTAATACTGTTTCATCAAAGCTTTATGAATCTACTGTCAAAATCGTCTGCCGTCATCAACCAGACTGGATTTGAGGAACCTATTTTGCCCTCTCAAAGTGGGGATGAAAAGAGCTCAATCCAGACAAATATATTGTTTGTTGTTTTTGTTTTTTGTTTTTTAATTTGGATGTGTTGCCACTGAGATAAATGCAGAATATCAGCTACCTTATAAATGATAAAACTCTTGATTGATCTAATATATATATATTTTTTATGTGTTCCCCATTTATTTTCTGTTACAAGGAATAGCATCACCCCAGTCTAATGATGCCTGTTCCCTGTATCAAATGCGTCGTCATCCTGAAGCAATTCATGGCCGTTTGTGTCCCCCTTGTCCTTTGTACCCTCATTTTATATTCCCAACATGTGCTTTTGCAACCAGACTCTGTGGCTAATGCTTGTAATCCTCCTCGTCACACAGGGGTGGCAGTTACTCCATTAGCAAGGTTTCTCATGTTGATGTCAAGCAGGCCATTGGATGGCGAGGGCGGGGGGGATCTTGTTAGGGTTCTTATCGACATCGTGTTTCATTAACTTGATTAATGACGTCTATTGGGGCATGCTCCATGGTAATGAACATCTCTGCAGAGAAGGGCTGTCTGCAGACAAAGATGGGCTTCTTCTGCCCACACTTGTTGAGCCACTCCGTCTGCACGACTGTCTACTGTTAACTTCCCAAAAGTGAAGCTCACAAAAAAAGGAAAAGAAATCAGGTTTAAAGGAGTGAGATACCATGAAATAAATACATAATCTATAAACATTAGAAAGTTTCAAGAATCTGTGTGTGCTTACCAAATCAGGTTCCTTGAAATTAAAGAAAAACGATTTGTGTCCATATTACACAGACATATAACCATTGGGTCACATAAAAAAAAATGACCCAACTAGAACACATGCCACTAGAAAAAGAAAAAAAAAAGGAAATTTTTTGTAGTTTTTCAGACTTCAAAACATGGAATATATTCAGCTGCAAATAATTTGTATTCTAGGTTAACATTTGAAAGAGGACAGACTATCTGTTCCATCTCCAGGTTCCTGAAGTGATTTCTTTTCCTGTCTGTGTATTCTACATCTGTTCTATTAACTATCTCTTTGGGGGGGGGGGGGACATCCTGCACCAGCACGGGGGGGATGAGAGGCTGCTCACCTACAAGAAGAGGACCACTGAAGGCTTCTGACTCATACCCTCATATATATTTATATTCTTTTAAACAAGGAAGAGAGATATTAAAGCGAAAGGAAAAAAAAAAAAAGAGCCAACCTCAAATTCATGTTTACCTTTCATCATCTGCTTCTTACTCATATCGATCTGTTATATTTGCTAGCCCTCTTCGGAGAGAGAGGGGGAGGCTGTGCTGGTGCAAATCCAAGCAGGTGGCTCCTGGGCTGCCAGGGTTGCTGCCGTGGGAGCTGACTCATATAATTTGTCTTCTCAGGTTATTATCTTGGTGTATTCAGCTCAAACCGATGCTATGTGGCAAGGTAAGACTGCAGCGAGTGCCGTTGTCTACTTAGTATTCAAATGCATAGTACAGTCAGAGCACACAATGGAGAGAGGAATTTAAATTAAAAGATCAAACTGAATGCTAATTACCAGGCAGACATCTGCATTTTTAACTTTCTGGGGCGAGAAGACGAGTACACACTGGACCGGTCATCAGTCCATCACAGGGCCACACAGAGACAAGACAACCAACTACACTGCAAAAGCACATTTCTAACACAGGAAAAAAATCCTTCAGACTAGAAGACTATTTTATACTTCTTTGCTAGTTTTAAAAAATTCTATTGAAGAACATTTTTATTATGCCATTGACAGAGCTATTCTTTCCTTAAAATAGGACTCATTTGACTAGATTCAGGAATATTAGGCTTATTTCTAGAGTGCCTGTTTTTGCAGCCCCTTTGGAACTCCTAACAATTTACACTCAACAATCAAAATTGTACGTATATTCTTAAACTGCAGGAGGAAGTTTAAGTACACTGACGAAAAAAAAGTCACATGACAAACATGTAAACTTTAGACACAAACCCTCCAGGTGGGAACCAAATGGTCTCTTGTTTTGAAACAGCTTTGCTGACCACAGCCCTGCTGAGAACATGTTACACAGTATATTCAGATGTAAACATCTGCCGGCAGCTCTGGAGATATTTGAGTGGGGATCTGCCAAAGCTAACTTTGATTTACATACGGTGGGCGTGTTCCCATTGGCGTCCCGAGCAACATGACTGCGTCTCATACAAAGAAAAATAGGCTTCAAAACCGCTCTTGAGAAACCAATTGGTCACCTGACTTAGAGCTTCGTCCAGTGTCTTTTACCGTCTATGGTCCATATACATGCTCAGTACACGGTAGCATATTTCTCAAATCTAACGTCTCATCTCTCTGCCCGAATTATATCACAACCACCAAGAGATATTTTTGAAGTGATGTTGCAGTTATACCTTGAAAAGAACCACTTTAAACACAAAATGACAAAAAAATTCAGAGCAAATTCAGAGAATCTGAATGTGCTTTCACCTTAACAGTAATGCATCTGTTTATTTCCATACCAAAGAATCATAATAACTATTTCAATAATTGATTTATGTGCCTTGACAAAGAGAATACTGATCTAAAGAAAATGACTGAATAAACTGACATATAAATGAAAATCGTTGTCAGTCTTGTAACTGGCTGATTTAGTCATGTATATAAGATAAAGTTTATCTAGTATACATGATAAGATATTACTTGACTTTCTGCTGTGAAGATATAAAGGCTTTGTTGCTGTTGGCTGTTGGCATGGCTCCAAAAACCTCAACACTTTACACTCCAGGCTGCTCCATTGTAATTTCAGTTAATTAACGTTAGCTAAATCTGCCATGTTCACCAAATTCAAATCAATTTTGTTGGATAAACACAATTGCAGGTCAATTTAAAACCTAACGCAGCGGACAAAAATACATTGCATCTTTTTGCTTCTTAGTTTCGGGCATTTATCTATGTGGACAGACATCGGTTCTGTGTGGCGGTGAAAGACAAAACACAAAGCATTTCCTGTGCTGTGTCGGCATCTGTTTTTGTCTCAGTGTTACCTTTTAGACTTTTCTCTGAGGTATTGTCAGTATTCAACCATGTCTTAATGAATTTGTTCACTACTGTGCTTCTCTTCTGCAGGTTTGTGGATTTCAGCATCGCACCAGCACAAGAGGACATGCTTTTTTTTTTTACAAAGCATGAAGTTCATTATCCAAACTGCTCGATATTCACAGATTCAAATTTACCAGTTGGTAACACAGAAAACACACTCACACAAATAAAGGACTCGCTTTGAAGGTAAGGCAGAAGGTCACTGCTCTGATCCTTGGCTTCTGCGGTTCACGTGTTTAAATGTCCTCTACAGGACACAATACTCGACCTCGAGCAGCAAAAAAAAATATTTCTCTCCATCAGCGCCCAGCTGCGACTCAAGCGCTCAGTGACCATCTATAAAGTGTAGCAACAGGCATGGCTCCATACCATTTTACGGTAAGATATACTTCAGTTCATTTTTATCTAAATTTAATCACCACAGAAAAGCTCCATCCAGCAGCCTTGAGTACCTCATTTTAGAGATTTGTTTGAGTGAGAGATTTTTTTTTCAGATATTCACCTGAGTATAATATAAAAGACGAGCTAAAAAAGATGTATGTGTGTGCTCTCAGTTATAGCTTTTTATAAAGACAGAAAACTGCCAGTTGGCCAAGAAAATTGCAACCAGTCCCTCTTGTGAATATAACTGATGTTGCTACACTGATGTAAACAATTATAACAACTCACAAAGTCTACATTAGTAAATCATGGCTGACTTCCGCTTCACGTGTGGAGCGGAGATGGAAAGGCCAAGGTTATTCACTGTATCTTCTTGAATGTGCCAATGTCTGTGAGGACTAAAGCTGTTATGAAAGCTTTTCATATCCGTCTTCAGAATGAAATCCTCTTCTTACCCACATTGGGAAATGATTGATGGTTTTATATTCACAATTAAGCTCAATTCGATATTTACTTGTTATCCCTTTTTTTGCATGTATTCATATTTCTTGATCAAATGAAGGTTTAATATATTTCAAAAGTGAATTTGAATATTATCCAAACTGTTATATTTGTTGGCATTACATTTACTCAGGTCTAACAGGTAATGCTGGACCCAATTTTAAGTTTTTAGCCAAAAGAGAGAGAGTTTATCTTTTTCCCTTTTTTTAGCACCAATCCCTTATTTTGATCCGTAAAATAGTAGGAGTTAAAGTAACCCATGATCAATTATTGGATGGTGAGGAGTGTAAGCATCCATTAAGTACCAAAAGAACGTGAATCTAGAACAGAACGTGTGTTTGGAGCAAAATAGCGATTCATGTTAGCACAGGCCGCAGCAGAGCTACGTCTAGATCTTATCACAGCATTTTGAGCCTCTGACAAAACTCCAAACTGCCAATTCTCTTGATTGGTAAAGTGGATAAGGTCAAAACAGATGAAAGCGGTTCTTTAAAAATCAGATAGTATACAGTATAAAAAGTTAAACTGCCGCTTCTTCGATAGAACTAGATCAGAACTTATATTTAAACTCATGAACTCGCCTCCTTTTGAGTGTATTGACAATACTTTACAGAACATCAGTTATTGTTTTGTACAGATTTATGACAATGTAGAAGCGAATGGATATTGATTACCATACAAATAGTCATTTTTGATTCACTTTTGACACAAATAAAAAGTTCAAATTCCCCCAGTTCCCCTAAACGAGCTCTGTCCCTTAAGTGGAATGACATTGAGTTTCGTCAGAGGTTTAAAATAGCAATTTATTTTGACATAGCTCCTCTGCCCCCTGTGCAAACATGAATTGCCATTTTGCCGCAAACATTCGGTTCTGAACTGGAGACTTCAGTTCGTGTCGACTCGCTCCCCAGCGATCGTTGACACTCCCCACCTTCTAATAATAGTCCGGGGGTTGTTTTAACTCTGGACTGTTCTTTTAAGTGAAACGGCAGCAGTAAGCAGACGATAATCTTACGTGAGAGGAGGTGTGTACTCACCGTCCTCCCGAGACTTTTGGATAAAGGCATCAACACCACTCTCTCCGTAGTTCCCCTCTGATGCCACAGTGGACACGTAGTTCCAGCGCATGGCCTTAACTATGTCCACCATGGCCTGGGCCTGGTACGTATCCGGAGGCACCACGCGGGAGAAAAAGTCGTAGCGGGTGTTGTCACTGAGCTCTGGAGCTGTGGAGGCGTAGCTCACCTGGGGTATCTGCACACAAAGACATCACAGGCTTAGATTAGGCTTTACTGGGTTTGCAGGAACAGGAGGGATGGATATAAACACAATGATCCAAGTTTATTTGTTAGCCCCTTTTAAAATCAAGACTAAAGTTGGTTTGACAAAACACAAATCCGCATCAAAAGACAAATATTAAATAATACAAAAAGCAGAAAAGCGAGACATCGGAACAATAAGTAGAGCAACAAAGATTGCACTGACTTTACTGTGCATTTCAAAATGAGAAGGATGAGAAGTTCAGCACAAAAGTGGAATTTAACTACTAAAAAGGTGTTCTATGAAGGACTTTTCATTTCAGATACATTTTAGGAGAGCGGCCATGAATTTAAAATAGATTTCACACCACACACATGTAAACAGATACACATGGTAAAAGGTCACTGAATGGTTTCAGCAGTCAAAAATCATCTGAAGGGGAACTTCCTGTTGTCATTATCTTTGCATGGTAACGCATGTCCTTCTGCTTTTTGACAGTCTTTTTAACACTCAGGTAGCGTCATGTGGCAGGTCTTTGCATGCACGACTTTTAAGATTGCACACAATGTATAGTACATGTCGTCGCAAGAGTGTGTGCACATATTGATGTGGTTGTAAGGGCATAGGTCTCATTCCACAAACACACCAAGGTTAATGGCTTGGCTGTCATTATTCAGCATTGACTGATCAGCGACTTATTTGTCTTTCTTTGGCTCCAAAAGATGCAACTTGTCCTTAAATGATGGACATGAAAATGGTTGTAAGACAAGTAGAAATTCTAAACAGAGTTCCCCAGAGAGGTCTGATCCAATAAACGCCTCCCTTTAATGATTCAAAACAGCCAGCGATCCAGTGGACCCCTGCCGAGGCTTTTAGAGTATCCAGCACCGCTGCTGGCCTACGGCTGTCCAGTTCACAAGCTGAGATGATGAGCATGTCACACATCTCAGCAGGTGTCACTTACTTAGTATAAACAGAGATTGAAGACTTATAGTTTCTTAGCAACACATGTATTCAAAGCAACTACAAGTGCTTGCTCAGCTGTAGCTGTTTGGATTCACACACACATACATACTTTGCTTATAACTATATATACAAAATAAGGTTTTTCATCCCTGTGGTAGGCACTGAACTACACAGACAGGAGGCAGCAGTGGTTCTTAGTAAAAAGATGCAGCGTGCAGTTTTGATGAGGATCTTTTTGATGAGGATCTGTCATGTTTTTGTGTCTCTGAAACATGATTATAATGAAAACGGCCCTGTTTTCCATTTAAATGTGTTTTTGCTATGTGCATTAGTTCAATATCACAGTTAACAGCCTTTAAGCTGCTACAAAACCAAAAACAACAGACAAATGAGCTGTGATATTCGACATCACAGCTCACAAGGCACTTTAAAGGCAAAACTTTAGCATCAATATTTTTCTTTGTTTTGGATGTGAACTCCTAGCCAAAACAGAGGGGCATTTTTATCGCTCCCCTCTTCTATGTTGGGGGGGGTAACAGAGGTGAGACGAGCTCTGTTTGCAAAGGTGAGCCGGCATGGTCTTACCAGCAACACTCCTGTCAAATCAGACGATTCTGCAGAGCCAGCAGGCCGTGTAGGATCACATGCTGATCCGTCGACCCGCTTCCATTTAGTCCGCGTAACTTTCAAAAGGGGAAGAGCGGTGGCATTAATAGGAAAAGGCTCATTTGGACCAATATGATGTGACCACTGTGTGAAAAAGGCTTTAGAGGCAACGTCCTCCCACTGCGATTATCTCCACTGTGGCCTTTCTTTCTTATTACTGTATTGATAAAAACTCAACTGGAGCATTTCTCTCAGCTTGCCATTGACCGCAGGTTAACTGTCACACAGTACCAATGGAGAAAAAAATACAGATTTAAAAAAAAAGGTTGAAAACTTCAATAAAGTGGATTCCTTAGAAAATGTTCAAATAGACAATCTGAAAAATATTAAGGAAAATTAAGAAAGCGAGCATTTTTCAAGTGCACACAAGGCTGTCCTGAGTGAGTGCTAAAAACGTTGAAAACACTTGGATGGATCCACGCAGTGGACAGGATTCAGTTTGTCAGAATGATCTACTGTATGTAAATATTACATGCAAGTGTTGGTCAGGCAGAGAAATAATAGTACAGAGCATCACATCGTGGTAAAAGATTCATATGGTTTCCACTGTCATTAAATCATCTGTACATTGGAAAACATAACTGTACCAGATGTGGTGAAAGTCTCTGATCTTTTGATCTCTTTAATAAAAAACAGGATATATATTTGTTATAGGATAACCAACCTTCAGATTTCCCAAAATGGTAATCACATTCTTAAGATGATCACAATTCGATTCAAATGTCGTACAAAGCGATTGATGAGGAATTTCACGAGAGCAAATGTTTCTACACTTTTATTTGTGCCTTTTATCTTGTTTATAGACCTTGTTGACTGCTCAAATCACGTCACACTACAAACTAGGTTTAGATTCCACCAGTGAACTGAGGTCAATTCACAGATTTTCTGATTGATTTTTGACTGATTCCTGCTTCCTGAGCCACAGCAACACTCACATAGATTCTTGCAATTTGTTTCAACCAGTTCTGTTCATTTGCACACCATTGTGTGAGAGCACAAAGCAGTGTGCAAAAGAATAATTAATTATATGAAGTAAGGAAAATACAATGTGAAATTAGTAGCCTTGTCATTGACATTTTTCTTGTTAAAAAGCAAGAGAAACATATATTGAGATCTTTGTAAACCATACATTAAGGTGATGATTAGTTGGCGCCTACTGTACAATGTTGTTTTTTACATGACTTGTTTAAATGTTTAGCTAATAATGAGAATTGCAATAGTTTATAAAAACTACAAACTAAAACTTTTAATCAGGGGAGCTATGGTGATGCTCTTCTAGCCCAGAGTTATCATTGTTAACGTAAACTAAGACTAAAACTGAAACTCAGTCAAAAACAATCGCATCATCTAAAATAAAATAAAATAAAAGACTTAAAAAAAAACTAAAACTACACAGCAATTAAAATGAACAATGCAAAACTAACTGAAACTAAAAAGAACTGCAGGTAAAATTTACTTTCATGCCATGTTTTTTATATGTCTGCAGCTTCGTTTTTCTAAATACTTCTTTTTTTCTCATTTTAATTACCCAAAGTGAATAAGAACGAGTTGTTGTACTGTTTGGCATTCTTGATAGGATTCTGCCATCCTAGATTTTTCTGTCAACACCTAAAAAAACAAACTGATCCAAAAAACTGAAAAAAAAATGTAAATATTCAAAACTATTATAAGACCGCTACAAGCAGAAAGAAAATAACCACACATGTTTTTCCCTTCACTTGAAGCACAGGGTTTGTTTGTTTGTTCTCAGTCCCATCGTCAGCAGCCTTCACCACGATGGTCCAAGCAACCACCGCAGGTTTGGAAATATATTCATAAAGACGGGTTAGAGGCCACATGCACCGACTTTCAGGGCCTTTGAGACATTTCCCCAGCAAGCCACCATGGAGAAAAACATGAAAAATAATCTAGGATACATGATAATGGACCACAGGTTATTCTAGGACTGACATTTTGAGACACTCAGTCAACAATTCATACGTCATAGGTAGAAGTTTTTAGTGAAGAAAGATAAGACTGGTTATGTGGCTGAAAGGCCATTATTGCGCAACAATAAGTACGTTTTAAATCTGTAGCTGGTTTTCAGTTCAGCATAGGTGGTTCTTTCAACAGGTAAATATGCAAATGCTCACATCCATCCATTTTCTATACCTGCTTTATCCTTTGCAGGGTCGCGGGGTCTGCTGGAGCTCATTACAGGCGAGAGGCGGGGGGCAAATGCTCACATGTACTATATGATTCCAGTTGTTTTTTTTCAGTGCTACTGCTTCGTTTTGTCCCCGTTTCATCCGCCCAGCCCTTTTTGTTTTCCATGTCCCCTCTGTTATTTTGTCTCGGGGAAGGACAAACAGATAAATGCATAACCACAGTGGAACAACCTCACAAAACAGCCAAACATTGCATCAGATGAGAATCCTCATGTATAAAACGTGTACATGCATTAAAGAAAATCTAAAAAAAAAACTAAAAATACTTATAAACGTATATATATATATATATATATATATATATATATATATATATATATATATATATATATATATATATATATATAAAATACACATTTTTCTGTACAAAAAGTGGTAGTTTTGTTTTTTGTTTTTTTTTTCTCCTTGTCTGCATATATATTAATGGTTAATACCATGCTGGTAAGAACCTAAAGCATATATATATGCATTTTTGATATAAAATATATATGATATATTTTTAAATGTGTCACATATATTTATTTGAGGCCACGCCCATTAATGCAAACTATTAAATATAAAATTTTTCATCAGGCCTGCCTTGCGTGCCAAATTTGGTGACTTTTGGGGCACGCCCCGGACCCCCCGACCCCTCGGACCTATGTATGTGTGAGTCGTGTAGGGGGGGCAGGAGGGGGTGGCCGGCCGGGGGAGGCCCGCCCCCCGGACCCCGGCCCGCGCCCCCCCAGCGGACACCCCAAGAGCCCCAGAGTCCCTGCAGATGCAGGGGCACGCAGCCCCCGCCCAAAAGTGGTAGTTTTGAAGAATGTGTGCACCACACACATTCAGTTCACCCATAACTTCCCTTAACATATTACTAAAAAGACAATTTCAGTAAAAATATGAGGTTGCGATGGTTTGTCTGTGTGCTTCCTCGCTCCCTCCTTGGTTTCATTACAAAACTAAATATGTAAAAGCAAAATTTGAGCAAGCATCAACTAAATCATTTCCTACAGCCTGGAGCCCCAGCATTTATCTCAATATGATCTCAGTTCAGATGCTGGATGAGTTGACTGATCACTTCTTGCTGCGTTACACCAATCATTTAAAGGCAGGATAAGTGGACTTGGAGACATTTTTATTTTTCAGGCACTTTTGATCATTTACATGTCCCTGGCTGGATAATGGAACCATGTAAAGCGAATGCCTTCAACAGCGAGGCTGCAATCCAAGTAAGTCTGACCGACCTCCAGAATGATGAGGAGGCAAAGGCTGTCATGAAAAGTGACCTACTCATGGTCAGTGTTTGCTGCTGTTATGAGAAAAGACTCAACCTTTGCTCCTTGTTTTCCGCACATCCTACTTGGTTAAGCAGGGATTCAGCCAAGCTCTGCACATGCAGACAAAGCACATTTTCAGTTGCTGACAGCAATGTAGTCATGTGAAAAACACGGATATTGATTATTCCAGAACTGAGACTACCCAATATGATGTGTCATTTATTTTTTTTCTACTTGACTGACGAGGGTCTCGGTTGTGCTAGAATGCCAGCAGCTGAGTAGAGGAGTGTCTGCATACATTATCGGTTAGATAGGATAGCAGAATTCAGACTGGTGTATTTACATTCAATTCTGCATGACTGGGATTCACAAAGAAGAAGCGTGCATGAGCATGACTTTACAATGTTGACAAATGAAAGTGCACAAGTACATTTGTTGTGTCTGTCCATGTACACACTTTTAAAAATGGACACCACAGAGAAGTGTATACATCTGGGTTTAAACAGGGTGGCCTGCTGAAAATGGGATAGTGCATACTGTAAATATGAACAGCATTATGCAGGGCCTCAGCTCTAATTCATCAATTCACGTATTTAGCTTGCTTAAAATCTACTAAAGTGTGTTATTTGAAGTAGATGTTTCTGGAACAAACATCACAAGTGAACAAGAAGCCTGTGTTCACCAACCTGGCATGCAACTTTCTCAGCCATGACTCAACATGAGCCCTGCTGACAAGCCGGCAGAGAGCACAGCTGTTTAATTGTTGTGTCTCCTATCAGGTACGGAGTGTGGGGCACAAAACAGATTTCTGTCGCACCACGTCTGTCTGGGAGTCACAGTAAAAGTGACAAGTTTTTCTCTACAAACAAAAGTGTTTTTCTTCTTGACTGGAAATATTTCACAGTTTTTACTTATCTGCCTAATTTGGTCTGGAGAGAATCATTAATGACATAAAACTTAATTTTAGTACATCTCCCTTAATACAATAATATGCTATTAATCCCAGATGGGAAGTAATATGTTCAATTACTCAAATATGAGTATAAAAAGAAACTCCTCAAGCAGCTCCCACCTGTGCTTGTTATTAATTTGCGTGTCACTATTTTATAATTTAATTGTTTAAGACATGAAAGGACAAAGTTTTTTTTATATTCTGTGGTGATTTATGGACATTTGCCTTTACAGTTCTGTTCATTAGTCTGGACTGTTTCCACAATATGATTCCAAACTGAAATCTTTGTAAAACATCAGAAGGTTCTGATGACTCCCGAGTCAGATATGAGGCCATCTACTGTATCTAACAACAACAATCTAAAAAACCTGGTCAAAATGTGATCTTTTAACCGGACGACGGCCACATTAAAAAGCAAAAGGAAGAAAAAAATTAGGACTTTAGATCAGCTGAGTCAAAATCCAGACCCATTTGAAAAACGGTGGTCTTCAGTTTGGTGCGGAGGCAAGATATCTACAAAGTATGATTCATTTTTAATGTTCCATGCAATCATCACAAGATCTTTTAAAACGTTTCAGCGACTTTGATGACACATCAATGGGTAACTTTGTTTAACCCTCTATTGAAATCCAGCACGCACTAATGATGATAATGGTGTTGCCACACGTTTAGATGCAGTATGTATCTGTGCAAATGGAAAGTAACTAACTATATTTGCGTCTAAAATTCAGAAGACCTGACAGATACAGTATTTGCAACCTGCAGCGCAGCTCAAACGTAGAGCATCTGCTTCAGATAATGGAGAACACAGTTGACCGAACAAATGATACTTCTCACGTGACAATCACACTTCACCACTCAGAAGTGCTGAACCTCCTACTGGAGTAGCTTTAAGGCTTCAAGCCCCTGACGATGAATTACATTGTGGTGGTTGGAGACTGGTATATCCCACCTATTGTTCTTGGGAACACAAAGTTTGATGCAAGAGGCAGTCCTGAGGGTTTTATACTGTTACACAGATTTGCAGATGGTGGTTAGAAGTCAGGTTGTGCAACAGTGTATCATGAAAAACAGGGAAGGAGACACCTTGCAGACAGATTTAAACCAAGGAAGTTTTTTCTCTGTTTAATCTTTTGCAAATCTGATATTTAAAGTAATGGGCATACTCACCGGGAACATTTTGGTATAAATGCAAATATCCACTTTTTAAATGCAGTATGGATTCTGAAATGTTCTGGGGGATGAAGAAGCTGTTGCAAAAGAAAACAAGTTTTGCAAAACCCAAGTCAAGTACCCCAGGACCCCTCAAATGCACCGGCTCACATAAACCTGGCTTCATCCATGGATGCATTAAGTCCTAAAGTCCAGCTTCTGGCCTGCACACATTACTCGACTCTACTTCTGTCTAAATATTGACAACCCCATCATCAGCCCCTTCTCCATGAGGACGTTGCTAGGGTCGTTGTTGGGCAGATTCTGACTTGGAGTTTTTGAGAAGCAGTCCACATTTCAACAGTTTTGGAGAAAGATCCCCATATTTTGTCAAATTCCTTGTACAGGCACCTTATATGATGGTCCAAACTCTAGTGAGATTACTTTTGTAAAGCCACGATGAAGAAAGCCCTTTACTATTTTTCATTTTCATTGTCATTTAACACAAATACTTAGAATCAATTTACACATAGAATTCCTTCAAAATATAAAAATAAACGAACAAAAAGCCTCAACAGATTCTTCAACAGAACAGCTGATGTCTTGTAAAGCATTAGTACTTATCGCATTCTCAGAATCATGGGGAAATGGCTCAACCTGCCAGACTGCTGTCTTTAGACAAGTGTAAATGTAAAAATGAGTCATGGGGTTTCCTTTTGCACTCCACGAGTAGTGGCCTCTGGCACTGTTTTCCTCTGTGTCAGAGAAAGCAAAGCTCGCCGTGCTAAAAGCTCTTCACTCTCACACAGCAGGAGATTTGTGTTTTTGGCTGGAGCACAGCAAAGGCTGCACAAGTACGAGTGAGTAAAACAACAGCATGCTCTTGATATTCAGGCAGAGCTGGTACCTGCAGTTGCCTGCTTCAGCTTCATTCAGGTTGAATTTACAGGCATTCGAACATCAATTTAAGGGTTTTCAACTAGATTCTAGGGTCCAGAATTTGGAATTTAAACACTATAGAACATATTTAACTTAATGCATATAAGACATCTGCACAGACCCAATTATTCCTCATATCATAGCTCTTTGATTTAGCATAAGGCCCTAGGATGGTTTCAAAACAGCCAGTTGCTGTAAACAGCAAGAGGTCAGTGAAATTGTGCAGTGAGGGGTTGTGGGTAAATGCAGGGCAGAATCCACCACTTCACTCTCTTGGTTTTCTACTTAATTGCTATCAGCTGCTGTTGACACTGAGGGGAGATTAAACTTTCACTTTGTTACTGTCAGGGTAAGTAGAGCAGCAAATAGCTGAGGCTTCTGAATAGAAAACCATTTTTTACATATTGATATAACAAAACAGATTCTCACTTCTGCAAGAATGAACAACAATACACCCTCAAACACATTAGAGATATCTAGCTCGGAATCAATCTGATGCGTTACCAGAAAGGAGCCAGTGTATTAGAGGATTATTTCGTCATCCCCATTATATTCTTGAAGTTTCAGCAAAAGACGTGCATAACATATTCTGCCGTGTGGGCATTTTGATACTGTGTACTGTCTGAATGGACTTAATTGATCTTAAATAGTAAACTTCAAGTCCAGATAATGCTGCTTAATTTCATTGCAGCCATGCTCTGTGGCCACCATGTCCAGCGTTGGGCCCCCAGAGTCTGACAATAAAAACTCTGAGCATGTTTTCGACCTTTTCAGTCTCTGCAAATCGACCTTTTAATATTTTGACACGCGATTGACTTGAGACGAAAAGGTAAAACCAATAACATTGAGCTCATCCGGCTTTGTCTTCCACAGACTGACATCACCTTGCTTCAGTAATGCAAATCACTTCAGGGAACGGGGGGCTCTTCTCTTGCCTACTTAAAGCTTTGCTCAAGTGATGGTAACACTTCAAACAGGATTTCTGAGTCAAGCAGAACCTGCTGGTGTTGTGACCATTTCTTACAGCAGATACGGAAAAAGTTCCAAAGGATGGGAATGGTGTGTGGTCCAATCAAATCATAAATGGTGATTAAAGTCTAAGTGAAGCAACTTTAGAGGATTACATGAAAAATGTTTTTGAGAAAAGGAATGCTACAGCTGCACTGTTTTCACTTGTGAAAGAACAGAGTTTCTCATTGATTTTCTCTTCAGGTTTTAAGGCCATATTTGAAACCATGTGTCCATGACACAGCCTTTAATGCAAACAGAAACTGACCATGCTCCCAAGGCTGCACTGTCACTGTAAATGGACTTACGAAAATGCATTCAGCCTTAGTCGAGTCACCCATGCAGTCTAGCTGATAAATAACGGCCCATCTTACCTTGATCCCAGAATTTGCAGGCTGCAAATTGACCATGGTACAACTAACAGTCCTGTACCATTGCTGGGCCGTATATGCACACAGTGACCAGGGTAACATACACTATGTATAAGAAATGCATAACAGTATTTTTTTTTTCTATTTTCATCATGGAGGTTGGACGGCTGTGTACTTTCAGAGAGATCCACAGTTTCCGGTATAGGTGAACGTTTGTGGGCCGGTTTTGTGCGGAGCTTCAGTGACAGAAACTTGAGGATTACTGACAGCTCTTGCCTCAGTTTTCACCTGATAGTTAAAAAAGTTTTTTGAGAGAGTTGGGATTAACAGCAGCCAGAGTTTGCAAGGGTTTCATCAACCATATTGACTCACTTCCTCACTCGCCCCCACAGCATGAACATGCACAATATAACAGCATTGTTAACTTTGTCCACAGCATCATCATATTTAAAAAAAAATATGCTGTGCACATTTTCACATTTAAGTTGTCGGACAGACCAGAAAACAAACACCCGGTTTGTCCAGAGCGCAGATAATGTTGCAACACCTTTGTTCTGAAGCTAAGAGTATAGTGACAACGTAAATAACTGATGCAAAAATGATTTTTTTTAAATCACGTTTGATCTTCTATGACCTTCATTTAAAGCAGTCGTTGGACCAAACCTCCATCAGAATTCCTCTCCGATCCTCCAAATGGACAAAGCTGTGACTGCTGTCTATTGCAGGTAAGTCACTAATTAATCAGAAGTACTTCACACAGTCGCTCCTCATATCACTTGACTTCAAAGACACATCCCTCTAAGCTTGTCTGAGATCTGTCAATCACCGTCTTGGAGAAACTCAGCATTTCTTTGCGGAGAAAACTTCCCACTTTTTTATGATTTTGCAGTCCAACTATTTTATAGGTATTTTTCTAATCAGTTTTATTTGGGTGGTGAAAAACACATTTTCTGCTATGTGACAAACATCTTATCTTAATCTCTGCTTTACGTGGACCTTGGAAAATTCCTAGTAACAAAAATCTAAGAAGTACACATTATCAACGGTGTTGGCTGAGATGCTGGCTTTCTCACTCGTGTGGGTCTCTGTGTGCAGGGTCGAGAATAGATGTGTGTTTTCCAAAGACTTTCCAGATATTGATTTTTGTGCACTACTTGTGTTTTGCATGCTCAGATTAGCTCTACAGGCTGTCATTTTCCTTAGAATTGATGGGGCAAATGACCTCCCTTTTTCAGTAAGCAGAACCTTTTGCTTGACCTTAAACTGTATCAGAAATACCAAATTGGCAAATGATTCTCCCATTACCCTGTAAGCCTATTCACCAATTCACAATGTTCCAACATCCGTTTGCTGGATAAATTAAAGTAATTTCCAAGAAAAACCTGCTTAAAATGTTATTTAAGCTACATAAATCCCTTAATGAGCTGTACAATCTAGTGGAAGCAAGATAAAGTCAATTAACCCTGACAATACTGTCTCCTAAATCAAGTTGTCATCACTGAGTAGCGGCTCAGATGGTTGCTTATTTCAGCGAGTAAGTAAATGTTTCTGTTAGTTATGATGCATACTCGCACCATAAACAAACATCTATTTAAATGTTTGAAAACTGTGTATTTAAGGCCAACTAAATACTTGAACTTTGGTCTGTTTCTTAGACCTATTTTGTTCCTTGGCTTTTACATAATTGGAAATGGAGATTTAAATAATGCGTGCATATTTTTTTTACATTAAATACTTATAAATCAAAAACAGTATAAACTAACTTGAATCCATTCTAAATGTTCAGTTAAAGTCTGTTTCCTTTTACCATTATTTTGGACATTAATATTTTCTGCTGGCTTTACGTGGCCGTCAAATCAGTTTTTGGATGGGCATTGAGTTCTGTACTCGTCAATGCTGAAGTACTATTAAGTTTAACATCAAATCATACCGCTATCAGTGGACAATGAAAATATCAGCATCAGACACTTACGTGTGACTAACAGTTATGGAAGTGGTTGGTGACTGTTTTCAAATCATTGTCTTTAAATCAAGTCATTAGCTCAGATTTGAACGGAAAACTGATCATTTCTAAAGCTTAAGGTCAACATTTTCTCCTGCTGGGAACCTGCAATGCGTGGCTGCTCTGCAGGCAGGGCCTGGTCTGTTTCTGTACTACAAAAATGCCCTACAGGTGTGTATTCTTAGAATACTTTAGCTTGAATGTACAGCAACATTTGACAAGATCAAATAGTGGCAGCAGTCCACATGCAGAGAAAACTGGAAAGAATTATGAGCATCACAGTAAATGCACATTTTAGGTCGATTAAAAACAAGTGGAGACACAGTGAACTGACAAGCAGCAGTAATTATGTGTAATGATATGCAAATAAGCAGCTGATATACGGACAGTATGGTATTGGTTCAATAGTTCAGCTCACTAAGGGTTTTATACAAACCTTGAAATATCAATTACAGGGTGAATGACAGAAAAAAAAATCAATTTGTGCTTCAAATTGGATGCAACGCTTGATAATATTGAAACTTTACACATATTTGCACATATTCACTTACAAAGACATGCTATGTCTTTATGTTTTGTTTAAATTAAAATTCATTTTAACAATAGATATGAATCATTCAATTAATCATTAAGTTGCAATGTCAGTATGCTTAAATTATTATGTTATGCCCAACTTCGTTTGGGCAACTCATTTGATTGTAACCATGTGTATTCCATTGTTCCTGGAAACTATTTTCTGAAAAGGAAATTAAGATATTTTTTTCCGTGTGTAAAAATGTAGACAAGAAATCCCAGATCATATGATTTAATTGTCCTGTACTTGATTTTCTTTGTATTATTCTGTTTATGAAATAAGAAAGATGAAGGAAAACAACAAGTGTTACCAACTGCAAGAATCCAATGTTAAGTTTCTGTGAATAAACTGCATCAAGCTGCGGTAATGCTCATGCATCATTTAGCAGAGTATCCATATTGGGTTCTGCATTTTGTTTTTCTGTACTAACATTCAGCTGCAGGGCAGTAAATAGTGTGTGATCTTTCTGCAAAAAAGGCAAAAAGTAAGAGTGTGAGAGGTCTGACAGGGCTGTTGCTCTCTCACCCAGTGCTCAATTTTTTGGCTAATCTGCTACTGTCAGGCAGACTGAGAGAATTTACTGGCCAAAATATATTTTTATGAGCCATAAAACCACATCATTCATTATTTGATAAAAAGTAATTATATTATGCTTTTTATCTAAACAGGCACTGGCAGCAGCATTGATTCAGTGACATCCCAGGATATGATGGACAGTGAGAGTCATACTGGTTCCAGCTTGTGCGCATAAAAATAACTGACATTTAAAATTAGTTACTGGACACCTACCCAGTGACCCCAATTTATCCCCCATACCGAAAATGTACAAACATTTTAGCTCTTGGTGGATTATTTTGGACGGCGCCTACCTTAGTTACGATTTTTTTAATGCTTTTTGGTTACATACTCCTTATATTTCTCATGTCACGAAATTATAATAAAAAACAGCGGTATTAAACCGAGATAAGGTTCCGAGTATTCCAATGATACTGGTTATTTTTCTTGACTGAAATTACAGCCAAGAAGTTCAATTTCTGAAAATCAGTTTTTGAATCAGTCAGATTTCTCTCCATCCTAGAGTAGTTTACATGCTAAAATGCTTCATGCATTAATACAAAATATTTTTCTCAACTCATTATTCTATGTGCTTCTAGTGAAAACATTAGTTACTCTCGGGTCCCTTTGGGCATCGACGGTGCCTCAAGTTTCTCTGAAGCCCTTCTCTGTGCTAAACTTAGTGCGCTCCATCTGTTAAAGACCTTCTGACATACTGTGTGAGGAATCGACTGCCTGCTATCTGGGTCTCTGTCTCTGCCCTCCTCTCCTCTCTGCATGTACCAAAGACGGCAACTCTAATGACCCTTAATTCAAGCTGCTGAAGTTTGGACAAAGCGTGACAGAGTACATCGACAATGCATTAGAGGACTTTCTGCTGTTTTAAAGAACCAAAACAAATCGAGAGACTGTATCTGATTTACAAAACCTCACAGTAACATTTCTATCTGTCATCAGTGCTGTAAGGCTTCCTTGAAATAAAGAGATTGAAACTATCTTCAATCTGACCACTAAGGATGTCACTGAGTCACTGTTTCTGTCAGCTCCGTGTGTGACAGCTTATCCTTATTCAGTCCTACAGATCCATCACTGGAAGCATCTTTACACCATCCATCACAGGATAATATGGCACTGCCTCAGGTTAATCTAAAGGAGGTGTGTCATTCAAACTGCTGAGGGTATGAACTGCACTGCAACTACATACACACACAAACACATCCCAGCAATCTCAGAATGGGGAACAAAGTAGGGATGATTTCTCTCCACCTTAACAATTGCTACAGTCACCTCTTTGACTTATTTGGTATACTTGACATTATGTCACTTCATATGTGCAGACACTTCCCAAAATGTCAACTCAACTAAATAAGTAGTTCAAACCTTAAATATTTAGAATAGTAGTTTTAGAATCTATACAGTGGTACAGTGATTAAAGCAAGTGGCCCATGTACTGAGGCTACAGTCCTCCTGCAGCAAGTCCCGGCCTGCAACCCTTTGCTGCATGTCGTCCCCATTCTCTTTCTCTACCCCCTCCCTGTCTACACTTTAAATAAAGGCCACTAGAGCCACAAAAGTTGTTCTTCATCTTCACTATTAAAAAAGGCAACGTGCTGAGCCAATGAGTGGCTATAAGTATGTAATAATAATATGGAATAGGAGCAACAATTGGCAGCAAATAATCTTATAAATGTGTTCATTGTTGTATTATTGGATAAAGAAAAGATTCATCAAGCACAAATTAGGTACCACACCAGAAAACATTTTCAACAAATACAGCAACATATTGATGTAATTCTTTTACTACTAGGTTATACTTGGAAAAGCTAATATAATCTAAAACTTCACTGCAAAAACAGCCCCTCTGGAAATACGGCTTATACATGTAGTCAAAATGATTTTATTTTAAAAATATATATGCCAATCGGGTAAAAAAATATACAACTATTAACTAGAATGCTTGAAACAAGACATTTACAATAGCCTTTTGATTTTCTTGAAACAAGCCTTTTTTTTTAGTTTTTCTGCAGTGTACAACCGCTTTATTTTCTCCTTTGTTTATCCTGACCAGACGCTAATTCCATTTGCAGCTGCTTCACGCTGAAACACCACACTGCTGGAAGGCTCATCTCAAAGAAGTCAGAACCACATCATCTGCATACAGCAAAAATACAATCTTAAAATGAATCAACTGAAAATACTCTGCACTCCTGGCTCTTTCTAGGAAACCATGTCACTAAAGCTATGAGCAGAATCCGTACAAAGAACAGCCTGGTGGAGTCCAACATCCACTAGATATGCTTCTGACTTACTGCTAGCAAGGTCTCACTGATTGTTCAGGACCATAATAGTCCCGGAAGTGTTTTGGGAGTAAAGGGATATCAGGCCCTTGACTACAAAGATGACCACAAAGAACAAACATTCTCCAAGTCCCCAAAACACAAAGAAGCACACTCACACACAACGAGAAATATCTTTCAAAGGTGAAAACTGTTGTTCCTCCTCAATCCCTGATTGTGCTACCCAGGATTAGCTGGTCTCATTCTTACTTGCTGGCATGGACTCTCCAGATGGGGGTAAGGAATATGATCCCCCTGTCGGTCAAACACGCACTCTGGCCTCCATCACTGCCAATCCAGGGGCAGTTTCGCTGCCAGGACATCGGCTCCATCACTGGTAACTAATGCTGAACCTCATGAAGAAGTTGTTTTTTTCTACCAGCTTATTTCAAGTAAATATTAATTTGTTAAGTGTGAACCTGATTCAGATCTGGGATCAAAAGCTAGGCAAAGCCTAAAACTCTTGGAAGTTAAGGTAGGGATACTGTAAATACGTCTTGGCCTCTTCCTATGACACGTAAGCTTTGAAGAAGCAAGAGCACACCCTTATGTAACAGAATAGCCCCATGACACAACAAGAACCATTTTTCTTTTCTTTTTCATTCTTTTGTTCTCTTTTAATCCAAGGTCACATAACAAAGCTGTCATGCATTAGACAGACATAGCTTATTTTTTATTACCATCAAAAAGTGCTTTTGGAGAAATAGACCTTGAGGAATATGACACAGCTATTTCAGGCCAGCTTGAAAAAAAAAACATGTAGGCTAGAACTGCTAATAAATGGAAATTAAACAATGTTTTAATGAATAAAAAACACGCCGAAAAGAAGAATCATTCTATTTGTCAAACAATGCCTAAAACATTAGCTACCAAAGAAAAGCTGGTAAAAAATGAAATCACTTCTCGGTGGAGCATAGCTAATGGCTCTGTGGGCCACACTACATTTTTTAAGATAAAAAAAAAGAACAATGAAGGTACTTTGAATTATTAGGTCTGATTTGAAATACGACTTTGTCATTGCAGTCCAACTTCACAAAAACAACAAGCTCACCAATTATATGTTTGATTGTTTGGTTTTTACTGCATTACAGCAAAAAGTAAAACACATGGTGAATTGAAAACCTGCTAAATATACTACACAACAGGCAAAGTAAGCAGCCAAGCAAGGCTAGTGAAAGAAATGGATCTGAGAGCACTTATGGGCTACACCTACAGCCTACTTGTGGTTCTATGTGGACTTCGCCTTTTCTGCTTCCCACTTAGACTGAAATATCTGTTTAGGCAGGAAGAGAAGCCAATGAAAGTTTCCCTCCGCACAACCGTTCAGGGTGAGCAGAAGGCGCCTGAGACTATAAAGCTTTAATTCCTGGAAACTGGTGTAAGTTTTCCATTGATGGTGCAGCACTGAACTAAGTAGTTATCTCAGCTGCCACTGAAATTGATGAATCAGCTGTGGGATTGGGTGGCTCATCAAAAGCCCTCCTCGCTGGAGGGGTCACCAGCAGGTAGAGGGGCATCCAGCATCAGGACTACAGGCTGCCCCGTTGCTAGGGAGATGCACTCAGCTGAGAGAAGGGACTTGATGCAGGTTCTACTGGCTGCTTCTTTGACCCAACGTAGCCTGAACTCGGGCAGTGAGACGGCAGACAGTGGCGCTTCCTTGGAGTCAATCATTGCAGAAAATTTCGTTTTGATTGCTCCCACAGCAACATCAAGCACCGCAGCGGTAATTTGTGATGTCCTGTTTTCGATGTAGTGTCACACATAAATTGGACTCCTGAAACTGTCACCAGTGGGAGTATAGACCCTTTCAGGGCCTACCTAACAGTGACGTAGCGAAACTAGCGAGAGGCCCAAAACAGAGGAACCCTGAATGAAAATATGTATATTCACTGCTGTTTAGTAGGCTTTATAAAAGTTAAGATGTTGTTTTGTTGTGTTGTTGGGTGCCAGAATGATAAAAAAAAAATACTGCCTTTGGCTCCAAATTAAAATTGTATACCATACCAGCCGAAACTCCCCGTCAATGAAAAAGAAAACAACTTTGGTTAAAGGCGACACGGCGAAAAAGGCGGGAAAGAGGTAATTATCAAAAGTGCTTGTGTCTGCAGAGCACACTTCATATGGGGTAAGTAAAAAAAAAATGCATTTACTGTAATGTGTGTAACATAGCATGTGGTTAAGCTGTTCAGCTAATAAGAAATGGGACCAGTAATAATGGTAAGGATTAAATCAAGCCTCTGCCGAGTGATACATATGGATTCATTTGTCAGTGAGTTTGTAACGAGTATAATTACCAATATTGAAATAGCAATGTTTTGTTTGTTTGTTTTTTTACTGCATCACAATAAAAAGTAATACATTACATGTGTTACTCCCAACACTGCTGATTACTAAAAAGCTGACATTAATTCAGCGAAGGAGCAAAAGTCAAACTGTCACAAGAAATTAATAAATAGAAATCCTGGACTATTTTTGCTAGGATAAGTTATATGACAATAGCTCTACTTTTGAAAACCAAAAAAGGTAATCAAAGGAAATCCAGGCTGTGAAGAGAATGGGAATCAGCCAAGTCGAAGAGTTTTGCTCCACAGCATACAGGACACACTGGGAGGGTTGATCATGCATCACCGTCGCTGATGTAACCAACAAGACATCAGTGTGGCCCTCACATGATGAAAAATAGCCACAAGCACTAAAATAACATCCCACTCTACAAAGCAGCAGTTGTTCACAAGTTCGCTGAGGCATATGTAGGCACAATATGGCAGCAGGAAATATAGACACTCACCTCGCAGAAAGTAATAAAAAAGTTAAAGGGATGTTGACTGGACTGAAGACTGGACTAAACCGAAGAGAACGTCTGTAACACGGCCTTGAACTTAATTCATCCTAACAGAATTTATACCCCTTTTCTTTGGCTTCTTAAGACAAACTGAAACCCAGCAACATGTTATATCATGAAGTGTGATGACACTGCAGACTAAAATTAGACTGACTGGTGCAGTGCGTCACAAAAACTGACAGAAAATATTAGTTGTAATTATCTATAGAACATAGATATATGGCAAAGGCCATGCCGTGAGCACTGTTTCTTTGCTGTGGGCATAAAATACCTGAAGATGAGTCCTCATAATCCAAATAAAAGCATCCAAGATATCTTCAGTCCATCCTCTACCAAGTTATTACACCGCTGAGGATGAGGTGACAAGGAAAGACAAGATGTTTGAGGCAAATTATTTCCCTCGAACCAAGCAGACCACAAAGCAGCACCGAGTGACATGTTCATTCACCCATAAAAAAGGGCGCTTGCTCATATATCACAGCTCAGGCCACGACTTTACACACACAATCTTGAGAGAATCTAGCCTTATCAGCGGTGGCAGGTTAGGATTTGAGGTTATTCTCACTATTTGTGTGGTACACCGTCTGCAGAACTTCAGTGTTTATCTACAGCTTGAACCTTTGCAATCACTAAAAAGCAAATAAAAATGGACCAGATGCATTGGAGGATTTATTTATGAACATTATGAAACATTTGAATAAACAAAATGCCAGTTATTCTTAGTCACTTGGATATAAAGGGTATAAAAAAACTGAATGCATTTTAATTAATCTGCACATGCATTTCCCTTCGGAAACATGCAAATATGTATTCTGAATATTTGTAATTGATAGAGTCCCCTTATAAGGATAAAAGTGAAGATGCTTTCATGACCCCATCCAGAGTTTACTCTTGTTTAGTCTTTTGCTCAGTCAAATTGTTTGCAGACAATTCAAAAAAAGAAAAAAAATGTATCATGTATTAATGCATTAACAATATACAAGACCATGTCATGTTCTGCTTAAACTTGCAGATATAACTTCCAAGGTATGGAAGATGAGGTGAAAAGATACAAATGATATCATAGCAACATCAGTCTCACCTCACTGCTGATCAATAAGCTATTAGGCCCTCTCCTAATATGCATGATTGCTTGTGAATCATAAGTATGTCCTTCCATTCTGTTTTACTTGGAAAGTTTTCAGATGGTGTCTATATTCCAGCTTTTTGATTGAGAGATTTGCATTTTTAGAAAAAGAGGGTGTATTATTTGTAACGCTTAACTTCTGGCAATATCAACAGCCAGAGACCGTGTTCAGGCTCAGCAAGGATCTGATATTTTAGTAGTTTAACATAAACAGGCAAAGTGATTGACCCACGAAGATGCAGTGGTACAGCATACAACAACAAAGCAGATGGTTAATTAAATGCTGACACCACCATTTGAACATCATCAATGGCGTAGGGCAGACACTTAGCAACTGTTGGATTACATACTGAAAGACCAAAAAACTGCCACATACTCAGATGCCGGAGGTTATGCATGAGTGGTTAAGCTACAATTACTCTAACATCTTTCTGGCAGAAGAAGGTTGTTTGCTTTTATTTCAATACCAAACACCAGCTTTGAGTTTTTTCAATTTTTGATGAAATTTGTGTTTACCAAGGCTCCTTTACTCAGCCTGTGTGGTCAATCTCTGCAACCAAATGCGTACAAACCTGACTGGACACACGCGTCCTTTGACTGATTAAGGCTCACCACACGTAGAGAATGAAAATAAATGTCTCAAAATGATTCTCATGAGGACGGCCATCGAGTCAGTTTGTCATGATTTGCAGTATGTGGCTGAACTTGGGTATCGATGTACTCAATAAATGATTTTTCTTTTCCTCTCTTATGGTTTTAGGATAGATCATTATTAAAATAAGAAAATATTCCATTTCCCCCCAAATGATCCATCCTGAAACCAATCTAACAAGCATTGGAACACTATGGGAGAGGAAATGTCCACTTTCACAAGGATGGCTTAAGTGCATTTCCTGTTTTGCTTTTAAATGTACTGAAGAGCAGACTGCTGCTCTTTTGAAACCACCATCTGTACTTCTTAGCATTAGTCTTTTGCCCATCACAGACCCATTACTGGATGAATCACAAATGAATCAATTCAGCCAAACAGCGTTTCCCAGTTTTCCCCTTAAATGTGCTTCCCTCTGTGGAGGCAGGTGGAGGAAAAGTTTCAAGCATAATGGGGTACTTTCTTTATTTAGTATCTTATTCCTTCCAGTGGATGAGTAGCTGCTAGCTGTTAATGGTGAATAAATTTAGGGGACAATAAAAATTCTTCCCATGATTTCATTAGTATGCAAGGTGCTGATGGCAGCAGCTCTGCATTTGTTAACAATATCCATACAGAGTTTGCAAAGCTAAGGAAAAATGTGGTTTAAAAAAAAATATCCAGAATATAAGTGATGCTCACGGGCTTCTCTCTCCCTTCTTTTATAGTCCAGCTATAAAACCAGATGCATGACCAGCTTTTCTCTGGGCTTTGAACAGAAATAAATAAAGGAGGTGAGACCTACTGTAGCCTCAGACCAAAATGACACCAAGCCTCAATTCTGGGTAATATGAACTTCAATGTGAGGAAAAAGGAAAATACAGAAAAGAATTATGTATTTCCAAGCAGTAATTGACAGTTAGATCTGTTCCCTGTTCAGAAAATATATGCAGAGGGGGTGAAAACAGGACGGCCCTAACTGAGCTGTCAAACTAAAAGCTGATTATCTTCATTAAGTTCCCACATGACAGTTATCACCAGCCCAATTATCCACACCACATATATCTGTCCTCCTAGCGGACGGCCTGTCGGCAGACCCCAAGAGACAGAACATCCACACTGTAATTCATGAAACTGTTTAGACCAATCTCCAGCTGAAAGGCTCAGGCTTCTCTGTCAACTCAAGACAAACCGTGCACTCTTCCATCCAACTCTGCCCCCTGTTGCTTTCCCTTTGTTGTTCAATGATTAGACGGCTCAATTATTGATGATCTTGGAGTTCCTCGCTTATTAAAATGCACCTGTGAGTTGAAAGCAGCCTCGAAGATAATGTAGATGATATTGTGGCTTAAGAAAAAGACAAAAAAAACAACACAAAACAAAACTTGATTGTAAAAAAAAGTTTTATTTCATATTTATTCTAATTTAATATCCTTTAGCCATTGGCCCAGCCAATGAGAGTGCCCACTGGCAAGTCAGATTTGTTCCACATCTGATCTGTTTGGTTCCACGTGTCACCAGGGATTTACTGCAGTAAAGACAGTCAAGACATCAAAGCGGCATACTACACTACTGGTGTCAACTAATTTTGCCAAGGACACCAACAACCTGTTAGAAATACCGGGATAGCGTGATAGACTTTCAGTTCTAGCGTAATCAGTTGAAAGGACTTCATATACTTCTCCCATAATGCAATGGGCCACTGGAGTGGAAGGCAGGCACTGCTGTCTCTTGGCATCTGGTTAAGCCTCCATTTAATGGTGACAGTACTTTGCCTGTGCAAGAGCCTTCATGTGAAGAGTCTGCAGACAAGCTGATTCTTCAAGAGGTTTGCCAAAAATGAGATGTGGGAAATATTATCCTGAGCATTCGCGCAATCATGCAAGTCAGTATGATCAAAACATGTTGTCTACACAGAGCCTCGCACATACCCTCCGGTGACAACATTTACCAGTGGTTTGGATTCATAACGTTATATTTTCAACTAAACATGTCTGTGCACGTTCTCTCTGCTATTAGTTACATATAATGTAATAGAAAGCACAGTCTGTACTATTTTCTTTTATCATTTTGGCTATGTTAACATTTAAGTGCCAGATGATCTCCTGTTTGGTGCCACAGAGCAAATATAAATTGGGATTACTTTGTTTTGGTGTTTGTGTGCTTACAAGCAAAATATCCCTCTGCTACTTTCTGTATGATTAAGTAGATAAACAAAAATAGAGCCAAAACAACTTAAAAACTCACACTGTTGTAACTGTGATGTTATCCCTATTCAGGAACCCATTCTGCAACATATATTTGACTCTAAGGGTGCTTTCACACCTTTCCCGTTTGGAGCAGTTGTTCCGGAACAGGGAACGTTTCCCCCTAAAGATTGGAACGTTTGGTATATCTGAACACAGCAATCGCGCTCTGAAACGGTACAAAACAAGCGAGCCGAGATCACCTCGGAGAGGTGGTCTCGGCTCGATTCCATTCGAGATGTGAAGCGGCTCATTTGAAGTGAAAACATAATCGACACAGCAACCGATACAACTCCATTCATTGTGTATGTGCGACCGCGGCGCAAGGAGAAGAGTCGGCGCAGCCTCCACAACCTTCTCTCCTATTGGACGTGCCGAGATGTCGTCCCAGCGCGGCACGGTGAAATTAAAACATTTTCAAATCGGGCAGGGTTTGCGCAGCACAAACCCTGCGGCAGGCGGCCTCTCGCCCGCCGCTGAGCTCTGCTCTGCGCCGAGCGCACATAAATTAATGGGTAAAGCCTGAATTATGGTTCCACGTTAAATCGACGCAGAGCCTACGCCGTACGCTACGCCGTAGGCTCTGCGTTGGTGTAACGCGGAACCATAAATCAGCCTAAAGCCGGCGGCTGCGGTCTGCGCTGCGCTGAAAGGGGCGTGTCGTTTATCCCTGGGTGCGGAAGAGGAAACTCCTTCCGCGTTCATTTGACCAATCAGAGAGCAGCTGGTTCGCGCATGGCATTTGTTCTCAGCTTTGAAACAGTACAGACGTTTGCCTTGTGAACACATACCCCACTGTGGCAGGGTGGAGGAGCAGCCACTCAGCTGATTGGGCACACCTGTGCACACCTGTGCCCAATCAGCCTCTCCACCCTGCCTGCCTTCATACAGAGCAGCTGCACACCAGCAAGAGGGCTGCTGGGAGAGGTCTCTGCTGAAGGTTCTGCTGAAGGTTCTGCTGGTGCACGTGTGTCTGGGTGAAATAAAGGAGTTTCTGCACTAAACCCTGTGTCCTCTGTCCTGTCGGGTGACCTCCGTAGCACTAGCCTTGCTACACCCACGAACAAGAAACGAAACAACTGTATCGATTTAGCCCCTGAATCGTAACAACACAAACGGGCCACAGGTGTGATATCACCCTTAAAAACACTTGTTAGAACAGTTGGTTGGTGCTAACATACAATCTTTATCAGTTGGGAAGCATTACAATCTTAACGTCAGCTTATCAAATACCAGAACAAAGCTTTGTCTGCTTATTTAGTTCACCTGAAGCTAAAAAACATTACAAAACATTTCTTCATAAACCTTTTTCGCCGATGAAAAGTTAAAAGCCTCTGAGCGTTTGTGACAGGTAATGAAATTAGGCACCATGAAACCAGCAATACATAGTCTCTTTTCAAACGTCTCGAGAAACTGTTGCACATCGAGGAAGATGCACAGTATTTCTGAGATCACTGAAAGCCAACAACAGAAAACAGCTGCCTTCAAATGCTGGATCAGGATGTTGGATTTATCATGCTCTCAACGTGGCCTCTTTCGACTTGAAATACACAAGTCCTTTGATTGCCAGTGCCTCCCTGACATAAGCTTTCAATCAGGCCCTTTGAGAGCAATTCCCCAGCCAGTCATCTGTATTTCCACAACTCTTTGAGCCTTGAATTTGAGAAGCACTCACAGACCGATCAGTTCTGACCTCCTCTCATATACAGAGATGAAGAGATTTCTCTGCTTGTCAAACAGAGCATGCACGTGCAGTTATCTGCAAGGTGGCGAGAAAGCGAACTATTTTGCATCTAAAGCAGCATTTCAATGTTTAACTGTACAGTCAGAGAACTGCTCCTTTCAGATAGTTAGAAGAAGCGTTAAAATTGTAATCCTTTAACTACTCAGCAATTCATACCGCACAGTTAACAGTTTTCTCGTCTTGGTCTGTTTTAAAACTTCTCCCAGATAATTTATTTTAAGTGATAGATTAATTTGTTTGGTGGCAGAGGGAGAATAGCATTAAAAATAAGAAAACAATATAAAAACTGTGATGAAAAAGAATTGGGGGAAGCATGAAGTCAGCAGAGGCATGTTTAAGGTAGATAAGGTGAAACCAATTGACAGTTCCCACTCTTTCCCAGTGGCAACACACATTTTATTGGCAAGTCAGTAAGATAGACTTCCCAGCCTTGAGAATAAGCTAGAGAATTGCAACAGCTGGAGAAAATGCTATTGGTCACAGCAAGTCACTGGAAATTGAAGTTTTAGAGCTGTGAGCTTCTCCCATGAAATCCTGCTTTTCCTCTTTATAAAGGTGTGGCACATTTTTGACAAAATCCTTCCATCATCAAGTCAGAACCACAAAGCAATTAACACATTCAGCATGATACTCAGCCAGAATAAACTTGTTAGGATGCAAGCTCATGACGCCTTATGTTCCTCTTGAATGTGTTAGGACCGACGAAACAAAATAGCTGCATCGCTGCTGCATACAAGTACAGTACAGTATGTTCTCCACTATTTGCATTGCATTGAAGACATTTCTGAAGATGTCAAAGAGTCAGACATCGCACTACGCAGTTCAACATAAGCGTGTCAGGGCATATAAAAAGACATATTAGTGAGGTGAGGTTGAGGAAATGTGTCTCGGTGACACTGAAATAGCCTTCGGGTGGCATGTGCTCCTTGATCAGCAGGCCCGGGCAGCCAGATACATGGCAGGAGGGATTGGCAGTTCACAGCCAGCTTTCAGCGCCGGTTGGATAAATGATTATAACAGCATGATGGGCAGCTTTATAAAACAGACAGGGTTGCAGAGAACTGACGAGGCGGTCCTTGACGAGAACAAGAAGGGGGTAAAACAAAAAAATACACTGTGCAGAGCTTCCCGTGGTTAATTAGAAATTGAATCAAAATGTAATCTATTCATAATCATGTTGTTAGGACAAATATTGAATTTGACGTTTGGGGAGTACGTTCAGCCAAGTCCACAAGGTGTGGGTTGAGGGTAAGAAGGCTTGCTAACATCAGACAAGGTTACTGGATGTAAAACTAACCAGTACTGCTGTTTTTCTTTACTAGACATGTGAACAAGTAAGTTTTTGTATCAATAATGCACACGTGATTATCATTTGCGTCTTTATTGAACACAACTGTTAAAGATTCACAGTGCTGGAAGAAAACGTAATTTAAGAGCTGCTCAAATCTCTTTTGGCATCAATGACTGCGTTTACATGCACTCAATAACCCTTTTAAAACCAGAATATTGGCAATAACCCGAATTTGCACGGCCATGTAAACACCAATAACCCCTTTGAATAACCCAAATTTGCTCATATTCCGGTTTTTAAAAACCTGAATATGACCCCTGGGTTACTCCTTTTAAAACCCGATGATTCGGTCATGTAAACGCCTAACGGAATATCCCGATCAAACGGAACATGAATTTGTTTTCTGCGCATGCTCTGTTCGCAAGGAATCCTGGTCTTTTGAGTCCAGGAAGTTCTTATAAACAGGGTGAAACGCAAGACCACGCCACACTTTTGGAGTGAGGAGGAGACTAATCCATTCATAAATGTAATGAAGGATATGAACATTTTGGCATTTATAGACGGTAGAAAGTACTGGGATAGCGAGATTTACAAGAAGGTGAGCGAAAAGTTGCGCGAAGCAGCATTTGTTTTGAATTTGGATACAGGAAGAAGAAGCGGAAATGACGTTGATTGCGTCATCACGTTCTCCGCACGTCGCTGGTTTGATCGGGATATCCCGAATGATTAATTACCATGTATACAGGGATGACCCTGTTTGCTCACGCATGGAAACGGAATATTCCGAATGTTTCAGTAACCGGAATATTAGCAATAACCCGAATTTTGACTGCATGTAAACGTAGTCAATGTCTTCCACCAAATGCCTCCGATACCTTTGGATCAGACCTACTCAACATGCAGGAGGAACTTTTGACCACTCCTCTTAACAGATCTGCTTCAGCTCCGACGCATTTATGGGATGTCTGGTGGGAACAGCTCTTAAAGTCATTCCATGACATCTCTGTGGGGTTAAGGTTTGGGCTCCAACTGGACCGCTCCAACAAGATTTTCTTTTTCTGAAGCAATTCTATGGTGCTAATTCTGAGGATCACTGTCCTGCTGCATCTGCGAATATCTAAGCCTCAGCTGATGAACAGAATCCTGACACTTTTGTTAAACTTGAGCATTCGTTTTCCCCTCAGTGACGACCAGTCCCAGTTGTGACCAACGTGCTTTTTGGTCTCTGGTAGGATGTGTGCGGTTGCAGTCTTGTGTCTCGCTGGGTTGGATGTGTGGTTCCCAGGCGATGATTTGCAGCACGCTCCTGACCCGACCACCTAACATGTTACCTAGCCTCAGAGCGGTGGAACCATTCGTCATCTTCCACCGGTGCCTGAACTTAATCAGCCCTTAATCACTCTGACTGTATCTTGTTGGGACTGAGCCAGCTTTGTCTTTTTAACAGTGAGAGCCAGCGGTCCTATGTTCACCTCGTGATCGTACCAGGAACCAGGGGCTAACTGCAGTTTGAGTTGTAAAGTATGTCAGGGTTGTTTAATCTTAGGCACTGTCATCTTTCTTTGTTGACAAGCTCAGGCTCCGTTACTCATTGGTGGCGTGTGCTTAACTAAAGAATTAATCGTTTAATCAACTCCTTTTAGTTTAACATAAAGTCCCATATTTCTGGCCTGACTCTTTGGAATTAGTTTCAAAATAATGCAGTAATTAAAAAAGTATTGTTCAGTGATTTGAGTATGTGAACTTGCTTTGTGCCATCTATAATTTTGATCTTAAGCAGATAATACTTATGTACTAAGACTATAGCTGAAAAAAATAACCTCTACTAACAATATTGTTAGTCAGAGCATTTACTAGCACCCCCCACCCAGATACATGAACAACGCCACGGCTGACCCAGCCCCGGAGAATATGAACTTCTGGGCCGATAATTGTCAGTTATTGTACAAATGCACATATGAAGGGACAACGTACCGCTAGCTGGATCAACAAATCAACTTTCCCTTCTTGTGAATTAGATAAAAGTCAACATGACAAATGCCGTCACAACTGTGGGGCTAATAAATTATTCATAAACTTTAGCTTAATTATTGAATGTCAGTCCTTTTTTCATGACAAATAAAGATGATATTCCTATTAAAGACCTATCAATTAATTGCCAAACTAAACGCTTAATTTCAAATTGTTAATTAGACACATTAAGGTCTCCGACTGCTCCTTCTCTCCATTGCATAATTCAGGAGATGCATCCGAGACTCTGCTATAGTGTTGTGTGACTGATTAATTTAACCTAATTACTTCACCTAATTATGCAGACTGCCTCTCAGCCCTGCTGTTTCTGACCCACGCCTCGGCACTGTCTTTTATTTTCTCTCCAATAAGGCTGACCCAGCAACCGCCCGCTCTTATTGTCATTCCTGTTGCAAACATGGTGGAGGCAGAGTAGCTCTGAGATGCCAGACTTAAAAAAAAAAAAAAAAAAAGAAAAAGATATATAAAGATACATTCTGAGATGATTTAATTTCTCGCAGCATCTTCATTAATGAGGAGTACCCTTTCCGGCACTAATTTACAACTTTTATAAACTCATTAGTGGTTTGTGTCGGAGATCGTTGGGGTCAGATGAGCAATTATTATTGTAGATGTGGTGAAAAATACGTTAATAATGGCCTGAAGCAAGATTATAGCTCAAAGTTACAGGCGACTGAACTTAAAAGAGAATTTTTGGGTGAATTTATAATTTAAGGTGCTGCAAAGCCGCCCTTGATAACCTATCATTTAACTGATCAAGTGGGAAAAAAATATTCTAACAAGCACGGAGTGGTTGAGGAGTACAGATTACAGCTAGTGAGGGCAATTCTCTTCTTTTTCTATTTATAAGCTTTTCTAAATAATGAGTGCAGACAGTCGGGGACGGACTTGTTTTGAAGGTTAAGTCCCACAAACGTCCATTTGTGGTGTCAATAAAGACGCCACAAGTTGAATTACATGAGCTCTTCGCAGTTTTATGTTTTTACTGGTTTATTTCATTTTTACTGGCTCTTCATTTAAAATTGATTTGCTTCTGTTTTGTCTTGTTTTAAAAGTTCACTGTGCAGAATCAGTAGCAGATGAAAGTTGTGTTACTATTGCATCTGGCTTCAGAACTGCTCTAGTGAGTTCAACCATCAGAAAAGGAACATTTTTGTATACATAACTGTTGAAGTCTAATGTGGGTTTAAAACTAATTGTAGTAAGGCCATTATTTATTTGTGACCACCGAGAACATGAAGACAAAACCCAAGGTCCTGGACCAAGAAAAACAAAAGTATCCAAACATTGCGTCATCCATCAGAGTCAATAATGTTTTGTTTGCAAGTCTGAGGAAAAAAATAAACAGGGCAACAAGAGGACTTATTTTTTCCTTTGCACGAACCAAATAAACTAAAGTACAATTGAAAGGTTTTCTTTTATTAGTGTTTCTGAGGCCTTCCTTTGTTCCATTTTTTTTGCAGCTGAATGTACTTCTCTGTGAATGAAGTTTAAATGAAAATAACATGCTGTGAACTTAGACGACATCTACATACACTAAATCTCTTTATACCAAGGGCCTAAGGAACAGCATATAAACACCGGGTAGCTCCATCTTTAAGGATTACATTTTCAAATGCAGACGTACACCGTGGATGAGCTCAGCAGCAGCACTAGCACGAGTAAGATATGTAATACAAGCCATGTAGCTCCATAAAATGCAGCTACATGGCTGTTCCTGTGCACTGTACTTACTAATCTCATTATAGTTCATTCAGCCCTTTGGTTCGTATAGTTACACCCACCAGCTCCAATAGGATATCTCCAGAGACTGGGCTGAGAGAATTAGAGAGGGGCACTTAGCTCTGCTCATTCTCCTCCCTTTACAGTCAAAACCAGCTTCTTTTGAGAGCACACTCTGCTGGAAGCATCAGATCATACCGTATGAAGACCTCAAGACTGCAAGACCCTGACTCTTTGATTACGATGTGACAAACTCTATGAAGACGCGACTATTTCTACATGACAGTGTTACGCGGGTCTGATCTGGCGATGAGCACCACCGGTGAGGTTGAGAGCCGGCTTTCTAAGCCACAACACGAAGACAGCACACAATTCTGCTCCAATATGGCTCTGCGATTGTGACCATGTTGTGCTTTTTTTCCAGACATGCTACTTCTTCGACAGTAGTAGCTGCAGGGCAGAACCATTGATCCCAGGCCTAAGTGTTTGAAATGGAAAAGATCAATCAAAAGCAAAAGGGTTATCAGATTGTATGAAATCTAATAATATGACTCTCTCAAGGAGAGTTCTCTGCACCAGTATAACCATCGATCCCTTTTTCAAACTTGCTATTTCAATTAGACAGCTCTTATCAATGGCCTGCCTATCTGGACTTATACCAGGCTAAATAGATCAGTATCTTTTATGTGCTGTCCAATATTACAAATATATCCAATATTGTGAACAGGCCCACCTGGGATACAAATCTTTAGCAATATTACAGTGTGTGCATCAAACTGTGGCGTGAACATCGGGTTCGATGTGACAGGGGAGACATAAATATTGGCAAGTGAGAGCTTTCCATTTAGTTGCAGTTTTCCTTGTAAGAGATTCCTTGATTATTTGTGCCATTCACAGAACAATAGGGATGCTTACATAATGTAACTACACGCTCCATTCAGAATACATGTATCCAGACATCATGAAAGCAATGGCCCGCAGAATTTGCACTTACATAATATTTTCTATCGCATCAGGAAATATGGAACAATACTGACCGAGAGACAGGGAAGTGTCTTGCCTCACACGCACATATACATTAAAAAAAAAATCAATTGTTTGCTTGTTTTTTTGTAAGTGTGCCATTATGTTGTGGAAGTGCACATTTGTCCAGATAGCCTTATGTAAAAACCCATTTATTGTGGCCTTCTTTTTCTTTCACAAAACAGGGATGAGCCACCAAAGAGGGAAGCTCAAATTGTATTATACCAAGGAGCTAAACGTGAAAGCACAGCAACCCCCAGATAAAACGACAACCAAAATAATTGGGTTGCCTCAGATTAGAGACATGTGAACATTTTCTATAAAACTTTAACTGATTAAAGGGGATACACCCACCAGCCGTTTATCCTTCAGTTGCTCAAACGCTGCTGACATTCACAAGAAACTCGAGTTTGACTGCATTTATTGTGTATGATTTGCTTGATTCTCCAAAATTAGTATTGTTTGAATAATTTCATTTTCATGAGTGCGGGGGGGGGTTGATGCAGAAATTGTTCCTTTTATTTCTAGTTGGCTTTCCTGAACCGTCTTCATTCTACCACTTTCAAAATGCTACAGAGAAGTTACCAGATAATACATCAGCACTAGACAGGAACAGGGCTCAACATCTTTTTAGCCTGCTGAGGTGCATCAACCTTTGTGAAGCCTAACCATAAGAAACAAAACAGACAAAAAAGAAGCAGCACAGAAACCGTTCCAAAACTCACAAATGTGACATTTCATTTTACATGTATTAATTTGACTTAGAAGCCCTTGATTTGGAAAATCAAGGCACAGGCTCATGATTGAAAGATTTGAAAGGTTTTGTGTCATTATGCACGTCTGTGATAAAGTTATGATAAAGAATACAAAGTAAGAAGTGTTGATGGGGCTGACTGAATTTGGTTCTGTCCTCGACAACTGATCAAACACTTTTGGAGTTATCTGATTGGCTGTTTCTGCATCCACGACATTATCTTAAGACTCCACGAGTAAGCCACGTTCAGAGAGAAAAAAATAACAATTTACTCGTGGGCTGTTCAGCTACTCTTTCATCTGTTCGAACACTTTTGATGTCAAAGACGTGGCGATGATCCAGTCTGATGATCAGCGATTGAACATGCAGCTGGAGCAGGAGGGAGTCTCTGGGAGTCTGGTACCTTTTGGGGGGGGGGGCTAGAAAGTCCATCTATGATTGGGGTATACAGTAACTGCAGAACTGCAGCCAAGGGACTGTGACCATCCCTCCAGTGAGTGTGTAATTTACATACACAAGCATGCACTACACCCCCTCTTTCATTCAGATACTCCTCTTCCTTGTAATAATGCTGACATATTAGACCCTTGTTTGTCACTGTCATATTTTCAGAGACTCAGCTTAAGGGAGCGTCAACGTGCAGTCGGCATTCATGCATTTTTCATGAATACCCACTGGAGTTCCTTTGAAGGACTACATTCTCTAGCCGCCATCAGACTCTGGTTGCTGTGCCTGTGATATGTGGTGGAGGAGAGAAAATTGCATTGGCCCCTGATAAAGGCCACGGAAGATGAATACGCGTGACAGAAGTGCAACCTTTTAAAGTAGGGGAGATTAATTACAATAACTATTACCAAGTCTTCAACATATCAGCAATTAAAACCAAATTCGTTGTTGGAGGTTCATCCCTTCAGATATAGTCCATTCCTTATTTTAATGGTGTATTTTCCGAATAACATCCTTTCTGACACATTCAGCAATTGCCATCAATCTGTAATACAGAGGTCTGCAACTTTAGAGCTGAATGAGCCATAGTCAGCAGAATATAGTGAGGATAACAGAATGGGAGTGAAGCATTCAACCACAGAAAATACTATCTAATGCAAGATTTTTGAAAAATGATTAAAAAAAGAGGGGGAGGGGTTTGATTTAAATGGAAAGGAAAACTGCCAAACACACATAATCAGAAAAAGACAACAAAAATGTCAACACCAAGGCTGCAAAAGTGCAGGTATTTATGTGGAAGCGGAGGGAAATAGAGATTCCACGTCTTCAAAAGTTAGATTCCCCATCCTCATACTCCCACTGGTTCAGAAGGCGGAGATACTGGAAGGCAGAACTGCTTAATTAACTTCATGTTGTTCACCTCTGAAAAAGCAAAGAAAAAAAACCTCTCCCTGCAAAGAGTCAAAGAAAAAAAAGTACAATTATATGCTACACTTATTCCTGACAATTCAATTATCATCAAACATATAAAACCTTAATTTTCCACACTGAACATCTTCAATAGCTTCATCAGTTAAACGCTATATGCTGTAAAAAAAAAAAAAAAAAAAAAAGACAGCTAAATTGGATTCTCAATCGTGTCATACCCGTCAGCAAAACATTTGGAAAAGTTCTGCTGTCACTTCTAGACCTGTAGTTGCCTGACTTACAGCTTACAAGCTCTGAGGGCTGTAAAGGACAGATAGCCCTCCCTTCTAAGATATTTTCCTCAAATGTGAAGGGTAGCCAGCGTAAGGAATGACTACGGGAAAATCTCTTCCTCTGCATCATGTCACACAAAGACTTGATCCAGCGTTACATGCATCTGCAAGAAAGTGATAAACATGTCTGCTTCAAGCTATTTGGATGGGGGGGGGGGGGGGTCGTGGTCGTGTTTTGTTCCTATGGAGGGAAATTAGGAGGAACATGGAGAATGAAAAAAACAGCTCACGACTGCAGAACATGAATTGAACCGACTTGAGTTTTAAAGCTTTGTGATCACAGATGCCTTTGAAGCTGATCAATAGACGTTTCACATTTCTGGAGAAACTGAAAGACCCAACAATTCACAACTAAATCACCCCAAGGCACTTTCCTCAGAACACGAGTTCAGTACAGTCCAGTTAAGTACAATCCACTTCAGTCTAATTATATTCCAATTAAATCCATCCATTATAATTTGGTTAATCCACTTCATTCCAATAGAATCCATATTCAAAATTAATATGATGCCAATTCATTAAAAAAGCCTCGCTGGCGAAGCCAACACGAAATCGTCACTCCTCCCATCCTGAGAGAGAGTGGGGTGAACGAGCTAACAGAACAGACTGAATTGATTGTTTTTAAGGACGTGCTCTGAAATTTTCTCCTGTAGTGTTTGTGAAACATGTTAAACTAAAAGATCACCAGCTTTGGCACAAGTAAGTTAAAGAAATCTTTCTGAAAACATTCATACATATTTATGTTAACATGAATATAACAGATCATATTAATTGTACGCAATGAAAACATGATGAGAACTGCTAATGAATAATTAACTCAGGCAAAAAGAAATAGTTACTGTTCATCAGCAAAAAATCTAAGTTTAAAAGTTTAATGTCTAATGTGGTAAATACATCATTAATTTGCCATTCACTATGTCAAATCAGCACTTATACAACCTATCTTTTTTTTTATCATCAAAACTATTTAAGAATTCTTATTTTCAAGTGACCCAATAAATGGAATCGGTCTCTAGGATTTTATTGATTCCAGTATTATTATAATAATTACAGATATGAGCACAGATATCAACACTACTCTGTAATTTAAAGCAAAACATCAGGATAAACTGTAAATATGTGAAGTATTTCAGTTGCTGGGAAAGATGGTAACTTCAGACAAATACTTCAGCTGTCATTTGCTGCGTAGTTTTATTTTTTTTGTTCCTTCACATTAGCATAACTGGACTGTAGACCCATAGACTATAAAAATGCACCTCTTTTTTTTTGTAATTTAGGGTTTGTTAGTGTGGCAATGTTTCCTGCGAAAGCCCACTAAAGCTGTGGAGCCCGAGCAATATAGCCGACGCGTATTTTCTAAAGTAAATTTTCCCAGTCCATATTCTTCGTTTTTGAGACATTTACTGTTAAACTTCCTTGATGTTTCAAAAGAAAACTGTACAGTAAGTGAACAAAACAATAGTAATACAGTGCAAACACGGTCCAAAACGAATGTGCTCTTACTGCTCCATAGCTTCACTTAATCATTTAAAAAAACGTGCATGAGTCACGTTATACGTCTCGACCAATGAGAAAACTATAGTCATTATTATTCCTAAATTAGCACCCTGCAAACAAGCTATGGGTGTACTCAGCTTCCAATACAAGTCAAAAGTTAAAAACAACAAAATGTCAATTATTAAAAAAAACAAACTGCCTGATGATAGTGTTCAAATTGCTCTCCCAGGGTTATTTCACATAACAGTTTATTTGCTATGCTCTGAATCACTTGGTAACCTTGTAAACCTTGTAAATCACTCGGTAACCTTGTAAACCTTGTAGTGTTTTCAATATGGTTCTGCTCTTTTTTTTTTACTTACACAGAATAAAAAAGAAGAAATCCAAGATTACCGAAAAATGCACCACTTAAAACTGCATGAAAACATGATCACTGCTTCAGTCAAATGTGCTTGCTGCAGGAACAGCAAATGTAAATATAGGCTGAAAAACCTAAATGCTTTCATTTGAACATTATGAGCAGCACCAGCTGAAGAGCAGCATCTTACTTACTCAAGTCGCTGAAGGCACAAAAACAAAACAGCACAGGATTTTGTTTGTAATATACATATGCTATTAACTATGTGATTTACTTCACAAAAGGTTTACACTTAATTCAAATCATATGGTTCCAGGATTTATCTCCTGTTTTGGTTCAGTACGCATCGTCACCATTTCGTCATGTGACTTAAATCAAGGATGCCTCTTTTTGGGGGAATTTAGGTCTGATGAGTTTGGTTCACACCTGAGTGCTTTTACTGTGTTCACACGAAACTAAACGAACCACACCAAGTGGGAAGGAGAATTGGGGTTTGTTTTGACAGACTAAAACACCTTTTTCTGTGCAAACTCGCACATGCTCACCGTTCCCCGTGAGTTCACTGTGTTTGCTTTTAATTGACTGACCTCAGATCTGCATTAACTGATTTGTTTGCAGAACATTGCGCATCCTTTATTCATGCGATGTGATATCTTTATGTGTCACAACTATTTGTAAACCTCACAATATACAGCCATCTGCTGCAGTAGCTGCAGACAACAAGCATGCTCACAATGCAGTCCATGATTATAATCATAAACAATACAAATGCTCAATTATCTGTGGATGTCGAGTAGGGCTGCAATGATTAATTGTTATAATCAATTACACCAAATATGAAAATTCAACAACGCAGTATTTTTACTATCAAGCATCTTACAAAACCACAAAAGAGACAATAAGGTCTAGCCAGCTCAATATTGAACTACAGCTTTGAAGAAACCTGTGTGACGCCTCCAAAGCATCGTGGCGTCTGGCAACATCAGCCTTCTTCTGCCTGTATCTTCCATATTCCATGCAGCAGTGGTGAGCATCTGGTGTGCGCAGGGGTGCACAGCTGTCATTGAAGTGTATATAAACACTGCATTTACTCCTGAAAGGGGACATATTATGGAAACATCCCATTTTTAAGGTTTGACCATAGGCGTTTGGTAACTGAAGCATCTATGCCAGACCATAAAAATGTCTAATTCAACCGCTTACCCTGCGTTGGGTGAAACGGAAGCTGTAAAGAATGATCCTTGAGGTGTTTGGACCAATAACTGCCACAGACACCTCATTCACAATACCCAGAATAGCATTAATAAAGTAAAAAATAAAGGGGACCTATTATGGCATCTAATACCTATTTTAAACAGGCCTTGAATGTCTTACAAACAAGCTTTTGATTGTTTTTGCTAAATAAATTAGAAATTCAGCCTCTGAGCCATGTCTGCAGCATCCCAGTGTCTAACCTCATTCTCTATGCACGATTCTGAGTGGGCGGGGCTATGATAATGAGGCTCTGTGCTGATTGGCTGCCTGAATGACGCGATACACCGCTACGAAAAAATTGTGGAAGCTCCGGCCGGCAGAGTTAGTTGTGGGCGTGTTTTCACACATCGGAGGTCAACCTATGTAAATCGCTCCCGTCGTTACATAACGACGGGAGCAGAATCTGAACGGCTCGTAGAAGCCACATCACACTGGACGGCTCATCCGGGCGGCTGTACAGACACTGCAGAATTTGGTTGCTTTCCTCCTTCTCTGAGTTGGCAGGCTGAGGGGAGACCACTTTATATATGTTAAAGCAAGAAAAAACATGTTTTTCATAATAGGTCCCCTTTAAGTAAAAAAAAAAGCCTATAATATTTCACTTTAACAATAATTTATTTCAACAATTAATAATTTCCTTTAGGCATTGAGGTTAAGGATTTGAAAGCATTTACATATCAACAGTCAGGAAAAGTGTTCTCATGACAAAAGCTTGGATTTATCCTAAGTCATAGTTAAAGATTTTAAGGGATCAAAATGCTCAAGAGTTCATTGCAAAAGTTCACATGTTTACAAATCGATGGACTTTGACTTCGATTTTCTTCTGTACAGAATAAAAATGTTTTGAATTCAAGTTTGTTTTGAACTGGAAATTATCAGAATTTTATATGTACCTTTTTGTTTATCCATTCAAAGACAACATTTTAACTCCGCCATAACGGTGCTTAAATGACAAAACGGTCTTCTCTCACGGTAAAAGTAAATTCAAAGAGAAAAGTAAACATGGCAATAAACAAACTGTGATCTTCCTCTTACTGAAACAGACAGCATAAAGTTTTTACACAGCAACTAAGTGAAAATGGAAGAATCCTGAGAAGAGATGTGGGCGTCTACCGATGAGGATTTCACTGCAAAACGTTGTACGAATGGGGGCTTACACATACAAGTGACACTATATAGCATTTATTATTCTAGAGATTGTCCAACTTCAAAAAGGCGATGCTTAAAATGAATAATGAATAAATAAGATGCATGAAGATCCACGAAAAACTGCTATTTGATCAAAATAAAGCGGCCTCAATCGAGATAATATATAAAACTTTAAAATTCCAGTCCACACTTCTCCAGGCCACACAGACGGCAAACACTGCCTCTGCTCAAGCAACTGGTAAGATATTGGTCCGGATTGATCAGACGGACATGCGGTGTGACTAGTTAACATTCCAAAGCAGCCAGAATTCCTCTAATTGCTTCACTGATGCAGTTTTCTCTAACCGAACATGAGCCTGGCATTTAATGCCATCAGAGGACCAACTGAAACCCAGGAGACTGTTATCAAAAGGTCTCTTCTCATTATATTTAATGTTCAGAAATAATTGAATGTCACATCTATGAAATACATGTTTCTTAAACCAACCACATTACCTTTCTTGAAAATAAATAATTAAAGAGGTCGGCAATTATTATTTGTTATTTGTTAAAAATTCAAGTCACAAAATGTTTACATGGACACCCGGCAAAGATCAGAAGGATAACAGATATCGGTGGCTTTTTAAATCCTTTAATTAAGTCACCCATTCTATGTCCTTTTTTTCTCTTGTAGCAGCACATTAATAACACTTGAGTGTGACACGGGGCCGTCCCTGGGTAGCTTTCACCATGAGCACACCGTGTCAGCAGAGCCTTTCAGAGGCTCGAATCTGTGTTCAGTGAATCCAGCATCTCAGCCAGAGGCGGTTTCCATGGGAGAATGGGTTCCCAGACCTCTTCATCATCGAGAACGTGCTAGACATGTGTGTAATAGTCTCTCTCATGCCTCGCTGCAGACTGTCTTCAGTCTGAGAAAACTACGTACAGATTTGGTTGGCTGACAAACACTCGTCCACAATTCCCCACTGGTCTGGTGGCCTTTTCACAAATAGATGCTCAGGCTGAATTCACAGGTTGAAAGCGCTTGAGGACAAACATATGCACACACACACACACACACAGACACACTAGAACACATGCACACAGACACACACACACACACACTAGAACACATGCACAAAGGAAAACCACACAAGCAGAGTTTGTTTACAGGTTCTTTGCACTGTTTGGCATTTGTCGACTTCAGTGTCAGGCTGGCGATCACCATTTGTCAAACTAAATTGCTTGTTGTCTAAGATGTCTTGAAAACAAGCATGCCTACATAATTACCCACTCATCCATTCTCTGGCTGCATCTAGAGAATCCTTGTTCATGTTTTGGGTGTTTTTTTTGGAGACACCGTGATATGTCTAATTGCATGAGTTTGGGGGAAAAAATGCCAAAACAGCATCTTAATTCTCTCTTCTCCACGGTCAGTCTAACATAACAGCAACTGACCTGCTGCTCGGTCAGGCTGCATGGCAAGACGTGTTCAGCCTTCCTGTTTACACATTATGTTTTGTGGGTGTAGCCTTGCTTTTTCTCTGACTACCAGTTTTCTATTACAACACTATCTTGTCCATTTATAAACATCACCAAACTTTCACTTTTCAACAATTTTCGACAAAACGTGCAATGTGCTTCATGATGACTTGACATCTCTCACCAGAGTTGTGGATAAAGCATAAGGCTTCCAAATCATATGAATCTTCTGATGACATGTGTCTTGCTCAATAAACTGTGATTAAAATATGTGGCCCATGTATTTTAGAGTTTAGTCAGACTCACAGAATATGACACAATTACATAGTTCACTGATCTGTAAATCTGACAAAGAGCAGATTTAATCAGGCTTGTGAAGGTCACTATCAAGCCAATATGCTTCCTCTTTTTTTTCTCCCCCACAGCCAGATTAGCACATGTCAAAAATCACCATCGCTGCAGGCGGGGTATAGACACTCACAATGATGCAATTGGCATTCAATCCAGTATCATTCTTCAGCTGGAAAACAGTCCAGTGAAGTGTCTTTTAATCCGTTTTATTCCTCTGGTCATCGTTAATTAATATAGGCTTTATTAATCATCCTGCTCATTATAAATTACACAGATGGCTTATGCTATAGCCAGTGAGGTGACGTGAATAACACTGCTCATCCTGTTGCAAAACAGTCTTCTGCTTGGAAAACCTGCTTGCAGCTGTTCGCATGCATGTGCACTTAGTTGCCACGTTCCTAAACATCTTTGCAGACCAGTCGCAAACCGTGGCAACATCACAACCCTACAGTATCCACCTCCAAGGAAACGTTAACACTGAGCACCCAAAAACCACCCTGGAAGAGATCACTTCAGTTCAATTCAATTCAAAAATACTTGTACGTTGGGTTGATTGATGATTCTAAATTGCCCGTAGGTGTGAGGACTAAGCGGATGTAGAACATGGATGAATGGTTGGATAATTAATAGTTCACACTACTTTTAACTAACAAATACTACACCATTATGGAACGAGTTTTTCAATGCAAATAGGGGGAAATGTCAGCGATCCCAACCAACAGAACCTAAATGACTTGCGTCTCTTATTTCAAAAGTGTTATTCCTCGAGTGTTGTTGCAGTTTGCTAAGCTGACACCAACACTGAAGTGCAAAATAATGCTGTTTGTCAGATGACCACTGGGCCAGCTCACAAAAAGAAAGCAAATTTCCATTGACCTCCATGTTAAAATGTCAGCCGTTACTATAGAAACAACCTGGTACAAAAAAAACGGTTAAAGTACAGATAGCTAGAGTTAACATCGATGGTCATAGTACAGGGGGTGAAATGTTTTCCCTGTACCTTATCAGTTAAATGATATCAAGCCACAAATTTGTAGTTTAATGTAAAATCAAATAGCATTTAATTAAAAAAAAAAAACATAAATTCAGCTATTTCTTTCTTTTTAATGTGACAGTCTGCTATGTGGAGCACATTAATGAAAAATCGTTCACTTTGTGGTACAAGCGCCAAATTTGGTACACAAGTGCTTTTGGACCTACTATCTCATAAAAGTACGTTGCCCACTTGAACAAACAAAGTGGCCACCATTTTTCAAGATGGCCGCCATTCGAAGTGGTTTGAAACAGCGTTTGAACTATATTTTGATTGAATAGTCCTATTCTGATGGTTTATACATTGAAATATGTGTTTTTGCACATGAGAAATACAACTCTGCATTTAGAAAATCTAAATTATTGAATATTATGATGATACAATGCGAATTAAATGAAAAAAACACTCACAAACAAAGACATTAGTTTCACTTAAAGCTTTTGGACCTGTAAGCTACTTGTAGCAACATAACTTAAAAAATAATAATACAAATATCTCACTCAAACATTCAACTTAAACTTGGTTGTTCTATTTTCTTAGCCCTGTGTGCACTTCAGGCTGAAGCGATAGCATTTGCATCGTCCTTGGCATTCAGTCTTGCAGCCACATTTTGTCAACTGCTCACAAGTCTGAGCAATGGGTGGAAGGGTTGTCCAGAGAACTTGCCAGATCTGACCATCTTTTTGCCAGCCCCAGTTGGCAGGACTTTCAGTTTGCATTTTGCACACTGTTGCTTGGCCCCATATGCAGGCAGCTTGGAAAGCAGACCGTTTCACATGCTGAACGAGGGATGCGCTTGTTGGTGGAATGGCATCATAAGACCTTTGCTTCCGAGCAAACAAGTCCAGTCTTGCCTCATCAACCTTGCATGTAGTACTTTGCTTGTCATACATGGTGATGACAAACTTCTCAAGGATGTTGAGGTCTTCATCTTCTATGATAGGTGGGTATTGGCTGAGCTTTTTGAAGACAGGACTAACTTCAGGGCAAACCTCCCATGCTTGCCATGCACTTTTCTTGCTTTTACCACGGAAAGCTGACACAACATCGCAGCCAGTGAAGGCATGGAAGAACAGCTTGCCACTGGATTTCTCTGGGCCAAGATTCACCACCATATCATGAATTGGCAACCACCTAATGGACTGACCCTGGCCAAATTCTATCCAGATCTTTTCCAAGCCTGCATCCTGAAGAGTCGCAAAAACATTGACTGCAACCACATGAATATCTGTGTCGCATGCCTTAATCAACACAGACTTTATCTGTTGCTTGGCTGCATGAAGAGCATGTGTGAAGATTCTGGAATCAGCTTCTTCGTGGTTGCAAGGACTTAAACCTTCAAGGCTGATGGGTTTGTTTGAAAGAGCCTGCTCTCCTTTGGTCACAACTACGACATTGTCAGGACACAAGGTCACTATCTTCTCTGCTTGGAGCTAAGCAAGACCAGTGGTATTTAAGTTCTAGGGCCACCACATCTCCGCCACTCAATAATGCCAGAAGCTTTCCGTCATTAAGGTTACGAGCACATTCATTGAGCCTCTCATTCAGCTGCATGGTCATGGCTTGTCGCATCTCTGATGTTGGTTCCATCTTTTCGCATGAGAAACACTGCTGTACTTCAGTGCTAGCCCTTCGAATTTTTTGATGTCCTTCACCAGGATCATTTTGAGTTTCAGCTGCTCTTTTAGTGGCACGCTTGAGTTTGTAGTTGCTAAACATTTTGCGACAATTTTGGTGATACATTGCACCGTTTCGCCTCAATGTATCCTCAATGCCACCTCCATCATCCAATCTGGATGTGTCTAACCTGATGGGCAACAGGTTGATTGCCTGAAATAGAGGTATGTTTTTGGCTATCATGGAATAGCCGTCAGAACTACACTCATAACGGGTAGGGGGAGACTTCAACGCTGCTTTTGTATCTGTCTGACAGAGGCAACACTTGCTCCAGTCAGTTTTAGTAGCACAACTCAATGGATTATCGGCAGACATCTTATACAGTTGAAGGTCGAGGGATTATCCTTTTACCACCCAAACATACAAAATATCATAGCACATTGGAATATGGGATGCAACTAGGTTCAGGTATCTGGTGCCCTACACCTAGCCCGATCGTCGCCATCCAGTGCCATAAATCCCGTGCGATCTGTACACCATCCAGGTAACTAAAGCCCCGTTACCCTTGGCTCGGCTATCCCGCGCTGGCACATCCTGTCAATTCAGGTGCGGCTATCTAACTACAATACTACAACTAACTAAACTTCTAGTTGAGTCTATACAGGGGCTTATTAGATAGCATTTGGGACACTAAAGTATACTACAACTACAGTGAGTACACCACTACAACAGTTAGTAAACTACAACTACAGTTAGTACACTACAAGCTGACACTGAACCCCATGCTGAGTCTCACAGCAGTGATGTCACCAGTGTGCCCTGGTTGTGCTTTGACATCACTCTTATAAAAAAATTACTAACCAATAAATGTTGACCACAGAATTTTAATGAATTATCATTTATATTGCTAAATTAGTACTTTTATTTCAGTAAAGAACGCTTGTGTTGCTGTGTGTGTGTGTGTGTGTGTGTGTGTGTGTGTGTGTGTGTGTGTGTGTGTGTGTGTGTGTGTGTGTGTGTGTGTGTGTGTGTGTGTGTGTGTGTGTGTGTGTGTGGTGAGTGACAGTCAAAAGTTTGGACACATTTTCACAAATGATTCACACAAAAAACACATCCCTCAGAATTCTGCAGATTTTCACTTAAGATCATTGCAGAAAACTGAAGAAAAAATGCGAAAACGCTACTTTTTAGTCATTTAATAGCCATTATCTTGAAAATTGGTGGCCATATTGGAATTCAATTGACACCATCGAGTTATTCCAGTAATAATAAATTCATTTTGATGCTTGGATCATTAACATTCTTCTGTTAATTCAAGTTCTACCTCGAAAACCTTTTTTTGGCGTTTGACGAGGCGGCCATCTTGAAAACTGGCGGCCCTCTTGGATTTTCAGCTGGGCAACGTACTTTTATTAGAAGGTATGTCCTGGACATCATTTGTACCAAATTTGGTGCTTGTACCATGAAGTGAACGATTCGGCTCAAAAATGGACTTAAGCAGCCCCACTAATACTACTACTACTGTTGAAAGACTGTGTATAAGCACAATATACAATATACAATATACAATAGACATTTTAAAGATAATATGGCTTATTCTGCTGCTAAACGATGCCAACTAAGTGGTCTTAATGGCAGCTATATGAGTTGGAGCTCCCAAGCTTGATTTCAGTGGTGATGTTTTTTTGTTTTTTTTTATTGTCATCATCCATTTCAGAGACGAAATTCAACTGTGGAAATAGGATAAAAAAGGAAAATCACACACCAAAAGAATAGCATTCTTGCCACAGCCTCCTTGTGCTCCGTTATACATTTTGCATCATGACAGTGTGCAGTAAGTTGCAGGCGGCCCCGCTATGATCAGCAAACACTCTGCTACAAGGAGGTGATAGTTTTAGTGGGAAAGTGTCTGCTAGCAGTAACAGGACATGCTGAGCTGTACCATGTAATAAAAATAACTGTGGCTCTAAGTGAGGTAGTGGCTTTCTGGACTAATGGATTTTGTAACCCATCATCACACTATTTCTTTACACTGATGTTTTATTATATATCATTAATGTGCAGAGGAATCAAAGTTCAAATGGTGTGAAAATATAAAATCAGAAAAGTAATTATTATATATAATAAAACCAGCCTACATTTCACGCCTGCAACACAAGTACGAAAATGACCAGTAGGAGTTAGCAATAGACAATAAAAAAAAAAAAACAGTTCCAACACCACAATGAAAGACGTTTAACTCTATTTAAGACAGCTGGATTATCGGGACAATGCTCAACAAACTTTAGAGATGTCTTAGACCATATAGATTGGTTTAGGGCTTGTTTTTCAACAGATTCAAATCTACCTGCAGCCCTTCGATGGTCTGTCAGCTCTCGTCCATCAGCGGGGGTCGTCTCCAGCCCCCTGCCTCTCTCTATCCCTCCAACACATAAATAACCAACTCAATAGTTTATCAGCTTTACAGTTGGATCCATCAGACTGTAAACAGGTTCCTGGAGCACCAGAGTGAGGAGTAGTATTGACTGAAACAAGAATATGATTGCATGTCATCAGTGTCAGACTCATACTCATGTTGAGATGATTATCTTGGGCTTATTTCAGCTTTAGAGTTTCCATAATTTATAAGGCTGACTACAAGTTTCAAATCTTTAAATGTGATATAATTTATGCTATATTAAGACTGGGTAAAGCACCAAAACTCTTTACTCAATTTTCAAAAGCTTAATAAAAATTGGTAGACCCAATGATGTTTGAATACGGACAAGTCAAAATATTCATATTTAAACCTTTACCTTTCTTATTAGTCTAAACAGATTTTCCTTTTAGTTTAGAGGCTTTAAAAGAACAGCTCTGATGAAAAGAGCATTTATAACAAGGAGCATGATTATTGTTGCTGACAGGATCAGCTGGATAGTAGTCCGTCTGAACTTGATATGATTACTTAGGCTATATCGCCAAACAAAATAGCCTTATCCTGCTACTTTACCACCAGATAAAGATACCAATGCAAATAATCAAATTCATTTTTCTATTTTTAAGGGATGCAGATCAAAATCCCTTTTGATCCAATTGGGATGGACATATAAGCACGAAGCAAGTGAGGCAGCACAGAGGGATATGCTCCAACACAATCCCGAGGACAGTTTTATTCAGTCAAACGTGTCCAGCTATAGTCGTGATTATCGCTGTCCGTGGTAATTAGAAGTCTGCATGAATGGGATGGGCGACAAACATGAGCTCTCAGATTCATCTGTTACATTGTCCGAGACTAATCATCAGAGGGGTTTTATGGTGGTGCTCCAGTACATCTGCTTTTGAAACAATGGATTTTTCTTTGATCATAATATCTTTTACAGGTGGTGGGTTAAAATCCTAATTCCCTAATTGTTATGGAAGCAAGAAGAGTCTTACATGTTTTTTCCTACACATCGCTTTGGCACTTTGATTAAGTAGTTGTTTCATTAGACTTGACTTTCACAGTAGGACCGGATGCTGACTAAACTACAGGGATGCAGAGCAAATCAATCTTTAATCCTAGTTGTAAACACAACAAAATACCAACTGCTCAGCGTCTGAGATCCTCAGACCTTGCATTAGGGTACTTCCAAGGGAATCCAATGACAAGAGGCGAGCACTTGACGCGATGTCTGAACATGCAGGCTGGATTCCAATCCAATCACTCAGGACTCATTTGAACCTGGTCTGAGACGTGTGTCCACATTGTCTTCATAGTCGGTACACAAAAGTGTCTTGGAAGGATTCAGGAGCCTAAAGGCCTATTTATTACTATTATTGTCATTTATTATCATATTATTGCCCCTAGTCACACAAGATTAAAAATAATTTGGTCACCTTCAGTAACTTGTAATAATTACGGAGGATGCCTGTGATTTAAATCTCACGCAAATGCACCATGTCTGTAATTTGTAAAGTAAAGCTTCCACCGCAAATTACCAACCTTATTTCAGCAAACACCGAGTCATTAGATCATTTTAATCCTGTCCAAAACCACATGTTCATAATTCGGTGATTGGCGGGATTGGCTTCGAAAAAAATAAAAATCCTCTCGTCACCTTTTCCCCTCTTCCCCGTGAAAATCTTGTGATTTTATATCACAACTTTACCCTATATCCACCACATATACTGTATAGCCTAATGATCTGATTGTTCTAGCTGACAAATACACAGAAATTAATCAACATGAAGCACATGGAGACTTCTAAAATGAGACGCTCAGAGAAGCAGCATAACAACAATGAAATGATGACGTGTGTGGCTGCGTCACACAGTAACAAACGTTTTTATCTTTCATCAGGCTCAAAGCCTCTGTGACTGCAGTAAAAAAAAAAACCCAGGCTTCAACAAAAGCTCCAGTTACATTTACCGGTAAGTTTGCTGTTACCATGGCAACCTAAACACATTGACCGATACACCCTTCTTCAATTTTGTCACTTGTCAAAATGTGACGTGTTGTCACTAAAATCTCTTGAGTTTCAGATCAGATGCTTTTTAACTCAATATTCAAAGTGAATGTTAAAATATGAAAAGTAGTTGTTTAATAAAGCGCAAGGCCTTGACATCACTTCCAGGACCAACACCTGTAAATTACAGTAAAACAGACTTGTCCAGTGCGAAAGGGCTGAACAACATACAGCTGTCAGGGTAATTCTATATTTATAGATCCCGAGGTAATTTCAGTCCAGTGTGAAAACTATAGGACTTGTTAATTTTGCATGGGAGCGACTGTAACGACTGTTTGTGGTTAATCTCTCCTGTTAAAGCTTTGTATTGTTTTTTTCCATCTTTTTTTTCTGCAAGTAGCACTTAGTTAATTCCAGCTGCTAGGTTTGGCAATTAGGAAAAAAATTATGTATTTGGTGTTTTCAAGCAAAAATGATGTGGATGTGTTTACGTATAGAACAGGAAGGTCAGATAACTCGAGCATCATTTTGTTTTTAGGGGGGAATTTCTGCAGGTGTGCACACATGCGATAAACGGCCACTAGTGATCAGCGGCACAGGGCGCATGTTAATGCTTAAAATAACATGTGGCATTTATAAAATAATTTTTGAACATGCATCTCCCTGTGGTAATAAAACACCAGCCTGTTGTCTGATAATCAGACTGAAACACAGTTTTGGTCTTTTGTCAAATAGCTGGACACATTTTGCCAGTAATCCTGACAAACAACTGCCTGACACTCAATTGAATTAACTAAGAAGATAACAACACAGTTTATGAACAACCAACATAATAAACAATATGAAGGGTACACCAACAATAGCTTGCTTATTATTTTGATTTGTCAGACAGTTCAATTAATCAAATTTCACTCACAGTTTTAATATGTTCAGACGCAACCTGGTTAAGTTCAGGTATATAAACTATTTATTTTGGGAATCTAATATACCTTCAACTGACCTGAAGCAAAATTAGTTTATAGCCACAAATGTGTTCAAACCGTATACACACACATATACACACACAAGTGGTTGGCATGTGAAGGAAACGGACAGATGGTACAAGGTCTGGATCAGGATTATCAATGGAAGTTTGTCAACTCTTGAAGAAACCGTAATGTTGTTACTGCTGATTTGCATCAAAAATGAGTCACCTCTATTTGGTCAAATGAAGTTATAACTAAAGCAAAATATAATTAGAGTTTAAAAAGATTAACATAGGAAAAGACAACATGTAACTCAGACGTCCTCCAGGAAGACATGACATTATATACTGTACGGCTGTAAATCACTTGTTTTTGAGAATGAAATCCCATTCATAGACCTTACTGTAGAACTGTGTCTTGTGGTCATGTACGTTGTCAGAGATTCTTTCAAATGAGTCACTAAGAATCAGCGCTTGCTCGTTGAGGAAGACAACGCCTGTGGAAAACCACTAAAAATACAGATGCCGTGCCATTTTCTTGATTTGCAAAGGCAGTGCTTCAACTGCATTTTAATTTATTGTAACCAACCACCCCGGAGTCTGCATCGTATAAAATCACTACAATATCAAGTGTTCGGAGGTGTCAATAGATACAGAAATAAATTTGACAAATTTCCACCTCCCACATAGCATGAGAATATCAAATAGTAATTTGTTATGATGCAAAAAGTACTTATAGTAGTCATCCAGATGAATGAAATGAATTATCTGGGAGCTTATTTGAAATTCACAAACATAAATGGGAAATACTGGTTCAGTGTCTAAGATTAATAATATTTTTTATACAGGATCATCCCAGCGAGTCACACACAAACATGTGTATGTTGTATGTATATATACATATATATATATATATATATATATATATATATATATATATATATATATATACACACATACATACATATACATATAACATACACATGTTTGTGTGTGACTCACTGGGATGATCCTGTGGCTGATTTCTCCCCACACCTGTGACTTATTACCCTGCAGTATATCTGCTCGTGCTCTCTCCCACTCATTGCCAGTTCATCAGCCCGCCTCCCGTGGTCCACTGCAGGCCCACTCACAACCTAAGCAAAAGATGATTCAGGGATCGCTACTAATCTCGCCTTTCTGTTTGCCCAACGACATCTCCAGTGCTCACCCATCTGCCCCACTCTGCTATTGGAAAATTTCCCCGGTGGATTCACGCTCAGTGCTCTGCTCAGCCCCACACTATTAAAGCCATGGATTTTTCAAAGGAAATCTTTACTGAACTGTCCACTTGTGGTTTATCCTGGTTTGTGGAATAAACTTGTTCGACTCATTTGCTTATGTTGTGTTTGAAAGAGATGACTTTGTTTAAAGCTTGATATTAAAAAAACGGACAAAGCGGCTATAATTACATTTATGTCATTATGTTCAGCTTAAAATGGAATGCAATTAATACGAGACTGATGGTTCTTCCACCTTCAGTAAGTGTTATGGCTAATGAGTTACAATCTAACAAGACCACAAAGGCTTAGCCAGCATTTAATTTGTTATTTCTGTTAATTATTATTAACTTACCTTTTACACATTTTACAAAATTCTAGTTTTCTCTTACCACACCAAGCTTCCATAAGTGGGTCAAAAATGAACTGTGGTTGTCAGGTATATATATTTTGTAGACCATGCAGACTACATCATAAGTATAACCCCCAACGATTTTACACAAGATATGATAAATGTAAGTATTATCTTCATTTTATTACCTGTGAGAGTCATTTATGACTACTGTGTGAAAGAGTCGATGTTTCTTATCATCTATCATCAACTTTGCCACATAACGTGTGTTAACATGGATGTGCGCCCTTATTTATAGAGTTACATACGTTACGTTTGCTTGTCACGCCTACCACATTTTCGCGACCATTAGGCGCATATAAACGTCTTATTTTTTTTTTCAAAATGTGCGGCGCAGTGCGCCGAATGTGTGTTGTCGGGGGCTCTCACTGCGGCTCCCTCACGGGAGCACTTTGAGAAACACCGTGCATTCCGGAGGAACCGCCGCCCGAGCGGCAGCCAACACATCCCCGCGGGCGGGGAGGTCGGCCTGCCCGGCGGTGAGCGCGCAGCAGTTCTCCTGGTCTCAGCCCAACGGGCTGCGTCCTGACAACGGTTCCATATTTGATTTAGCGCAGCTGTTTAATTCAGAAACGGAGGATGAGGACTTCGATGAGTTTGATTAATGACGCTTGTTTTAATTTTTGATTACTCATTGGTGATTTAAAAAATGTTAGTAGGCTACTTTGTAATAAAGACTTAAAGGGGACCTATTATGAAAAACACGTTTTTTCTTGCTTTAACATATATAAAGTGGTCTCCCCTCACCCTGCCAACTCAGAGAAGGAGTAAAGCAGCCAAATTCTGCAGTGTCTGTACAGCCGCCCGGATGATCCTTCCAGTGTCATGTGACTTTTACGAGCCGTTCAGATTCTGCTCCCGTCGTTACATAACGACAGGAGCGATTTCCATAGGTCGGCCTCTGCTGCGTGAAACCACGCCCACAACTAACTCCGCCGGCTGGAGCTTCCGTCATTGTTTTGAAGCGGTGTATCGTGTGGCTGTTTCAACAACGAGGGACAGTAAAAATTAGGTTTTGCATCGACACTTACCCTCATAAAAGGATCAGTACCAACAGTACGGACCCGGCAACTGCACACGAGTCAGCTGTAAGTGACGTTAATTTTTTATGTTATTTATATTTGTCTACGAGTAAGGTCCGGTGAGTGGCTCCGGTGCTCTGGTTTTACCCGTTAGGTAACACCGGAGCTCTATTAGTAATAATTTTTTTTCTGTCTATGGTTTCAGATCTTCCAAGCACCTGGAGCTGTTCAACAACACCTTCAGAAGACGCACGGTCCTTCCTTGAGCCAGCAATAGTGCATAAATGTTATTTATATACAACTTGGTATATATAAACAGTGTATGGTGTATATAAGTGGTGTATATAATGTGTACAAATGTTATTTTATTTTTTTTAACAATAAAGTTGCCATTTGTGAACATTCAGTGTTTCTTTACAGTTAACATGATTCATTTGTCTTGTAACATAAGAAATGAAATGATGAGGAATAGGAGTAAATAACTGTGGTGTACCTGTTTAGAATTCAATTAAAGCTTCCTGTGTGAATTAGTGTGGTCTTCAGGGAACTAAAGGCTGATTTATGTTATGGTTCCGCGTTACACCAACGCAGAGCCTACGGCGTACGCGTCGATTTAACGCAGAACCGTAAATCAGGCTTTAAGATCCCAGGGAGTCGTTTACACCGTGTCATAAATGCATGCGAGCGTCCCACTATTGCGTCGAGCTGCGTGACATCGGACGCTCTCTGTCCACACTGAAACCGTTAAATTTGCGGCCAGTTAGGACAGTCCAATACAAAAAAAATAAAGCAATGGAATTGATTTTATCACTGACGCTCGCTCGCATGGGACACGTTTTTTTTTTTTTTTTTTTTTTTATATTTTTATCCCCGATTTTTTTCCCCATTTTTCATCACCCAGTGCTCCTACCTAAGTGACAGTCATGGGCATTGCTCCCCTCTACCAACCCTGGGAGGGCCCTGCACTGAGCTCAGGTTTCCTCCTTAACCTGAGGAGTGAGCAGGCCGCATCTTTTCACCAGACAGGGTGGGGCTTCTCCGGCCGGACGTAGCGCGTGGAAGGATCACGTTATTCCGGCCAAATCCTCCCCACCCCATCTGGCGCCCCGGTTGACCAGAGGGGGCATGTATAGCCCAGGACTGTGTGCATGTTTTTGTGAGGGTAGCTCACATTAACTACCAAGGGAACACGGGGAGAACATGCAAACTCCCACCCAGGGTGTGGGCGCTGAAGTAAAGTAATTTTAATACTTTAATAGTGTACGCAGCCGGCTGCTTTTCTGCCCGGAGCGAGGCTTTGTGCCCTCCCCTACTACACGTCATTAAGGCAGCCCATCAGCACTCATTATCATAGCCTCCCCGCCCCCTCAGAATACCTCATAGAGAAGGAGGTTAGAAGCGGTAAAAATAAAGACATGGCCCAGAGGCGGAATTTCTGATTTATTTAGAAAAAACAAGCTTTTAATTGTTTTTAAGACATTCAAGGCCTGTTTAAAATATACATTAAATGCCATAATAGGTCACCTTTAAATAAAGCACAATCAAACTCAGTTTTGCTCCCGCTCTATTTTTAAATACGCACACTTGTATGCTTGTGTGTGTGTTGTTGTAAGGCGGTGCGCCATTTGTGTGTGTGGACGGCGTCTTTTCGTATGGTGTGCCGTGTGTGTGTGTGTAAAATACAGTAATGACACGCATAACTGAGACTGCGCCTTTTTATACGGCGCACTGTATGGCCGTGAAAATACGGTAATATTTTATTCCTTTGTGTGAAATTGAAAGGATAAGGAGGAGGCATTTTCCCACATAATGCCGTGCTTTTCTATTGTGAAAGCAGAGAGAACAACGGCAAGCAAGATGGCACTGTCAAGCAACCAACCCATAAACAAACATTGTAGCCAATTAGAGAAGCCGAGAAAACTAAACTACCATACTCATTGCGACTCGGTATTAAACATGAAATACATTAAATACAACACCCCACACTTTTATATAACTGTATGAGGAACTAATCAACTCAAGTTCTGTGTTTACACATAACAGTGTGTTGATTTCCTCTTAAAGATGAGTGAATTATGGATGCTATTGTCACTACACCTTTTAGGTTTTCTCATCCAAAGTATTACGGCAGCTTGATATACAGCTGGTTTTAGAGATGAAGAGGCAGTAGTGGACTCAGAATCCAAAGTCAGACGATGAGGACCAAGACTGGTGGAGCTGTTGGCTGTCCACCTGGAAGTCCAACGAAAACAGAAGATTCCTCTAGTGAGGCTAAATCACATCCAACAAAATGAGTCGTAACGGCTGTTGCTGGAGAGGGTTACCTCCAACCAAGGGCAGAACACCAAGCCACAATAACCTGAGAAGTCGGTCCTGGGATGCACCACCGCTATCTCACCAAAAGCTGCACAGGAGGCCAGAGGAAAGGTCTTGGGTGGTGACTCAGTCATTGGAAAAAAGCAGACAGGGCCAACCAAAGAAAAATTGTTGTGAGATCTGCCGAACTATTTAAAATCGTAAAGTCAACATTTGGTGTCGGGAAATGCAGAAATGCAATGCACCTTGGCCCAATGATCTCCGAACCAGATAGTTTGTCACAACCGCATTCATCTTCAAACAGCAGAGAGACCAGATTCTACGCTAAACAGCTTCAGAAAGAGGCGGCCACTGGGACTCAAACCCTGATAGTGAGTGACGGAGCTGTGAATGTGATCAAATGCTTTTGCAGCAAGAAAAACACCAAAGTATTCCATTTTACCAACAACATGGTGTCTGATATTTCAGAGAAAATACTGATGATCACTGATCAGCATCCAACAGTGAAAAGCCTCATCATACACACGAGACCCCCTCGATGTAGGAGCAACAGTCGAAAATCTTGAAAGTTGACTTTATTTATCTACTGAACAAGGTTCAGGGCCTCAATACCAAGGTGTTTTTCAGTGGACTTCTATCAACAGTTTTGTGTGGAGATGAGATTAAATAGACTGATGATGCTTAACCATCAGCTTAAAGATAGGTGTGCTGCACAATCAGTGACCTTATTGACAACTTTAACATTTTCTGGGAACGCAGAAATCTTTTTAAGGTAGATGGATTCTGCCTTAATAAGTCTGGGGTGCCGCTGTTCACCTCCAACATTTTTTATTGTATAAATCAGACACCAGCAGCCTCCGCCAAGAACAGGAGGCAAGGAAATCCACAACAACTGATAAGACAGCATTCTGAAGAACAACTGATACTGCCTGCTGAGATAAGTAAGGACCACGGAGGACAGCACACCCAGAAAGAGACGAATACGTCACCACAACAAGCACGGATTTCATTCGAGAGTGATCGGTCGGTTTCAGTGGGCGTCTGAATTGAGTTTCTGGTTTGATTTCGGGCACTTGATTGCCTTTGTTAGTCTGACTCTCTGCCGTCACCTTCAGCTAAATCTGTCCAAAACTGAGCTCATTGTTTGTCCAGCCAGTCACACCTTACCTCCTCAGATACGCGTGCAGCTAGATTCCACCACACTTGTGCCCGCATCTGCTGCCAGGAATCTTGGTGTCCTTTTAGACAGCCAGCTGACCTTTAAGGAGCATGTTGCCTCGGTTTCCCGGTCTTGCCGGTTCGCTCTCTACAACATCAGGAAAATCAGACCCTACCTGACAGATCATACGACACAGCTTTTGGTTCAGGCTCTGGTCATGTCACGCATTGACTACTGTAATTTCTTGTTGGTCGGCCTTCCTGCGTGCTCAGTTAAACCTCTACAGATGATCCAGAATGCAGCAGCACGTCTAGTTTTCAATCAACCCAAGAGAACTCATGTCACTCCGCTGCTAATCTCTCTGCACTGGCTTCCAGTTGCAGCACGCATCAAGTTTAAAGCTCTGCTTCTGGCTTACCAAACAATTACCCAAACGGCTCCTCAATACCTTCAATACTTGATTCAGAGCTACACTCCCTCGACAGCTCCGCTCTGCCAGTGAAAGACGGCTGGTGCTTCCACCACCACGTGGCGTGAAATCAGTAGCCAGACTCTTCTCCTCCATTGTTCCCCGATGGTGGAATGACCTATCTAACTCTGTCCGATCTGCAGCGTCTGTACCCACTTTTAAGAGCAAGCTAAAGACTCAGCTCTTTATGGAGCACTTCGCCATCTAGTAAGATGCATGCACTTACGTCAAGATGGTGTCTTCTTAGACGTAGCTTTCTCTTTTATAGGAGAAAAAAAGAAAGATATTTTAGCACTGGCGTGACAGTACCTGTGTCCAACTGGACTCTCAGCAGTCTGACCAGCACTTATCCAGCTGTACCCTCCTATGTGATTTTTGTGCTTCTGTTGTTCACTCATATGTAAGTAGCTTTGGATAAAAGCGTTTGCTAAATGACAGTAGTAGTAGTAGTAGTAGTAGTGGAGTCTCCCCAGACTCCAACAGGACAACAAATGAAACCCCTCTCAGCCCCAAACCCTAAACCTTCCTCCGGGAACCCCACCACGGCACCTCTCAACTTTAGTTTTCTAAGTGAAAGTAGAGAGCATAAGAGAGGGGGAGAGGTTGCCATACTGTTTCATGATTCATTGAAGTGTAAAAAGCTCTAGTTAGGAATATTTGACTCTTTGTAATATCTGTCTGTTCAGGTAAAGGGTCGTTCTCGAGCCATGTTTATGAATGTCTACAGGCGTCCAAAACACAATGCTAATTCTTTTCAATGATTTCAATGACCTGCTGTCTGTAATGATAATTAATCATTGTGAGAGGCTTTAACATCCATGTTGACAATCCCCCCTGACAGAGGGGTTAAAGAAATGTGCAGTATGCTAAAACGTTTTGGTTCGACTCAACTAGGGAAACAAGCAGCGCACGAATGAGGGCATACCTTTTTCAGGATTATCAGTAACGGTCTTAACATTTCCAAGGTCTTTGTGACTGAAGTGGCCCAGTCTGACCACTTTTCTTCTTTCTTTAAAATCACCATCAACTTAACCCTGCAACCAAGTCTACTCTCCCACCTCCACTCTGTCCTATAACTCAGTAAATTAACTACCAGATAACTTCCACTCCAAAATTTCAGGTATCATTGATTCCATTGTTCCCACTAAGCTGTAGGTTGTCTCTAGGAAGAGGAAATCTTCATGCAGAAATGCCCCACTAGTGAAAAAAGGGATTGTTGAAAGACCGTACTGGAGGTTCACTATGATATTTATAAAAAGAAACTTCACAAATATGATTTACAACTGAGGAATGCAAAGGAATCCTTTTCTGAAATCATCAACAAAAACACCAATAACAGTCCAGTCCTTGTTTGCTAAAGTGGACAGGTTAACATCTGTTGCATCTGAAGTCCACTCCACTAAGTCTTGCAAGGAATTTTCTCACTTCTTTACAGAGAAAATTCTGAAAATTTGAAAAGTAGTCAGTGTATCAATATCAAGTCCAGGAACAGTGCTGTGTCCAATCAAAACCAATTTAGACAAAATTACGCAGTTTTGAGCAATCAACTAGAAAAACCTGGATCAACTGACCTCCTCCTTGTCTCAAATTTTATCCACAGCTTTCTTCAAGAAAGTTTTAGCCATCATGGCATTTAATCTCAGATGTTTTATCCCACATCTTATCATTGTTAAAAAAGAACTATTTGGACAAGTTGTTATACAAAATTACAGACCCACCTTAAATCTTCCAGTCAGTAAGATTAACGAAAAAGCTGAGTTTTGATTGGTTTAAAACTTTCTTAACTCTGACTAACCATTTTGACATCTTGTAGTCAGGTTTCCGTGTTAACCAAACAACATAGACTGCTTTTGTCAAGGTGTTCAATGACATCCACATAAATGCGTTAGAACCACAGTGCTGGTATTATTGGACCTCAGTACAGCATTTGACACCGTTGACCGTTGTTAAATATACACCGTTGTATATTAGACTGGAGAATTGGCTCAGACTTTCTGGTCCAGTACTTGACTGGTTTGAGTCTTACTATTGCCCTTTTTGCACTAGTCCCGCCTGAGCTCGGTTCTACCCGCCACGACCCCGTTTTGCGCATTTGCACTAGGGGGTGAGACGGGTAGAGCCGCTCCAAGCCGATACCATTTCTGTAACCATTCCAGCGAGGTTCTATCCGGGCTGAGCCGGGACTATTTCTGACATCACCACTCTCCGCGCCACTGATTGGTCGGGGGGCGGGGACGTCACCACCCTCCACGCCTCTGATTGGTGGGGGGGTGGGGCCGTCAGACGTTTATATCAGGAAGCGGGAGTCAGCGCGAGCGCGACTCGCAGCGATTTTATTATAAAGTGCAAAACGTCTGTTTGGTGATCCAACTCTGAGGTGCAGATGTTCATAAACCTGGTGGCTGACGAGAGAATTAAGAAAGGGATGTAGACGGGCTGTTTTACTCTCAGCCGCTCGCGGCTCCAGCTGATTTCTCATCAGCGCCGACGCGAACAAAGCGGTTGCGCAATCGAGTACGTCACAGCAGCTTCACCCCAACTCCCCCACTTCTCCCCTGGCTGTGGAAAAAGACAAAACGGGTAGAGGCGTGACGAGCCGAGTCGGGCCGAGTAAGGACTAATGCAAAAGGGGCATTAAAGGACAGGGACTACTTTGTGTCAATAGGTAACTTTACATCGGAATCAAAAATAACAAAAATTACATGAGGAGTTCTCCAAGGTTATATAGGCACGTTTCCACTAACGGGAGTTCCGGGTAGATTTTTCAGAGCCAGACCTTTTGCACGTGTGTCCATTACCAGGAACAGCCCTGTAATGCGGCCCTCAGGAACCTTTACCTGGCCGAAAAACAGCGCTGTAGTAGGAGAGGGCCATTTTTCAGCCTAGAGGGGATCTCTGCTGACTGGATATTCTAAAAGCAGGAAATTACGTTCAGTCCTCTCACGTGAACTTAAATCATGTGACCACAAATCATTTAAACATTTTGCTACGAGTACATTTAATACAGTTACAGTTTATCGATGGATGGGCCGACGAATCGGTTCAGGTCTTGCTGTCATATTAGACCAATATGAGGTCCAGCTGTTTCTTTTGATTTTAATTTTTTTTTAAAGCAAGCAGCATCTGTTGTTTACGTGTTTCTTCTTCTTTTCATTCTTCTGATGACAGTTTTGCGAACTGCAAAAAATTGTGCATTACCTGGTGGTCGGTGGCGCTATTTTTTCAGTCAATGGTTCTTGTACTACAGTGAAGTGGAAACACACCGGTGGAAGGGGCCAAGGAGACTGTTGGCCCCGTAAAGGTTCCTGTCCGCCGGATTTCCCCACAGCTCTTGCTACTGGAAAAGCGCCTTATCCTAGAACCACTCCTATTTAATATCTACTGTACATGCGTCTGCTAGCTCAGATAATAATAGACAACAAGATGGGGCCCTTTATAGCTCAGTCCTCGTGCAGACAACGCAAGTTCGAGTCCCAGCCTGTCGCTCTTTAGTGCATGTCTTCCTCCCCTCTCTGCCCATTTCTTGTCTTCCTATTTTCCCAATGTGGCCACTTGTGCCACAAAAAAAACCCAACAAGATTAGTTACCATAACTATGCAGATGACACAAAACTTTACTTTACAATGTCCCCGTGCCAATGAGCCCATACAAGCATTGAGTAGATGCATAGAACAAAGCAATGAGTGGGTGTGCCATCATTTTCTTCAGTTGAACAAAAACAAAACTGAAGTAGTTGTTTTTGGACCAAAAGAGCATTTAAAAGTCAGCACACAGTTGCAGTTTCTACCGCTACAAACCACTGATGAGGCCTGAAATCTGGGTGTAGTCATGGACTTAGACCTGAACCTTCAGAGACACATTGAAACAATTACAAAGTCGACCTTCTATCACCTGAAGAACATCTCCAGGATCAAAAGACTAATGTCTCAGCAGGATCTTGAAGACTCATCCATGCGTTTATCTCCAATCGACTTGAATACTGCAATTTCACAGGTCTGCCTAAAATGTCAATCAGACAGCTACAACTGGTCCAAAATCCTGCTGCCTTTGTTCTTACTAGTACCGAGAATATGGACCACATCACCCCAGTTCTGAATTCTTTATACTGGCTCCCTGTATTACATTTTAAGCTGTAATTCAAGCCAATCAACAGGAAAGTAGTGGGACTCAAACAAAATTCGTACCAAGAGAACTCCCAAGTATCACATTTTAAACCGTTACTTGATGTTACTTTGTCTTCCAGTAAATTATTAAACAAAATAATCCTTGGGAAAACTCCCTGGATTTAAAAGGGTTTTGAGCCAAAAACTTTACATTAATTCTGGATGTGAACAAACCGCCAGTTTACAGACATCCAATGCTTCCAGACAGAGAGCCGTTTCACTACATGGTATCAAACTGCCCTCTATCCTTATTCAGTTGACATAACTTACAGAAAAAGGTAGCAGATCCATGATATCCAGGCCAATCTGTGAAAAGCTGAAATTTCGGGGTTTGGATTTAGTCTTTGACAAATTCCAGAGAAAAGCAGTGGCCCCTTGCATTGGCTGAAGCAAAAAGTGGATATACTGTATGAGCAGTGTGAAATGGCATGGATGAGGCTAAAGCCTGTTAGGGCAACAAAGAATGGTTTTCTAAGTCTAATAGTGGCATTGGGTTGATCAAGGTTAAAAGGTGAGATGAATCAACACTAGTATTGCATATTAAATATCAAAGAAAAGAGAACAGAAGCAATGGCTTAAAATCAAACAGAATTTAGCTAGTTGGAAAAAAGAAAGGACAAAGGATGAAGAGAGAAAACATGGTATCGGAAATGACAGAAAATGGATAAAATATCACCTCCCTGAACCAAACTGGATTATTATCTGCAGCTCCCACTGTGACTTGCAACACTTTGGCCAAAATGGGTCTCATTTTGAAATTACAAAGAAACAACGCACCCTATTCTGTCTTTCTATGTGTTGCAGTGTACTCTTTGAAGCAAAAATGAAGTTTTCTGTCTAATAGATAATGAAATACAGTATATACCCATGGGAAATGTGCTTACACAGAAACCTTCAAATAACTCTGACATTTGTAATTCAGCATCACATTGATTCATTGACAGGTTATACATAAAATATGGACACATGTGTTAGTATCCTTATAGTTCATTGAAGAAATCCTCCTGAAAGGGGATTAAATTGCAATCGTCTTGTGTATACCTGCATGACATAAGTACATTGTAAAGTTGGAATATTTTTGTTGTCAGAAGCATTCCTCTTTTTAGTTAGTCATTTGATGAGAAGAGGTAAAAATGGTTTCAATCAAACTTTATGGACACAATGTCAGTAATCAGATGAAAGTATGAAAATAAAGGATTTATTGTTTTTTTACAAGAATATTATGACATTTAACCTGTTTAAAGAGAGAAAACCTATAATTTGGCAACAATGTTGACACACAATAATACCAAACTTTAATAGAGAGTTTTAGATTGATGTTAAAGTTGGGTGAGCTGAAACCTGAACATGAACAAGAATTAGCAAAGAATATATATATATATATATATATATATATATATATATATATATATATATATATATATATATGAGAAAAATCTGAACATCCTAAGACAAATCAAGATACCTATTGGAGGATGCAGAAGTCTCATTGAGAGCTGCAGTTCATCTTTTAACAGTGAGGACTTGCAGCTTTGTGCAATTGAATATTAATTATATGTATTATTATTTTTGCCTATGCCATTTTCATTATTCTTTCTTCCATGTATAATGTTTAGTTGAATCAAAAGTAGTCAAACGTTGACCCTTATCTGTAACACGTCCCTAACAATTCCAACTCAAGTTTAAAAACATGACACATTGCATGAAAATGATCTGCATGAGCAGAAAGCACAAAAATACTAAGTAGTCAATGTGAGCAATCCCGTTGTCACTGGCTGTGAATGAGAGGGCATGGCTGATGTGCAACGCCTCACTGGGTTCACACTATTTAATTTTGACATAACTGTCACTCACCCAAATGAGCTGCTAAATCAATTTTGGCACAGGGCCATCATTATACTCTGTCACTGGAAGGTTTACGAGGGAATTAAAACTATGAGAACAAGGTGAGACAACATGAAGTTTCAGGGGTCAGCAGGGGTGTAAGAATTCACCGCGTGGGGGCCAGAGCAGGGCAGAAATTAAAAATAAGTTGTTTTTAGATATTTATGGACTAAGAACCAAAAGCATTAAAGTTATTTCCGCTGTTCTCCAGAGTCCATAAAACTGTGGGCAATGGAAGCAATGAATGCAGTAAATAGGAGCACATATTAATCAATTTCCCTTTGCAGTTTTTTAAAGTATTTTTTGAATTAAATTCCATGAATGTGTTCCAATGTTTTATTCAGGCAGTGACTAAAATCTATTTTTAAGTTATTACTACCTTTCTTCAAGATAAAATTGCACATTTTTGACACTAATTTATCTTCAGTACATTTTATTGATCTTAAATTAAGTTTAAACCCCTGACCCACGACTCACAATTAATGGCACGGTTACACATGTATGCGAATGAAATCATGTATTTTTGATTGTTCCAACAGTTCCCTGAGAAAATCATTTAACCCAGCGGTGAAACTCAGGAATTCAAAAATGTGACACGGCTGTGTCTGACCCGCAAAACACAAAATAAACCACAAACTTAGTTGTGTTCCCATCATCACCCCTGTTTTTGTGAGATGTGAGGCACATCCTTCAAGTAAACAAACAAGCGTTATAGATAATGATGTAATGATGTATGTACAAGTGGCAATCATGCTCAAGCATGATTAAGACTTAAGTAAATAAGTACAAGCCAGCAGAGGAATTAGCAGAGAAAAGGGCCAATCATGACCGGACACAGTGCAGTATAACCCGACTTATGCCACCCTGAGTCTTCTGTAAAGATCACAGCGGAATCCCTTTTTCTTCACTAAATTCCCAATAAGCTTAGAAATTCCTCAGATGACAAAATAATGAATGTTTGAGGTGTCGGGCAGCTGATCACGCAGGCTGAACCTTCACTGATCTGAACCTGAAATACAGTCAGGCGCACCGGATCGCCTGGGGGGGAAATAACCATTAACATGCTAAAACGGGGTTGCAACCAAGCAGATGGTGGGCACCTCTGGGAAGCAGGGACGTGATGGAGCTTAGACCACAAAACGGCTGCAAAGTTGATCAGCTCTGACAAGGAAGGAGCTCACATAAGACCGCCAACCACCGAAGATGCCTGACATCCTCTTCACAGCTTGTTGCATGGCTAGGTTCCTGCTGTACAGGCATACACCGAATGAGATCAACACGGATAGCATTTTTCTCACATAGTGTTATGTAATAGCAACAAGTGTTTACTTACACACTAAGAAATGAGTCACAGAACAGAAAAGAACACCATAAGTTGAAAGCAATCATGAATGAACTTCAAATTGCATTAGCGTTGAAAAAGAACAACTGAACCTCTACATAACAAAAGTGTGGTTTTCCATCCCACATGTGTCACGTAAAGCAGCTGTCACCATTTAAACCACTGGACCATGTCCCAGCCTATTAGATGACTGCACTTCACAAACAGATAATACGTTGTTATTTCACAATATGAATTATTTCACAGAGCTGTTTCATCATTAAACTTATCAAGTGCAAAAATTCTGCAATAATTCACAAGTGAATAAGGCTCAAACTGATAACCCAGCTCAAGGCAACATCTGATCAACTATTCAAAATCAATGATGTTCATATCATTCTTCCATCATTCCATAATTACTTTAATTTTAGTTTTTAGCAGTTAACCTCAATGGATGCTGCACAAATGTGGCAATAGTTTAGTGGGAACATTAAACTGAATGCTAACTTAATTAATTTTTTTTTTTTTTTAGACTTTCACAAATACAAAAGTGGTCAAAAATGTCTGTCAGTGGTGAATGTTTCATTGGTTTAGTTTCAAAGCCTTTACTGTGAGACTTAAAAACAAGAGCTCAAGCTGAGAACTTAAAAGAAAATGTCAGAAAGAGTGGGATCCTGAAAGCTTTTGTTTTCACACATGAAAAGTTTTGTTTTTGTTTTTTCCTTTCTTCCATTTCCTCCAAATGTGTTTTTTTTTTTTTTTTTTTTTTTACTCCTCGCTGGGTGCTTTACTGCTGAAACTAGCTATTTGGTGAATATGAGATGCTTTGTCCAGTACAGCAGTAGACTAATGTCAGAACAAGGAGCCAGCAAAATGCTTTCCAGTGAGCATTAAAGGCTGGAACGCACTGAGCTTCTTAAACCTGGGTCACTGCCTCGCTATTGTGCTGCTGACGTGCACCGCAGAAAGGAACAAAAGAATTTTTGTTTTGTTTTTTATAAGAAAAAAAGCTTTTTATTTTCACTGAACAAGAGCCAAGCTTTTGCTGTGGTTGAGTTAAAAAGGAAATCCCTTTCAGAACCTCCTGCCGAGTTAAACGCGTAGTGTAATCTGCGTTGTAGGTGATGTGTGTCAACTTTGCGAGCACATCTGCAAGGCAAATGAATAATGTAATCATCTGACATGGCTCGTCTGTGATCATAAATTATCTTTTCCCCAAATGCTTGTCACATGAGCTCCCACTTCTCACAGACCCACTAAAATATTCTTCAGCTGCAGCTCCAGGTCCCTGTGTTGCCATTACATAAGGTTCGAGTAAAATATTCATCAAGCTGCTCTGGACCACATCTGTATGCATCTGTGTGCTGAGGAAACACTTTACTGTAAACCTGCAAACTACTTTATAGGGTGGTGGCTGCTGCTGCGTTAAAAGTACTTTGTGTGCTAATGTGCATGATTGCCTTTGTGTGTAGTTGTGTTTTTGCTTGTACCGGATTTATCCACAGTCTTGTTTCTTTAAGTGCTGCAGTGTTGTTGTTTTGGTTTTTTTTGCACATTGTGCATGTCCATGTGTCAGTCTGCTCGTCTTCATCAGTATGCGGAGTTGGTGCTTGCGTGCATGGCCCCGGCTCCAGTTAAAGCAGACATTTATGACTATAGCTGCAGTGCTGCTAGATGCAGATGTCGGACCCCTCTGCATCTTGGATCATGCAGTAAATGATGTCTTGCTTGGCGCAGAGGACGTTATGAGAAGGCTGTAAAGTGAAAACCTTCCGGGCCATCAGCAGGCCCATCAGGGCCAGGAGAAACAGCTGGCATCTGGCTGACCTATGGATCCCTGGGAAGCCGTAACTCATGACCCCCCCCCTCCAGCTAAATGACCGCACACTTCTCTCCATTAAAGCTTTACTGTTTAATCTATGTAACCAACCAGAATAGTCTGCTGCATGCCAGGAGCACACTTTCTTTTTTTTCTTTTTTTTTTGATTGTTATGACTGTTAGCGAATTAGAGTGGATGCTGATTGAATGGTCAGTGCATTTAAAAACATTTGATTTTCAATGATGTGATTCAGCAGCCCATGTGGGGAAAAAAAAAAAAAACTGGCAAATTCCCACCGTGTTCATCGACTCAACCTGCTCAACAAACTGCAGTGACTTTCCCGACCTTCAACATCCCAAAACTAAAAAGGCAGAAGGTAGGATTACTAATATGTACGTTAAGGATAAAGAGAATGAAGATAGGACAAAATCGAATTTAATATGCTATGACAACGCTTGGGCGGATTAATGAAAGAGGGGAAAAAAACAAGCATTTAAAGTTTCCGTGTATAATTGGAATCAGAAAACGTACTGCAGGAGGTGCTTTTTACAACGGCTTTCGTTTCACCCCTGCAAGAGCACATACAGGCAGTTTATAATTTGAAGATTGAGAAAAAGTGATGTATAAATCTATTTTGTACCCCATTTCTAAAACAGACCCATGCATAGAATCATACCTGGAAAAAAAATAGAAGTACATATCGGAAAAACATATAATTTATGTATTTTGTCACACTGGGTTCACTCATAATGCTGCAGGCCAACAACAAGGAGGATACATCCCATGTGGTTTGTAACACTCTGGAAGCAGGGAGCTTTTCAAATAATCTATAGACTGCAGGCTGTTCTTGTAGAATATTAGATAAACTAATACATAAATACAACTAACAAATTCAGCTCATTAGATCTAGCTTCATGCAAAAAGATATCTTCCAAATCAAATTGATGTTTGGATTTGACGTCATCTTCATTTTGTGAGATGATTTCTGTGTAGGTATCTTTTCCAATATGAAATACACAATGCACGTTTTATTTGGAGTCGCATCTTATTTGGCTTGACACCCAACTATACATACAATAACGTCTTTTTATGAGGACTTTTAAGGCCGGGACACACCAACCTGATTATCGGCCTTCGGATGCCGCGGGCAGTCGGACAATCGGACGAGGTTTGTGACTCGAGTCGAGTTGGTGTGTCCCGTGCAGTCGTCCATCGGCGTTGGAATCTGCATCCATTTTGGCCGATTCAACATAAAATCAACGTAGAATCCGCCACTACCCGTCGGCCTCTACGACCAATCTGATTGGTGGAGTGCTAGCCCTTGATTAGCCAATCAGAGTTAACCAGAAATTACAATGGTTAATATATACTAGATAAACGGCAATGGCACAGACTCTATCATGGCATCGGTTTGGATTTGGGCTGTGTTGTGAACGCCTCCTATCAGAAGTGAAAACACTGAGTGATGACAGCGGGCTCAGTTCAGAACTCTACATTAGATTAATCCGTTCTTCTTTCCTTTTCATTTGGGGCAACATCACAGATTAGCGCTGCAGTTTTGGAGACGTGTTACGCCTTGCACATGCGGAGAACGTACGCTCCAGTCGACGTCGGGTTGGTGTGTTCGACAGTATTTTTTTTGACCAACTCGGAGAGACGGGATCCGAAAGAAAGAAAGAAAGAAAGAAAGAAAGAAAGAAAGAAAGAAAGAAAGAAAGAAAGAAAGAAAGAAAGAAAGAAAGAAAGAAAGAAAGAAAGAAAGAAAGAAAGAAAGAAAGAAAGAAAGAAAGAAAGAAAGAAAGAAAGAAAGAAAGAAAGAAAGAAAGAAAGAAAGAAAGAAAGAAAGAAAGAAAGAAAGAAAGAAAGAAAGAAAGATTCTTTGGTCCCCTTAAAGTGGGTCCGGTTTGGGACGTCCAACATCATGCACACCAGTGTCGACTGCAAAGTTTGTCTGTAGTCTGTGGCAACAGCACCTCGTCTAATTTATTTAAATGGAGATGAGCAGCCAGTTGGGAAGTGAGTGGTGCATCAAAGTTCACGAGGCAGCAGGATCAGTAAAACACCCGCTAAAACACAGGTAACGCTAGCATTTACCTGCGTGGAAAGACATTACAGATGCGGTGGCATCACACAGCTAAAAATGAGTGCCCACTTATAGCTTCAAAAGATGGATTCATCCACATGCTGAATACGATCAACCTCAGATATGATACCTCTTCTGTACTGAAATCATATCATTATCAAACCTCACATCATTTAAATAACAACATTAAAATGATGATTTTAAAAAGTCCCAGATAAATGCACTAACATTTCCCATTTCAGCTGCGTGAGTTATGATGACTGTATCAACGACGCAGCGCAGGAATCCTTCAGGTTCATGCTGCAATGAGAATTACTCTTCCCCTCTTTTTATTCTGTGAGCAGTCATTCATGATACCCAAAGGATGTGAAACCTATGAACCCGCCATCCTCCTAAGATGGACTAAGTTGTCTGGGAAATGTTCAGAAAAATAAATATATAAATTCTTGCAACTCATGTTTGTAAAGAGCAGCTGTCTGAGGGAGGCAATCCTTCTGGAGCACCGCCCATCAGTCTTTGTCAAGCTCAAGGTATCGCTGTTGTGAAATGAGCATCTCATCGTGCCCTGGTGAAATAAATAACCCACTACGAGCTCCACACTGGGGTAAATATCACTGCTAATTAAACAGCCAACACCAGTTAGCTGACATCTTAATGTCACAGTACCAACATTGCCTGAATTTAGCACGTTTACTTTAGTATGATAATGATGTATGATTAAACCATTAAATAAATCGTTTATTTTTTTAGTGTTTATTTAATGACTAGAATTTTTTTAATTATTTCAAAAAATTGCATCTTCTAAATCATTTTAACCTAACATGCACATTTGCTTATGTTCTAAAAATAATTAATGAAATGGCTGACAAAGCTTACTCTAAAAAGTCTGCACAATAATCTGCAAATATCTTTAATATTAATAATATATCAAATATTAATGAAATGTATCCTTTTTTTTAAATAAAACTTAATTTTTCTCCCAAGGGATGTAAAAAATACTCTAACAATGCAATGTTTGTTCTTGTTACGTGGGATTTTACCTGAAATTTTAGGTTGATATCCAGACTTTGGTGCCAGCATTAATAAGGAAATATATTTTAGTTTCTTAGTTCTGCAGTGGGTGTTTCATGAAGGTTAAAAAGAGTCCCTTGTTTCAAATATTATAGAAATGAGAATGAGAAATGAGAGTCAACTGATACATGGCTGGCATACCTTCAGTAAAGTAAAAACAACCACATTCCTATAGTTGAATGACCAGGAAATAGAATCTGTGTTCAATAATTCATTAACTGTCCAAATATTCATAAACAGTACATATTTTTACCATACTGTAGGCAGATGTAAACACAAACTGATTGTTTAAAACTCTATGGTGGGGGGGATGAAATCAAGAATCCCATTAATCACTCCTGTATTGTGACAGGAATACCACACATTGCTTAGCAACCGACTACTCCAGGGAAACCGTCAGACTGATGAGATTTACAATGGGATCTCTTCTCTAAAGTTATGAAAGCATCCATTGTGTGGCAGCAGATATCCAACAGAGACTTTTCTCTCCCAGTGTCCAGCAGCTTCAATTATAACTATTAATTATTCAAGCATTTGGCATAAAATGTTCAAAAGATTAAACGCATCATCAGCAGTGTCTCTGTGTGTGTGTGTGTGTGTGTGTGTGTGTGTGTGTGTGTGTGTGTGTGTGTGTGTGCGTGTGTGTTTCATTCCAACCAAACTAATAACTGTGCTGATATCTTACCTTAAAGAGGCGCAGTATGTTGGCAACCATGATGGAGACGGAGCTGGAGGAGGCGCCGATGACCCCCACCACCCTCTCTGGTTTGGTGATGATGGGCGCTCCGCCACCAAGACATTTGACATCCGTCCCGTCCTTCTCAATCAGAGCTTGCACGAAGGTGAGCGACTGCTCCAAGGCGTGCGTGTCCCTGGAACAGGTGTCCAGGATTCGTGCTCCCAGCGTGATGTTAGGCAGTAGATTATTGTCATTATTGATGCGATCTAGGGCAAAGAGCATGGCCTCCAGTCTATGTATTCCCTTCTCCTTCTTCAGCTCCCCACAGGGCTTGCCGTCGTGGCCCCTGGCGTGGACCGGGAACAGCCCACCTAAGGAGATATCTCCATCGATGCGGATGGAGTTCAAATGTGTTTGCCCCGGCCCTTTGGGTTTGGCAGCCTGAGTGGCCTTGAGAGAGCTGTAAAGAAGCAGCAGCAGCACAGGCAGAAGCTGGCTGTTTCTTTGATAACCAGTCCGATCCGGTCTGCACGCCGGAGGCTGAAGCATGACCACGGTCCAAGCACACATCCACACCAGCAATCAGAAAACAACAGAGTTCGGTATGGTTTTATGACGGCCAGAGGGTTAATTGCAACACCTCTTGAAACAGTTGGCACAGAAAAGGATTCCTCTCATGTCTCTCCTCTCTCCTAGGCATTCAATTAGCAGAATAATATAAGCCTGGCTCTTTCACCGGATATAATCCTTTTTTTTTTCTTTCACTCCCTCACTCCATCATCTGACCACTGTGGTTGGCAGCTGTCTTGTGTCTTCTGTTATTCACAGACTTGCCAATGGAGATCCTTCACTTGGGGCATTAGGAAGAACAAAGGTGAAAGATAAGCTTTTTTTCCCCCGCTGTCTTTTCCCTTCCCCTCTTTGTGTCTCTTTCCTCTCCACCTCAATCAGAAGTTTTTAATCTGCTCCATTCCCCTGGGCAGGGATTTGGTGTATGTCAGAGCCCTCAGGCCTTCTCAGGTCCACAGGCTTCACAGCGAATTCCTGAAAGATGAAAAAGAGAAGCAACTGAGACAGTGCACAGAGAAAGCAGAAAAGGGCAGGCGAACTTGAATTGAAATGAGCATTTCAATAGCTCTTTTTACTTAACCTTTTAACTGCAGCATTATGTAGGAGAAGAACACAGTTCTCCTCCAAAACTAATTTCTCTTATACATTCTGCTTGCAGCTACGATTGTGAATTTAAAACGTCACAATGGACTTAGAATGCAATTCCACATCTTTCTTTTTCTCATATTAATCTTGTTAGCAGTTGCAATTACAAAGCTGCAACATTTTATTACCGTACTCAGGTTTTCTACCTCTTTTTACGTTAACCTGACATGAAAAAAATGACTTACTATCAATACACAAGATATCCATTGCTGCCTCAAAGACCGTCAAATCATCCCAAAGATTGTTGTCTCAAAGATGCGTTTAAAAAGCCTAAATGAAATGCTGAAAAAGATAAAAATCTCTCTGTCTTAAACTGACCACTCTGGCATTACCATGATGTGTTTCCATATAGCAGGCAAAATAAATTACAAATATAATCATGGATGGAGAGGTGCCCATAAATTGGTCTGAAGCCTTTCTCACAACGTTGAACATGAAATGAAAGCTGGGATGAAACGAACACATGAAAAAGCTTTGCTTCTGCATATTTACGCTTCTGCTGGAAAAAAACGATCCACAAAATATGGATGTGACAACTGTGATGTTCAGAAGCTTCATTTTTCGTTAGTTCTCGCTTGCCATCAATTATTAAAGTGAAAATGCAGAAGCGTGTAACGGATCCGCCTGAGAACCCAACAACAATGCACATTTACTCGGTAATCAACTCAAGCCATTTAGTTGCACCACTAATAATGATGAACAACCTTAAAGCCTCAATACAATTCAAACAGGAAAGTTAAATGAAAACTCAAGAAGAAGGACATTTATCGTGAATTAAAGAAGAAAAAAGAAATTAAAATAGATATCATGACGGGCTTGTAAGTTGATTAAAAAAAGAAAGAAAAAGAAAGCTAAGATGACCCTTCCAGCTCTAAAAAAAAAAAATCTTTCACTGCCTGTGATTGGCTCCAAAGACTTGACTGGGGAGTCGTTACCAGTTGAATGTTGTGTGACAGCTGTTTGTCCAGATAAATGATCATTTTTACTGCTTTTTATGACCATTACAAATGAAAATATGTTCAGCTGAGAGACTATGCTTGTAATGCATTGTTGCACTTTATGTTGTACCAAACAGACCCGTGTAGGGCAGAAATGTTCTGCACGTCTGCAATCCTGGAACAGTAGTGGCTGAAGCAACAGCACGAGACGAGAAACCAAACACTGCAAGGTTTTAGAGTGGCGGCAGCAGCTTCAGATGAGCAGATGTGTGTACAGGGAACAGTTTTGCAGCACTACTACAGTCATAGTTACTATGGTACGCCAGATTTTTGTTCTTATGTAATAATGGTGATAGAGCACATAAAAACCTTAAAAATGTCCATCTTGTTATAATGTTTTATAACTATAAACTTACACATTTACCTTTCACTTGTGCTGATAAGTAAAGATACCGATTAGCAGGGCTGGTATCATTTACACCATTGATAAAATTCTGAAGATATCCTTTTCTAGTCAAGATGCAGTTGCTGTTTCTGTGTAGTTTAATAACACGCATACAGCTCCTGAAGAAAAAGTGAGTGTGATGATGGAACTGCAGATGCATTTTGAGCACCAGCCTTTTTGCTGCAAATCCAGCAAATCTCCTCCTTGACTTTGTTGGAGATTTTTTTTTTCAAATTGTATTCAAACCAACAGAGCCCACACTGATGCAGTGCATTGTAACTAAATACATCCCGTTGCCATCAATAGAAACCAAAGCTGGGCATAAAAAAATGATAGCGTTCCAGTATTGATTCAATTGCTGCAATACCATCAGGTTACGGAAAACTGTAATTTAAGACATCATTTAAACACCTTGAAGTGACGCCATCACTGTAATGTTTAAGTCTCAGCAAAGTCCCACGGTCACATCACTGAGAGTCTTTTGGGGGTGTTTTAAAAGGTCCCCTCTCTCACTTGTTCTCTAGAATAAAAAGTAAAAAAAAACATTCCGTAGTTTATCTATCTTCCAACACAACAAATTAAAGCTGCAAGCAGCGATGAACGGGCCCTCGCACCCTTGTGCACGTTCAGGCTGCAGTGGAAGCGCTTGTATGACTTGCATGTAGATTCTTCAGGCCTGGACATTTAGCGGCTGACACCAGCCACGACTCTCTATATCAAACCATTCAAAAATTATGGCAGAAAGTAGGAACTATCAGATATCGACCAATCAGATGAGGGGGGGGGGGGCTAATTTGCACCAATTAAGGTGAAGGAGTCAAAACCGAGTCAGATGACACCACCCACAACTCTCTATGTCAAACCATTCAAAAGTTATTAAATCAAATATTGACCAATCAGAAGAAGGGGCGGGGCTAATTCACACCAATGAAGGTCAAGTACTCAATACAGAGTACGAGTCTTTATGTCAAACCATTCATAAGTTATGGCAGTAAGTAGGAACTATCAAATAAGGACCAATCAGATGAAGGGGGGGCACGCTTTTTGGCGCTGTTGAGCCATTAGGCCACGCCCATTAATGCAAACCATTAAATATCAAATTTTTCGCCAGGCCTGGCTTGCGTGCAAAATTTGGTGACTTTTGAGGCACATTTAGGGGAGCAAAAAGGCCCTCATTTCGTTGGAAAAATAAAAATGAAAAAAAAAAACAGGAAAAAAAAATTCCTACAAATACAATAGGGCCTTCACACTGTCAGTGCTCGGGCCCTAATTAAAGTTTTATACCAGAAATGTCTCATCTAACTTATTTAATATTTCAATGGATTTTATTAATTTCGAAAAAGAAAATTGTTCAAGAATCACTGTTAAAGATAAGTTATCAGTTTTTGTACCGATGTTGACCATTTTTTAATGAATTTCAGCTCTAAGAAAATAAATGGGGCCACATGAATATTACTGATTCAAGATAAACAGCAGGTTGGTAAAAACTCTTCAGTCAGTTTCCATTAAAAATAGCAATAAAAGAGCAAAGAAGACATCATTCAGCCCTATTATTACTTTCCTTCTCCTTTGTTTATACACACAACACATGTGCAAGAGAGACAAATAACATGCCACCATTTGTACCCGCATCCTGTTAAGTCCTGTTGTTGTAATAAGCTCTGAAGATACAATCTTCTTGGACACAGTAGAGCAACAGTATTGTAGACATTGGTTTTCCGGCAGAGTGGGTTGAGTCCTTGGATCGGCAATGGCTGAGATTCATTGAGAGCACATTGGAAGTGACAAGGTCCTTTGAATACACCCAACTATCTCCAACGGAATGAGAAGTAATTTTTCAGACTTCATTCACTGCAGGCTCACCTCGATTGCAGCAGACGAGTTGACAGATAGAAATTCAGTCACCTCGCATTAGAACCCAAAAACAAACGCAATCCATAGAGTGGCACATGTAACATAACAGCAAACACTGAGATGCAGGGCGTGCGCAGCGGTGCTGCTGCAAACGCTGCACCGTGTAGATTTGCCAAATGAAAAGACAGATGAGTGCAGTGAGCTGTTGAAAGAAGAAACTGCTCTATGAGGCTTCAAATTCAGAGACAGGTATCATCAAACTTCATGACTGTAGAAAGGAAAACCTGCTGGGGTGACTGGCTCATATTTCCTCTTAAGACTGGTAGTATTCTTGCTAGTCCGCATGAATATCTGGAGAAAGATTTTTATATCTCACGTCAGATAAACGTACTTTCCTACGTTTCAAATATCTATATTTTCCTGCAGTGCAGTAAGGTAGATGTATGAAATCAGGTTCCATATCTATGGTGCATACTATGCTGTGGCCTTAGTCTTCAAGCATGACGGGTTGTACATTAACGTCAGTGTCAAGTTCTATTTTGCTTTTGAAGCACCATTTGAACATAAGTGCAATAAAAAATGTAATAGGTTGTAACAACTAAATACAACTGAACACAAGGAGAAAATACAATCAAATTTAGAGCTGAGCAATTCGTGGATAACCTTAATAACATCTACAACAAGGACTTAAAGAAAGAAGAAGAAAAAAATAACACTTATCAGCTACAGAATTTCAAAAGACAGACAAGTACAGGAATGTTAAGACATTCGTACCAAGAGAGAAACCTGTCCTCAGGTGCAAACACACATTTTACAGCAGTTATCGAGTTCTAAAAGGTCATTCAATAACCTTCAAGCAAATAAGTCCATATTGTTACGAGGCCTTGCAAACTCCAACAGGTGAATCCACGACAGCTCCGTGAAATGCCTTAAAAACCAAGTTAAAACTTATACTACATAGTTCATATCTTCCAATGCACGTTAACAAAACCTGCTAAAGCCGGAGACAAACTATTTTAATATGCAAGAATTTGAGCATGGATGTATGTTAATATAGACATGACAATTCATTGACTGCATATATACTCTTGGAGCATTTTCAGATCAACTGATCACAATTCCTTTCCATACCGACATCACTGATTCCACATGGTGTATTTTCTGTCTTAAGTATCTCAACAAAAGACACATCGACATATAGACAAGGAATCAGACTACCAACCTCAGACTGGTAGAGGATGGCTGTACATCTTGAGCAGAGGTGACCAACAGGATCATTAAGACCACTTCTATGAAATAACATTTATCTAACAAGGCAGTCATCATCCTTGAAGTATTCTCTACTATAAAAGTGAACCATGAAATAAGCTAAATGATGAATGGTACATTGTGTAGCTTATCCCATCGGGCACACAGTCAAGCTCTTTATCGTCAGACTCTTTCACCGCTCAGAATCCTTTTCTCTGAAAGTTAGCACTTCCCTGACAGGCTGTTTGAAGAGATTTTCCTCCATTCACTATTGCAATAAATAACTAATCTTGAACTTGTTTTCATCTATCATTAATTAATTTTCTTCCTCAACAGCAGAAGATGTCACATGAGCTTTCAAACACTGCTGTAAGTTTAAAATGAATCACATCAGGCACTTGCATACTGTATAGAGTGTATGTCATAGGACATAACTAAGTTACAGTCACGCTGGAAACGACTCAGGGAAAAATGTTGGACCGCTATTCTTTAACATTCACTAAAAACAATGTTTTATTGAGCTCAAAGCATTACAGAGCTACTAAAGGCTACCAAAATAATCTATTCTCACTAACAAATGTGTTTCTTCCTAGTTATTTGATCTGCCTGCATGCCCTTGCAAATATTTCACCTTGGGAAAAAAATGAAAAAGAAAAAAATAAAGTAGATGCATCTTTGAGACAAACAAATATGCATTGCAGACCTAACTCTATCACCTTTACCTTGCCTCAATTTATCACTTCACGTGAGAAATTGCACAGCTCTAGTTCAAATGTTACGAAGGATATAATGAAAACAAGCAAGGATACATTTGAAATGAATTTATATTTATACTCTGAAGGCTATGTGGACACCTAAGCAGCTCCTAGATGGCCAAGCTACCCAGAGAAACTTTATCTCACAGATGGACAGAAATGCTTCTCTCATTGATACTCTAGCATGTTGATGCTGCACAGTAGATCAATAGGAAGGTAGACATAGTGCTGCCTGAGGAAAGGGGAATGCAGAGAGCAGGGTTTAGCTCCACAAAAGGACTGGAGAGCCTAGTGAAAGTTGACACTTTAATTTTAATCAAAGAAAGAAAATGACTGAAATGGGCCCAAAAGCAATGATTGATGAGGTAAATTAAAGTATATAAATAAAGTAGTCTCAGGGTTGTTTTGTTTGTTTTTTGTGGGGGGCAGAAAACTCAGAAATCTGCAGTGCAATTAATGCAGTTTACTATAAGTACAGTAACTCACCCATGTAACACTGGTCAGCTTTTTTTAAGCACCATAACCCCGAAGATCACTTTTGTAACAGGAAGCACTGATTATGGACTTTTGCCTGCATTTTATACCTACATATTAAACTGCACAGAATTATTCTGAGCGTTGATTTAAACATTCCCTAAGTACTGAAAAAAACAGAAATATATCATTTCTACATTGTGCCAATGTCACCACGCAAAAGATATTACGATTGCTTATTGTGCCAATATGTGTGACATTGAAAACGTATTTAAAATTATTTAGTCCAAACTGCATGCTCCATAGCTCTGGGATGAATCATACTTCCATCTCCACTTCAAGTCATGACAGTGGCAGTGGAAAAGGAGCAATGTGACCCAAAGAAACATTACATGCCCATTTGCAGGGGATTTACTTCACAAGAAGAGGCAGGCGGATTTCAACATTACCCATCCTGGTCATTTAATATCAGCATGCAGCGCTGTTTTGTGAGTGACTTTTCTTCCCGTCTCCCATTTAATTATTACTGATGAAAATGCCTTCAAAAATCCCAGGCCCCCTGAAGCTTCAATCCCCTCCAGAGTGACACCTTCGTGTTTCAAAAGGTTTATCCTTCTGCAAGGAAATTTGTCTTTTATGCAAAAAGTTTAAAAAAAATATATATATATTTTTTTTTTTAATTGAACTGCAATGGAAAGAAATTAAATATATGATTAAAAGCGAATCCCTTGGCTAATAGTTGGACACTTATAATGACAGCTATACGTACATACTGCTTTTTTCTTTTGATAATAATAATTTGCTTATATTTGTATTAAATGCTCAAAATCAACACATTGACAAAACAGCCAAGGAGGGTGATACATCCCATGGTTTAAAAAAAAGTACCCAAACTAGTTTATTGTCTTTTTGTGTCACATACATATTTTTTCCGAACCTTGCATTGAGACTTTTTTTTTTTAAATAAACTTAAAGAAAAAGGCAAGTGTCAATCCACCATTACAAGATGCCTTGGCTATTGAGGAAAAAATGTTGCAGAGCATTTGAAGCCTATTCATTAAACTTAATTGTTGACCATGGGGGTACTGTTTGAGTCATAGCCCATTTGTAGCAGGGAATAAGAAGAATGGTTGGTGCTATTTGATGCCAAGGTACATAGTCTATTATGGATATTTTGTAAAAAGCTGTACAGCTTTTATTAGGGTTAATTCACTGTTTTCTCATAAATCTTTAATATACTGGCTACAAAAGTTAACTGAGGTTGCAGTAACTGTAACTGATCTCCTGGCTTCATCAATAAAACAGTGCAGGCTATGCATGTTACTGTGTGTCACATATACATCATCTGAACGCAGGGGCGGCGGGTAATGAAGGCTAGGGAAGGCTAAGCCTCCCCAAATACAATGCCAGGTATTTTGCAAAAATGATATAATATGTGCGCAACATTAATAAAAAGCTGCAATATTGAAGGTGTGTTGCTGCTTCAGCTCCCCTAGTGACAATGCGGTAATAATTCAGCAAGGCTTTGGTTAAAAAAAAATGAAAAGTAGCCAGTCACACCCCCCTGGTCTGCGGACCGCTCAGGTGATCAGAACCGCAATGCATTATGTTGTTGTAAACATCCGCATTTTTGCCCGCCAATTACAAATGCACAGCCAGCAGCGCTCCTTTCAAAACACAACACAAAGCTCCAAGTCAAGACCAAGATGGATATATAAAAACATTGCCGAAGCTGCTGCCAACAGCTGCGCTACCAGTGACGGTGAGTCGGAGGAGAGCGACTGCACCGATGCACTGCCTGCAGCCGGTGTTAGACCCCCCCAGTGTCTAACACCTGATGGTGCAGCCGGCCATATGAGCAGCGATGACCCGGGAGGAGGAGGAGGAGACTGCACTGCCGGTAATCCTGCTGCACCGAGTGATTTAGGGGGAAAAGACAGTGGCCCCTCTCCGCCAATCCTGCCAGAATATCCCAAAACAATTTTTGGGAAACAAAAGCGTTCCTTTAACTCAGAAGTATTTAAAAAGTACAGCTTTGTAGAATACAGCAAAGACGCAGACGCTGTGTTTTGCTTCCCATGCAGGCATTTTCAGTGCAACAGAGGCTATAAGGATCTGGCTTTCGTGAGAAATGGTGTAAGGGATTGGACAAATGTTTTGAGCAAGTTACAGAAACACACTGACTGTGCTTCCCATCGGCAGTGTATGGTACTAGGCCTACTTATTTTATGTCATGATGAGTCGATTCAATTCATCCTGGTGACTGGCGCGGTGTCGCTGTACTGCAGATATTGGTCAAATGATGCTCAAATCATTGTTACGCAACTGTTTTGGGTGAAAAAAAACCTCCCTATATATAGCTTCACCAAATATTTCAGTCACCTGCCGCCTATGTCTGAACGGAACAAATCTAGCAGCAAAATGTCCGGACAAAATGAAAAGGTCGACCATTCTAAATGTGGACTGTATATTCCTTGCTAATGTTTGAGGTGTAATCTGTATTAAAATTAGTGCTGTCAAGGGATTCAAATTTTTTTTTTAATTATTAAAATCTGTAATTAATTAATCTAATTAATCTCTTTTTTTAACCCTAGAAATTGCTGAGAAAAGCCCTCAACTTTAGGGTTTTTCCTTTAAATTCATTACAGTATTGTGGCAGCTCAAAACATTGATATATAACCAAAAAAAGTGGCTTTATAAAGTTTTTTTTTATAACAGACTTCAACAGATTTTTTTTCTTCACATTTACACAAACTGCTTTTGGAGGAAATACAATAGAATATAAGAAAATATAACATGTTTTGGGAGGTATCATGAACAAGAGACATACACACAAACAATAAGGTAAACATAAATAAAATTAATAACAAAAACAGTAAGGCATTTTAAGGCAAATAGGATCAACATTTCAGAAAAAGATTAAAATAAAAGATACTTTGATATATCAGCTAATATTTTTTTATAAAGACAAAAAAACATTTGAAATCGTTTTTCTCCACTTCTCCACTCGAGTCTAGTTTGGAGAGCGTTGCTGTGGCAACATCGTTGCTACTAAAGTTAGTTGCAGCTGCGCTCGCGACCACGTGCTTTGCGTTTATGTAGCTAAACTTGAGCTGCTTTGGTGGTGGCAAAGTCCTTTCCGCAAACAACACATATCACTTTACCTTTATCAATGGTGCCGTTAGGCCGTTTTAGAAATGTAAATTCAACATTCACTGGACTGACAACTTTCACATGCTCCTCCATTTTCACTTCTCCGCTTACAATGGGAGCCTACCAGTGTTGCTAAACACGCCCAAACACAGGGACAGCCAATCAATGTCCAATTCAAGGTGTGACTCACCACCACACAAACGCAGATTTCACAATAAAGGCAACTCGCAAACAGAAAAAGTAAAGTTAGAGATCAAAAAATAGATTAAGCAATTAAAAAACATGCCTGGTATTAATCGATCGCAATGAATGTGCTAATTACACACCCCTAATTAAAACAGGCACTTTTTTAATTATAAAGTAGGATGGAAGACTTCTTTCACATGAAGGGTGCATTCACAAATACACAGCAAATATCTGTTTGGTTTGGTTTAAATAGATCAAAGTTAATTTGTACAGAAGGCCCGGTTTGTTTAGGGAGGTGTGAAGGGGCAATCAAACTCTCATGTGGGTCATGAAGCTAACTCTGGTCCACCTAAAAATAAAAAGGTACATCACCTAGCATTGTGGGTAAACGCTACCGAAACAAACACACGCGGCACAATAGCTAGGAGAAATGGTTCGGGGTCCAATGCGGATTGAGGTTGAGGTAAAAGCTCTAAAAGATGTTTGATGAGATTAAAATATGTCACACATGCTTGTAAGCACTCACAAGAGCAATCAAGCTTGCAAACTAATTAGCAGGGAAGTCACACTGCATTCACCAACAGATCAGCAAATTTTCCTGTTCATTTTTTTCCTTGGCTTCTCTTTCAGTAATACTGGATGGGAGAGGAATACATTATTCAGAAGGTTCGGTTTGTTTGACAAAGTGTAGTGTGAAAGAAAACTCTGACCAGCTGAATGTTGCAATCCCCAATAGAACCCAGTCCTTAAATGTACGGAGTGAACTGGTGTAGCAGGTGTGAAAGCAAACTAAAATATCAGTTTTAATTCATTTGAAGAACTATTTGCTCTTGTAGTATCCCATTCCATTAGCTAGAACCATCCCAGTTGTCTATTCCAGGTGGGAACTGTGTATTACTTTACTGTACTATGTCATGCAGCAACAATGAGGTACTTGCTCACAGAGCTGCAGTGGGCGTCATGACAGAGGAACTAAAGGGGCTCAAGAAAGAAATAACAGAAGAGAAATCAAGACAGTGACCATACAAAAGACTAAACAAAAGTACATTTTAGGCAGCGCTGTAAAAGTCATTTAATATCAACGCCTACTGCCGAGGAAAAATTTACAAAAGCTCCTTCAAGCCAAGGCAAGTTTATTTGTATAGCACATTTCAACAAGGTTGTTCAAAGTGCTTTACAGAGACATTAAAACATCACATAGTAGAAATATTAGCAGGATTTAAAATGTAAGCAAAAAAGAAAGCAATAAGAACAATAGATGTATTCAGAACAAATCAGTAGTTAAAATATGATCAAGTTTTGAAACTCAAGCTTCAAAGTACCAGTGCATATTTGGAGCTTTATTCAAATGCAGCTGAAAATAGATGTGTTTGCTACCTGTACCTAAATACACCGAGTGTTTCAGCTGATCTGACGCTTTCTGGGAGTTTGTACCAGACATATGGAGCATAGAAGCTGAATACAGCTTCTCCATGTTTGGTTCTGACTCTAGGAACTGAAAAAAACAGGATCCAGGTGACCTGAGGGGTCTGGCAGGTTCATACTGGGTCAGGAGATTACTGATGTAGTCCTAGACCATTCAGAGTTTTATAGGCCAGCATCAGAACTTTAAAGTCTATCTAGCTCTTAGTAATATTTCTATCTTTTCTAAAGCCTCAGGGCTATCCTTAAATTTAAAAAAATGTGAATTATGTGCACAGATCCCTATATTGCTTCAATTAAACTATAATTTGAAGTAAAATACCTTGCAATGTTGATATCCAAAAATATTATCAGAAGAGAGGATGTTAACATAGCTAATCGTTTAACACATATGAAAAGATCTCTAAATTGTTGGCTAACTAGAGATCCTCCAATTTTTGGAGTAATTTTATCAAAGGTGGAAGGCATCCCTAAATTAATTTATTCATGTCACTCACTGTACGTCTTCAAATACTATAAAAACATTTCTATAATCTTTCATTTTTTGGGGAAAAACAAATCCCATTATATTAAAAGATCACAAGTATTTAAAGAATATAAGAACAGCGGTATTAAAGCTTAAAAATTTGATTTAATGGTTGGAACTTTTAAGATCAAAAGGCTGAAAACGTATTTGTCACAGCCCGAATCTAAGTGGTTTCATATTCTGAGATCTTGGTTTGAACAAATAGGAGGGCTCGAATTTCTTCTAAAATGTGATTTTGAGTTAAACAAGATTCCCATTAAGCTTTCTAATTTTCACAAGCAAATTCTCCAAGACTGGAAGATGATATTCACTCATAATTTCTCCCCACACGGATGGGTATTATGGAATACTAGAGCAACCATAGTAAATAGAAAAATCAATATTTAAAAGAGATTGGTATGGTATTCTGATGGGGGACTTTTAGACTGCAGGGCTTGGTTAGGAAAATATCATAATTTGTACTCAGAGGGAGTATATAAAGATTCGTAAAGCAATTCCTGTACCACTGCTTAAATGAATCCAGAATACCTTGTTATATAAGTCTTAAAGTGGTACTACCAAAATTTATGATTGAGTGTAACTTAAATGATAATAAATGTAATATCAAAGTGGTTATGCTGCTTTTAAATCGATACTATTTTATGATCACAAGAGAGGAATTGAGAAAGTAACGATGTCTATGCTGGAAAAAGCTCACTCTAAATATATTAAATGGCCCATTTCCCCAAAGATTAAAGAAACTCACTTTAAAATCCTATATCAGGGGTGTCCAAAGTCGGTCCTCGAGGGCCGGTGTCCTGCATGTTCTAGATGTGTCCCTTTTTTATCAAACCTCGATACAAGGAGCTTGGTCATCAACAGAACTATCCAGACTTTGATGACAAAGTGGTGACGACCGTTAATTAGAATCAGGTGTGTTGATGCAGGGAAACAACTAAAACATGCAGGACTGCAGCCCTCAAGGACCGACTTTGGACACCCCTGTCCTATATAAAGTCTACCCGGTTGCAGAATTCCTTAACAATTATTTAAGTTTGAAGTTGATTAGCGTACCTTCTGTAATGCAGCAGATGAAACATATGTACCCCAGTTTTTTCTTTTTTTTTTTATACATGTACAATACTTATTTTTATTATTCCTTCGTGGCCTTTTTGACAACATTTCAATATGTGTCATAGGTATTCTGTTATCCTTATGAGTAGTTGTTTTAATGCTTTTCTGTTATGTTCAATTGAAAAAAAAAATGAATAGTAGGGGAGGTAACCTAAGTTACAACACAACATCGCTCATAAACACAAGCACACATACGCACGCACTCGGAGAGAATAACCACCACCGTTCAAGGGGCCTATTTGGGGCTAAATATGTTTTTCTTTATTTAATTTGATTATTTGTTTGTTTGTTTAGAGCAGAACACGACTATGACCACTGAAGGGGCCCCTTTGGTTTAGTTATTTCTTTATTTATATATATTTTTTGTTATTATTATAAATATCTAACACAGATTATTTAATATAACATGAATATTGTGAAGAGACAATGGTCACTACATTTTTTTTCCTTTGTTATAGAATAAATAAAACTGTATCAAGTGTATTCTCTCGTAAGGAGTTGGTTTGATGGGACACTGAGGGAGACATTCCTCCGCGGGTGCGCTGGGCGCGCCCCCGCCTCCAAAATAAAATCTCACTCCAAGCAAATTTCAAAACTTGAGAGCCCTGAAATAGAAAAGTAATTATTTTGCATATAAAAAATGAAGAGTTACACTTACATAAGTTGCATTCAGTGTTTCCCAATGCGCTGTTTTAATCCATTAATTTGTTTGGGGAAAAACTAGTAAAAATCCGTCTCGTGCACGAAAATTGCATAATTCTTTCCACGGGTTGTTTGTACATCTGTTTTGTATTCAGGGCGCGCTGTCTCACGTTCACATTTACGTCATCACGTTGTGAACGTGAGCCTTCACGTTTTTTTCTGTTGTCTTTACTCCTGTTATTTTTTTTTTTTCAAACTTTATTGAAAAACTGCAGGCATACAGACATTCACTTTGTATGTAAAATAAAATCTTTCTCAGTGTAAATATTTGCAATTGAATATTACAAATATAAAAACATAAGAACCCCCACACAAGGCAGTAAAATATATAACTGAAGACAGATTGGGCCAAATACGCATCATTATTACATTTTTGTACTAAACACTTCTAACATTGTATTACTTCCTCTATATGCAGTGTGATGATGATGATGATGATGATGATGATGATGATGATGATGATGATGATGATGATGATGGTGATGATGATGATGATGATTGACTGATTGATTGATTGATTAAATCTTTATTTCGAGCATGTTAATTATAAATAAAAAAAAACAATTACACAAAATATCAGAAAAAGACTACAAATAAACAGTCATTAAACAAAATCAAAGGGAAATAAACCTTCATGATGATAAGGAAGAGGAACTAGAGGTCTTCATCCTACCACTCAGGTGGGCAGAGGGAGAGAGAGAGGCAGAGGCAGAGAAAAGTTACAGCTTCCAGCAAACCAGCACTCCAGGACAGAGACACGGAGGTGACCAACATGTTCTGCCCAAAGAAGGCCAGGTGTGCAGCCACCTCTTCCAGACTTTGTGGACCATCTCATCTGAACTGTTTAGGATGTTCTGTGAGGATCTGATCAACATATCGCGTGCCAACACAAATGAAAATGCAGTAAAAAATATTGCTGCAGCAAAGAACTGAAATGGACTGTCACACCCCGTAACCCTGCACAGGATAAAACAGGCATCGAAAATGGATGGATGATATCACAGATGCTGATGTTCTATTCTATTTTTTGTATTTTTCATGTGCCACATCATTGCAGTGTGCAGAGACCAATTCCTCCCCTTCACTTGGTGGACACCAAAGCCAGAACTGAAAGATCTAATGATCGACTTTGCTGTTGTGATTTTAAATTGTTAATATTTGGATGGTCATATTGTGTTTTGCCAAATTGTACCTTTATTTATTTATCTATCTATTTATTCCTGCCTGCATATTCATTTAGGTAGAAAAATATGATTTAATTTGTGTTCATTTGTTCTAAACTTTCAAGACACTAAAAACAGGTGTATTTATTTTGTTATGTTGTGCTTTTTATGAATGAACATGATTTTACATAAATATTTGTATGCTCAAAAGTATTTGGCACACTAATAGTTATTAACACAGCAATAGTTAATAGTTTTAGTTAATAGTTTTGTTAGTTTTATTTGGGCAAATTGTGCATAGCCTAATGCCCATACTTTTGTCATTTTAATTTACTGTTTAAATAAATTAGTGTATCTCAAAAACTAAATTGTGAATAAACTCAAAATAAATGTCCTTTGGTATGAAAGGATTTTCAGCAACATTTTTTACATTGACAATTTTGAAGGCTATCACTGTGGGATTTCTGTATTTACAAAATTATGTGTAAAGGTTTTAATTTGTTTGCACTTTTTAGTAGTTTAAATATTTAGTATTGAAACATTCCTTACAGATTATTGAAGTTTAGCTTTAATGGATTGTATTGATGTATAGCAAATGAAAATACTCCAAAAAAATGGCACTACAACATATGCTCAGGCAGACTTGTTTTATGAAAGGTCATAAAGGGTTAAATAAGTGGCGGTGAAGTAGTGTATTTCAGCAAGTGGCCCCTATAAGGGATACGATTCCTCTTGAATAAAAAACACCAATTGGCTAAAACAAAAAGAAAAGTAAGTCCAAATAATAAAATCCATCATCAATGGTTTCAGAGAAGTTCCTTCCTATTCTTGGCACAAAAACAAGCCCAACACCAAGTGGGCAGTCATACCACCAATTTACATACAGGGTCAATCCTCATTCTGGTAAATTAACCTTTAAACATGAAGAAGCTGTCTGACACTGACGGAGGTCCTCGCAGGGAGGGGAAGCGGCATTTTTCACTTATACTATAGTTTTACATTACTCATAGAGCTGCGTAATTCATTGAAACAGACATATAGAATCTATAACTGACGTAATCTTGCCTCTGATAATTATTTTAATTATATCAATCAACTGTTTGAAATATTCAATAAATGACCATGAATAGTTAATCTGTTGGTGTTTCCCTCCACATAATCAAAGATATGCATTCTTTCATGACAAAATATCCCAGTTTTAAAAGTTGAGCATATTTGTAGCAAAAACATGCTAATTAAAGCAAAATGGGGAAGCAAACGAAGACAAAACTCTGCAGAAAAGTGTACCACAGTAGGTCCAGTGCTTCGTCGTGGATTTTTTAAGCATGTTTGAGCTGCAGAAGTCCAGTGGGATTTGTAGTGGAGGTAGAAAATTATTCAACCTGGGAGGTGTGTTTACATCAATCCGCTTAGATAGGAAAACAAAGAGGAAATTGGCAACATAACAGAATTTTAAACACCTTTACTATCACTCACTAACTCCCACTCACTGTATACTCCACATGTTCTATTATCACTTAATTGTGAAAAATTGAGGTGCCAAAGCCTAGGACTTCTACTCACTTTTCCCCAGATCTAGCAAAGTAATCTTGTAAATCTAACTCTGCAAGGAAAGTCGTGTGACCTAGAGACCGAGATAGAACAAAGCAGTGTCGCACCCTGCATAATTGACAGGACAAACATGATTAAATGTGCTCTTGTACCAACAAAACTTCCAATGCTTTAAAGGTGCATTTGGCTGTATTCTGAAAATATAGGACGCTTTCTTGAGGAAAAAAACATCCCGGGGAATTGATACAGTGGAGAGTTCAAACTGACACTTATTGAATTGACTCGTTTAAGTTTAGTGGTGTAAAAGATGTTCTTATGTTGGGTTCAGTAAACATGGAGGAGGTTTTTTCATCATCTGCCAGAACATTACCATGGTGTGTAAAGGGGACTCTGAACATCACAAGGCTTTATACTGACTAACGGTATATGTATACATATATATATATATATATATATATATATATATATATATATATATATATATATATATATATATATATATATATAATCTTGAATTTAGAATTCAAAATCCTAATTAAAAATATGAGCAAAATCTGAACTTCTGTGTTTGCTGAACAGGTTGAACAGTGCTGCAGTAAAGCGCATCATTTGGACCTTTCCGATTCCTGAATCAGCAAGTGGCAGGAATTTTGCAACTACGGGAAACACAGAGAAGGGGTGCAATTATTTTGAGCATGTGTAGCACGTGTCGACATCCTTCCCGAGTGTCACATAGTCTTGTCCCAGGGGAGATACAGGTCGTGGCGTGACAAAGAGCTTTCTGTGATCACAGACATCTTTGAGCGTGCCAGAAAAAAAACACAGCCACACAAGCCTTGAGCACCAGTTCATCAAGGCTGGGGAACAGCCATCCACTGCAAGAAGAACAGGAGCCAACATCCTTCAGGAACCGCAGGGGTAGGAGATAAGAGCTGACCTGTGAAGGAACCTGAATTTTTCCCTAATCGTCCAGAATACTTTAAGGCCTGGCATCATCATCTGGTCAGAGCAGCCAAAAAAGGTTATCCTTTTGGAGCTGACTGTTCCATGGGAAGAATGCTATGATGACGCCCATGAGGAGAAGAGTCAAAAATACCTGGGCCTCGTCATGGAGTGCAGAGAGAAAGGGTGCTACCTGTGTAGGGGGTTCCGAGCACAGTGTGGATCACAACACTTATATCTGGACAGTTTCTTTAGGGCAACTAAAACTGAACTGGCCTATAAAATGTTAATTATTTGTCTAATCATGAGCTGTGACTGAGAGGGTCTACTTCTTGTCATAAATGATCTAGCTAGCTACTACTTCTACTTGTTATTCTCAGCCTGAGCTAAAAAAAAACATGACAGGATGAAAACTGAATGGCGACAGGCCGGTGGACATCAGACTCACGCAGACCCGCTGACAGCGAGCTTCCAGCTATCTTTCAGACAGGTGAAACTCATCGATCGTGTCCCCTTTTGTCAGCTATCTGCTGCCATGAGTAGCAGAGCTTTTATGTTACGTTTGTACAACGTGTGTCTCTGTGAAGACAACTGAGCTGCACCCTCCCTTGATGGCTGGAATGCAACCACCACAATTAAAATGAAAGTGTGCACCCGGGTGTTTTGTTACCATGAATGCTGATAGCAATAAAAAAAAATAAAAAATACCCACAATTACTGAAAATTAATTTGAAGTGGGACTGAATGCCTATTGAGCACTTTCCCAATGGCCTCAAAAGCAAGAATTTAACTTTTAAGCTCTCTAAACTCTAAACACTGACATTGCACACTTTTATCATTTGACTACACCAACAGCGCGCATTAGAATGAAGTAAATATTGTGTTTTGTGATTTCATCTCCATTAGCTCATCCTCTGTTGTGTGTTTAGCACAATTTACATCTTATCACTGAATATCTTTTTTTAAGCACTTGAGTATTTTTTGTGGCATATTTAATCTAACTCAATTTAGTTCATCATTTACAAATCTTTTCTAACAGAAACATTTCCCAAAACAGCTTAGTCTTCCACAGGTTCAAGAGTGTTGCTTGCTTATTTTAATACAAGGTTCTAAAGTATATCAACAAATGTTTAAGAACCACAATTCTAGGTTAGCTTCAAAAAAACAAAAAATACAGTCCCAACCGCAAATTGTAAATGAAGCAGCAGCTTTGTCATCTGTTGTTACCACAAGAAAAGACAACTTGTCATCCACCTCATTGCCTTTGAATCCGAAACACGGCCAAGCTATCACTCGATACGAGCAGTCTGTCTGTCTGTCTGTCTTTTTGTGTCTTTCCTACAAATACCTGTGGGCATAAACAATCTACGGTTCCAGATAATGAGCGGTGCTGCTTGCATGCAGCCTGCTCAAGTACCATGCTGCAGGCCCAGAAGACCAGGCCCATAGAAACCTGCACCTTCAGGTTGATATCAATCAAACCTGTCTGTATATGGCACCATAGAGAAGCTTCAACAGCAGCAGGAGCTTGAAATGTTGCTCAAATTGGGAGAGAAGGCTCGCCAATAATATCATACAGGACGCCGGTCGTTCCATCTTGCTGTGTTTTTGTGCATACCTTCAACTTTACGAACATTCTTATATTATCCGTCTGTATGTGTGCTAAAATTACATGCATGAAAATGTAATTTACAAAATTCACTGAATTTGTACTGAAATTGAAGCATTGGTCTTTTATTCCTCTACATGGCAATGATGAATCAAATATAGCCTTTAAAGACGTATATGCCAAACGCTGAACGTCCCCCCATTTGATGCTTTTGCAGGTTTTGGTGTTTGGTCAGATGAAGTACAAATCAATAACACTATGTCACAATTCAGGGAGGTCACCTGTGGCGTACCCCAGGGATCTGTGATTGGTCCAAAACTTTTTTTACTTTATATAAATGATATTTGTAATGTTACTGAATTGTTAAAATTTATTATTTTTGCAGATGATACAAATATGTACTGTTCTGGGAAAAATTTAAAGGAACTTCTGTCCTCAATTGAAAGGGAATTAAACATTCTTAAAACTTGGTTTGACGTTAATAAGTTATCACTTAACATTAAAAAAACAAAATGTATGGTTTTTGGAAACCGAAAAGAAATTTATGGGGATATTACATTAAAAATATGTGATTCTGAAATTGAAAGAGTATCTGATATAAAATTCTTAGGGGTTGTTATTGATTGTAAATTAACATGGAAACAACATATTAGATACATAAAGGGAAAGATTTCAAAGTCAATAGCAATCCTGTATAAGTCTAGAAATATATTAAATCATAAAGCACTACATTTAATTTATTGTTCATTAATATTACCTTATATATCATATTGTGTGGGAATTTGGGGCTCGACGTATAAGACAACAGTAAATGCTATAGTGCTATTACAAAAACGAGCCATACGTATTATTAATAGGGTAGGATATTATGAACATACAAATCAATTATTTATAAAATCCCATATTATGAAATTTTATGATTTGGTTTATTATAAAATAATGCAAATAATGTATAAAGTTAGATTAAAGTTACTCCCTGTCTGTGTACAACGTTTTTTCTCAGTATATGAGTCAAATTATAATTTGCGTTTTGTTTGTAAATTTGTAATACAAAAAGCTAGAAAAGAGACTAAAAGGAGATGTATATCTGTTGTGGGAGTTAAATTCTGGAATGAAGCTAATATAGATTTACGAATGTGCAGCTCATTTTCAGTTTATAAAAAAAAGATTTGTAGAGCAATCTTTCAAAGTTACAAAGGTTAACATTTGTTTTTGTTTGCTGCTGTTCTTTGATGTTTATGTGTATACATATATGGGTGTGTATATGTGTGTGTGTATATATGTGTATGTATGTATGTGTGTATGTATATGTATGTATGTATATGTGCATATGTATATATGTATATGTGTATATGTATGTATATGTTGTGTATGGGTATGTTTTTTTTATATTTTGTATATTATTATGTGTATATAGAAGTATATATATATATATATATATATATATATATATATATATATATATATATATGAAAGCATATAAAAGGATATGTATGAAGGATATATATAAACCTTATTGGTCCTCCTTTTCTGTTTTTTCTGGATTAGTTTTGCTATTGTTTGTTGGTATGTAGGACAGGCATTAATATAAGCACTATGCTTCTGCCTGTGCCTTTTCAGTCACTATTTTATTTTGATAATGTTTGTATTCAATGTTTGTTTGGTGAAGTGACTGAATAAAGAATTTCAATCAATCAAAGTAAGTTGTACAATAATGTATTTAAACATGGCACTGGATTACCTTTACCACAGAAAACTGAATGAGTTCAATAAAATTAATCATTGTCATCTAAGTTATATCATTATGAAACGTGAGTCATGCAAGGTTTGCTTGTTTGTGTCAATCAACTGATTCTTCATGGAAATTAAAAACTGAGGAGGTAAATCACATCCAGAACAAGCTTTAAATTTCAAGAACTAGAGAAAATATTTTATTCTCCAACTCTCCAGCAAATAGACCTATTAAACCCTTTCTAAATCAGCCTCATGAATACATAACTGGACAAATTAATTACAATTATATTCAGTTTAGCCCATTTGTAAACAATGCCACAGGTTTTAACAGCAAATCATTGGATTACCATAATCTTCCAAAATATCTATGATGGCCTAATCAGTCAATCAAATAATTCGATAGAAAGCTGTATTCATTTACACAGATAGTTCAGTCTGGTATGACGTATAAGTAAAAGCAGGGTCAAACTGGAAAGAAGAAATGAAAATGAATGATCTCAGTTTCTTTAAGCTGACATCTGATGTGTTTTGTTACTGATGGCTGTAAAGAGGAGTTTGAGCTGGGAGCCTGAATATTTAAAATCCGCGGCACATTAATTAGAGAAACAGAATAATACAGTGGACAGCTGTGATTTATTTAGAACCCTCAGATACGTGGTAAATCGTGCTAAGACATGATATTATGCAGTCGCTGAGTGTGGCCGTTTCTCTCCCTTCAGTGCGAACCCTCAGGAAAAGACAGTGCAATTTATCTCTTGAAATATCAACTTTATGACAAGTACACTGCAGACCCACTTCTTTTTTTGTACCAGCTACTTAAAATTTTGGGGCATGCATACGGAGGCTTATTTACAGAGGACCAGAGCCGTGTTGTTTTGAAGAAGAAACTGATTTGAAAGTCTAAGTCAGAAACAGGTAGGGAAGAAGAAATGGGCCATCCCTAAATTTTTTGTTTACTCCCAATGGATGCTTTCTGGTGCAGGCTAATGGAGGGCTAAGATCACTGAGCTGCATCTAGCAAGAGATAAATGGACTGAAATGTGAGAACAGGCCTTGATTTTCCTACCCTGGAGGAGACGAGAGAGAAAGCTCATGCTGCTTAAAGAGGATGAAGATGCTGGGGGGGGGGGGGCACACAACACCATCAGGGAGTCAGAAAAGCATATTAAAAATTGTTGACTTCCTTTTCACTGGCTGGCTGATTCAATGACGATCATCTTTCTATAACTAGGGAATACGCACCCTCGCAATCCTCACTTCTCCCTCCTGATCTTCTCAGAGTCGTATGCTTATACATTAGGAGGGAAGAAAAGGCACCTCCTCTTCTCTGAATTCATAACCGTTACCACCTTTCCTCCCAGTGAAGCTTTCAATTCCTACCTATAACACGTACACACCTTAGGGCCTGGATTGAATATGATTCAGAGGGTGGGTTTGAATCTTGAATCTACAGGTTAAAACATATCTCGGTCCCCTCAAAGCCCCTGGCGTAGAAGATTTCTCTCTCTCAATATGTGAGCTTGGTTAATGGTCCAGTGAAACGGCAGCAGGCATGAAGTCAACCATCTCCAGCCTCCTGTTGACTCTAGAGTCGCTTGGTAATGATGCCTAACGTACTTCATCTTGTGGGTCAAATACAATCCATTTCAAGCGTGTATTTTGGAACACAAAATATTAGATTATAGCATTTACAGAGCTTGAATGAAAGGACAGACTATGGTACAAGCAGTGGCTGTCTAGCATAGCCTTCGCAAGTGTTTGAGTGTGAAGGGAGAGGCAGAAAGGGGGCACAATCAATACAGAGGGCTGCTACTTCTCAGACATATTGATTGATTTACTGTATCTGTTGAACTGGACCTGCCTGCCTGTCAGGATTAAGGAATTATGCCTTATCAAACCTGCACCCCTAACAAACATATTTCCAACGGAATCACTTGAAGCTGCAAAACATTTGTAAAAGTGGTGCATGCGAGAAAGAATGAGTGATTCCGAGGCATACTGTGCCTATTAGATTTTTCAAGACAATGGCTGTTTGTTGGGGGAGGAGCATCAGAGCCAGAGACTCCCACAGACTGGACAAGATCATCAGGAGGGCTGGCTCTGTCATACCCCTTTTACACCAAGCTGGTTCCAGGGCTGGTGCTAGTGCTGGTGCTAGAGCCGGTTCGCGGTTGGTTCTAAGTAAGAACCGTTTGCTTTTACACAGCTGGTGCTAGCCTGCAGCTGGCCAGAGAGCCACGTCATCACGTCACCACCCTTGTTAGGGCTGGGCGATATATCGAGATTTTAATATATATCGATATATTTTCAAACGCGATATGGTACGAGACAATATCGTTTATATCGATTTAAAAAAAAAATAAAAATGTTTTTTTTTTATTTTGATATAGCTTATTTTGTGACAAATTGACTTGAATGTTTTATTTGAGATTTGCACAAATGTTTTGTTAATTGCACAACTGTCAACCTCAGTGGAAAAGTCTGCCTGTTACTGTCTACATTGTATTAATTGCACAGTGTATTTTAATTTAATTGTTATGCAGGAAAGAGATATTTGTTTTATTTTATTCAAGAAGCATTTTTATTCTATATATGCAGGCAGTTTATTTTTATTTCATTTGTTTTATACATTTTGATATTGTGCAGATCTCTGTTAATAAAGGAACCTGTGTGACATTTGGCACGAGGCTTTGTATTAAAACTGACTGTTTTTTTAAGGGTTTGCCTCAGAAAAAAATGAAGCTAACAGAGATGCTATGCTATAATGCTTTGGGGGAAACCCCAATTATGGCACAGAAAAAATATCGATATATATCGAGTATCGCCATTCAGCTAGAAAATATCGAGATATGACTTTTGGTCCATATCGCCCAGCCCTACCCCTCGTTTTCATCCCCACCCTGATCAGGAAGCTGAGAGCCAAACGCTGTTTTAATTTCAGCTGTAGTGCTGTTAATATGGCACTTTATTAAGTTTTAATATTTTTTCAGGTAAAGTAACCTTTAAGATCCCCAACCTGGGCTCAGTTTATCCAAATAACGCCTGTTAAGAAATTTGCTCTGAAAATTTCGGAATTTCTGGCTGACTGCCGGCTCCGGAGCTGATTTATGGTACCGCGTTAAATCGACGCAGACCTACGGCGTAGGGTACGGCGTACGGCGCCCGTCGCCGCGTAACCTACGCTGTAGGCTCTGCGTCGATCGTCACACCATATGAGGAAGCCGACAGTTAAAAGCTGTTTTAATTCCTGCTGTAGCGCTGTTAATATGGCACTTTATTAAGTTTTAATATTTTGCCCCGGGGCACAGCACCTCCTCTCCTCTCCTCTCCTCAGGAGCTCCTCTCCTCCTACGTAACCTACGCCGTAGGCTCTGCGTTGGTGTAACGCGGAACCAGAACCGCGGGCTGAGATTTAATTTTTATTAAATAAATGGATCGAGCGTTGAAGACGGCGGTTAAGTTAGCAGACTCTTTTATTATGACATCCATTTATTTAATAAAAAATCCCGGCCCGTGGGGACGGGCTGGTAGCGGGCTCGGACGCGAGGCTGCGTTCCATCGACGTTACTGTTGATGGATTGTACCGTAGACCACTGCTGCTTCTGTTTTACATCCATTATTAAATAAATTGATGTAATAATAAAAGAGTCTGCTAACTTAACAGCCGTCTTCAACGCTCCGTTGTTTAAAAACGGCGCTCTTCCGTGTTTATTCGGCTTTGGTTGTTCAGTAACACCGTCCCCAGCCTTCCTAGAAATTTACTTGAGTAAAAGTAAAAATATTTGTCTTGGAAATGTATTCAAGTAAGAGTAATAAGTACCAAAGAAATCTAATACTCAAGTAAAGTACAAATCCTCTGGATATGTACTTAAGTACAGTACTCAAGTACATATCCAGAGGATTTGTACTTTACTTGAGTATTAGATTTCTTTGGTACTTATTACTCTTACTTGAATACATTTCCAAGACAAATATTTTTACTTTTACTCAAGTAAATATGAGTACTTACCACGTAAATAATATGTACTTAAGTACAGTACTCAAGTGGCAGCACGGTGGCTTAGTGGTTAGCACTGTTGCCTCACAGCAAGAAGGTTCCCGGTTCGACTCCCAGGCCCGGCAGGGGCCTTTCTGTGTGGAGTTTGCATGTTCTCCCCGTGCTTGCGTGGGTTTTCTCCGGGTACTCCGGCTTCCTCCCACAGTCCAAAAACATGCATATTAGGTTAATTGGTGATTCTAAATTGCCCGTAGGTGTGAGCGTGAGTGTGATTGTGAGCATGGTTTGTGTGTTTATATGTGGCCCTGTGATGGACTGGTGACCTGTCCAGGGTGTAACTCCTGCCTCTCACCTAAAATGAGCTGGGATAGGCTCCAGCAGACCCCCGTGACCCCGGATAAAGCGGGTATAGATAATTAATGAATGAATACAGTACTCAAGTAAATTTACTCCGTTACTGTAAAACCAAAGAACTGGTGCTAAGTCTGGCTCTAGCCCAGAACCAGCCCTGGAACCAGCTTGGTGTAAAAGGGGTATGATTGGTCTCAGGCTGACCTTTGAGACTGTGGTGAAGAGGAGGACACGGAAGAAACTTTCCTCCATCATGGACGATCCACCCCATCCACCCCACCCAGGACAGACAGCGGAGCTCCTTCTCTAACAAACTAGTACAGTTTCGCTGTCGAACAGACAGATACAGGAAATCTTTCCTGCCACATGCCATCACGCTGTAGAATAACTCTCAATAATAGTTATTATTGGTTAAAGCACACAGCCAACTTACTTGCACAAGGCAACATTTGCACATTTCACATAATTTCTGCTGCACACTTATGATTATGTATGTATAGGATATCAATATGTACAGATGTTTTTAGATGTTACTTTTCTACTTATATCTATATCTAGGTTTTATGTTGAGCTGTTGCTTTCTTTTTGTTTCTGTAGGTTATGCTGCTGCTGCACAAAAATATCCCGGTCCTTGGATCAGTAAAATACATTTTTATCCTTATCTTTACCTTTAATAATGTGGTTTAGTCACACACACATCACGTCCCTGTGTGACAGCTGCAGTTAAGGTAATCTAACTTTAAAAATGTTTATTGGACCTGAATCCTTTCACGTCTAATACATTGTTGGATAAAGTGAAAAAAAGAATTCACGAGAGAGTAAAATATGATGACAACTAGATAAAACTGTACAAACAATTTTAATCTACTTCAACTAACACAATATGTATGATCCCCTGGACTACTGGGAATAAATCCCAACTATGAAGACCTCTATTTATAATTTCTAGCAATTCCCGAGCTATAAGCTTCTCTATAACGGCATATCTAAGAGTAAACGGAAGAGCTTGATTATGTGAAAAATTCAAGTATGCTCTAATATTAATAGGAAACACTCTTGAAGCTTTGCGACGCAGCGCTTGGACTTGGAGATAACATGCTACATGCTGACAAAGATTCCCATATACTTCCAAAGTTCACAACAGGGCAGTCATTTCTGCAATACAGCATTAAATGAGAATGTCGAGAGCCTTGCAAAGCCAAAATATCTTAAAATGCAGCTTTAATCACTCTTTCAAAGCCTTGGCCTATTAAATTCAACGTAGATTCCTGCTGCTGGCCAGAAGGATGAACAAAATACCTCTTTGTAAACCTCGAGCTTAAGAAGTTTTATATGATATGGGGGCAGAAAGAAACAGAAATGAGATTTAATGTTCAATCAAAATAGAAGCAATTAAAATACATTCAGTATAAAGTCAAGACTTGCAAGTCCTGCAAGATTATCTTTTGTATCAAGATACTATTTAACAACAGCTGTGAAGTCTAGTCAATTCTTCAATTTGTTAATCTGCAAAAAATTGATCTCAACCAATGTGAGAACTGATTAATAATTTAGCCAATCTTTCATCCAGAATATCTTTTTTGACATTTTGTTAATTACTACTGGGACCAAAAGTTTTAGACATATAGTGTAGCAGAGAGTAAATGTCAGTTTGGCATCTAGGAATAGATTTTCTGACACCGTATAAATAGAGACGGACCAATTAATCAGTTAGCTGATTAGTTGCCATTTTGAGATAATCAGCATTGGCTGCAGATTACTTCATGAAGCCGGACAACAAATTAATTTCGACACGTCCGTAACGCAGGACGTTTCTTGTTCTTTCCCTGCAGAAGATGTTTTTGATTACCTGCGTCCATTAAGTTGATTGATGTAACTTTATGAATGCACAATGAATCGAACACAAAACAGATCCACATTGTTGTTTTTCATTTTATCTGATGAAAGAACTATACGTATTTATGGATCAAAAACATTTGTTTTAAGTACGGGAAAAACAACACCATCAACCGTAATCAATAGTTAATACAACAAATCCTTCAACATTCAAGTATCACATTTACTTGGACATCAGAATATATAAATACATAGGTCAATAAATGCAATGCCTGAGCTTTGTTGTTATTTAAGCTAAGCAGACAAACATTCTTCATTTGACAACTAAATTACAACATGATGGTTCACATAGGAAATAGTAGGAATAAGGAGGTTTTAAATATTTGTCGAGTACTTTAAGTGCTGGCAAAAACCTTTAATCCAGTTTGGACAGGTTTCTACAAATGGGACACTTGCACTCAAAGCTAAACTTCAGCTGAGGAGACATGTAGAAGCCCTGAATGCTTAAATACATGGAAAAATAACTTATAATGCATTTTTTCCCTTTGTTAGTGAGAGAGCAGAGACTTTGACAGGCATAAGAGATTTTAATGATGACAGAGATTGCTGACAGTGATAGATTAGTGATAGTGATTTATTTTGAGGGTAGTGTGGGACAAGTGGACACCAACAGTGAGGAGTGAGGGTGAATTATCAATCCAACATAGCATTAGTGTCACTGAGGGTGAGTGACAGGTCTAGAAAGAGAAGAGGTAGACATTTGGTAAGTGTAGTTTAAGGTTAAAGGAGCTTGAGGCTCCTTTTAAGAAATTAGACTCTATAGCGCCACCCTTCACCACGACGGCCGTCGGGGGTACTGCAGCCAACAGTGAAGCCGGCACGGGAGAACGGGGAGAACGCGCATGCAGTGTCATGTGACGTCACATCCGCAGCCCAGCGCGGGAAATTTGGACCCGAATTGCAGCACATTTTGCAGCACAGCCTGTTCAAGGCAACGGAGAGATACACTAGAGGGCTCATTCTTTTGGGTTTGGAACGCTTCATCTGACATTATTACTAGAAAACTTAAAATGTATACGCATTTTTTTCATAAATTCTGCCTCAATCCGGCCTCAAGCTCCTTGGAGCTTGAGGGAAGATTGGGAAAAATGTGTTTATCCACATATCTGTTTGTCTGTAGTGACTGCTCCTGCTCCTGAGGGTTTCTCTTCAAAAGCTTTTGAGTTTATTTGTTAAATGAATAATAGAGTGAAATAAAATGAAAAGAAATAAATCATATCAGAAGTATAAACAGCCCCAAAACAGCAGGACAGCTTCTGTGTTTGAATAAAATATCTTTACATGAAAACAATAAAAGACATGTTTGTTAATTTTCTTTTTATTGATCTTCTTTTCTCATGAATATCACTGAATATTCAATCACATTTCCCTTCAACAAAGGTGAATCATTCTACAAGAAAGCAGAGGGTTGCCTTCACTCTGTATCAGAGCCAGAGATGCTGTTGTAGGCGTGGCAAGCGCGGCGAACATTAGATGAAGCTGAAGGCGTCCTTGATCAGTCCTGGTTCCGCCTCCTGGATCTGGATTGTTTCCTGCCTACTCGGTGTCCTGGCACTCCTCTGATCCACCTGTTGCCTGCTCTATTCCGGTTTCCAGCTTTTTACACTTTTTTATACTTTGGTCTTGATGTTTTATATGTTCATATGTTTTATTCTTGTTTTATTCTGCAAGCACTTTTTGTCTTGATTATATGTTTATTATGTAAAGCACTTTGGTTCACCTGTAGGTCGATGTAAGGTGCTATATAAATAAAGTACATTTACATTTACATTGCTGGACGCCTGCCCTACCACTCCAGCACTCCTCGGCTCCGTCAGCGCAGGGTGAATCCCGGGAACTTGATGACCTGTCGCGACGCCTGCAAAAATCCATTGGTCCACTGTTGTGGAAAAACCTATCTAATATACTATAATATGTTATTTCCATCTAGGTGAATATCCGCACTGAAATTGAGTGCATCTAAGTTACCAAGAATAAGACTTGAAAGATGAGCCAGATTTCAGTAGATTTAATTAAGCAGTTGCATGCAAATGGGTCACCATACATCATGCGTCTCGATGCGGAATGACACAGAACAAAGGGAAGCATAATCATTTTAAAGCATATAATGATTCATCCTTACGATTCTGATAAACAGATCATTGTATCAGTCTGCATATTGTACAGGGCAAGGATAAATGCTCCTCGCAGTAGTTTTGGTTTAATCCAAGTGGCCAAGGCTAAATTTTCCATCACACCTGCCTGACTCGGTGAGCCAAATCTGCCAACTATCACCCCCACTCCAAACTTCGGACTACTTAACATCCATTCACTTTTGAACTAGGGGGATCTCATTCATGATCTTACCTCGGACTATAAATTGGATTTTCTGTTTAACTAAAACATGGCAACAGCCTAATGCTTATACACACCTCAACGCTTCCACCTCGCCCAAGTTTGCCTCTACCTCCAGACCATGCGGCTCAGGCAGAGGGCGTGGTCTTGCATTGAGCAGTGCAAAGTTCTTTCGATCGATCTTCCCGTTTTCCACTTTTTTGAATGTCTTTCTTTTCTTAACTGCCTGGAATTATTCCCACATTTTTGTGCAACAAATATCGACCACCTAAACCTGACGAGGCTTATTTAAATGATTTTACAGTTCGTCTTGGCTATTTATCTGAACTATCTCCCAATATGATAATTCTTGGGGATTATATATTGACATGGATGATGATGATACCAGGGACTTTGGTTAAAGAGAACCCAGCCTCCCCATCCACTTCTAATGAAGTAGTTGCTCATGTTAATAACAATCTCAACAACCTCCTTGAAACAGTTGCTCCTCTGAAACACAGGTCTGTTACATTGTCCTGCTCATCTCCATGGTTGCTAAAAAAAAAAGAAAAAAAAATAATTGTATTGCCCCTGCTAAATCTATTTACAACTCTGGTTTAGTTTTCTCCAGTGATGGGAACTCTAAATCTCCATTCTCTCTGCTCAATAATATTTCAAGATCTCCTGATTTGCTCCCTGCTCATCTGTATTCAACAGACTTATGTGATTCTCTTTTATCCTTCTTTACGTCGAAAATGTCTAATATTCACCTTCAACTTATTTCTGATAGAGCTGCTGCATCCACCATGGACTCTCTATTCCCTATCATTCACTCTCCAGTTTTACTCTACCTTCCATGGCTGATGTTTCCAAGCTGATCCATAAATCCAAACCATCAACCTGCCTGACTGCTCTACCTACATTTCTGGTCAAGGCCTGTTTTCCTTCACTGGCCCCTTGTATTATGGCCACTATCCACTCCTACCTCAGCACCGGATGTGTGCCATCAGCCTTCAAGACAGCCACTGTTACTCTTATCTTCAAAAAAACAGGTGCTGATCCATTGGACTTCAATAGCCTAGGTCCCATTTCCAACTTTCCCTTCATTTCCATACTTCTTGAAAATGTTGTAGCCTCTCAGCTCCTTACACACCGTAGCAATCTTTTCAAGCAATTACAGTCTGGCTTCTGTCCTTTCCACAGCCCTGAAACAGCTCTTCTGAAATTACTAATGATCTTCTGATGGCAGCCGACTCCAGTCTCCTTACTATCCTCATTCTTTTAGATCTTAGTGCCGGATTTGATACCATTTCCCATAGCACCCTGCTAAACAAATCTTTGCACACAGTACTTAAATTGCTTAAATCGCATACCTCAGAATCAAACCCCATCACCACTGGTGTCCCCCAGGGCTCTGTCTTAGGCCCCCTCTTGTTTATTATGTATCTACTTCCCCTCGGTTACATTTTTGTAAATACAACATCAACTTTCACTCCTATGCAGATGACACCCAGCTCTACTTTACCACCTACTGCCCTTTCTGACTGCCTTCAAGAAATCAAAGCTTGGTTCTCCTCTAATTTCCTCTAATAAAACTGAAATTCTACTCATCAGCACAATCTCTGTTCTAACCAAATCCCATGGCTTCTCCATCAACATTGATAGCTCCTCCATTCTCCCCTCCCCTAAGTTTAAGAGTCTGGGCATCATCCTGGACAGCACGTTATCATTTCATGCTCACATCAACGTCACCCAGGCTGCCTATTTCCATTTGCAAAACATTAATCGGCCGCGTTCCTCTTTCACACTGCATGCTGTCCACATCCACAGCCTAGTCACCTCTCGGACTGACTATTGCAATTCCCTTCTTTTTGGTCTTCCCAACAGATCACTCCAGAAACTACAGCTCCTTCAGAACTCTGGTGCTCGAATTATAACTCATACCTCTTCCCTTGAACATATTACCTCTGTTCTATAACAACTTCACTGGCTCCAAATAATGCAACTTCTCAGTTTCAAATGTATAATCTGGCCGCTCCCTACCAGTCTAATTCGCTCCACATTGCCATTCCCTCCCACACTCTCCAGGCCTCCTCCTTTGTACCCCTTACTATCCCCTTTCCCCGTCTCAGCACCATGGGAAACAGAGCTTTCAGTCGATCTGCTCGCCGACTCGGGAACACACTCCCACCTGAGCTACAAAACATCACTTCAATTACATGCTTCAAATCCAAACTCTAAACTCTCCTATTCAGGCTGCCCCTTTTTCTGTGACTCTGATTATTCAAGCTGGCCTTTGTCACCCTGACTATGTTATATGCCGAAGCAACTGTTCCTAATCTTTTTAAATGTTCCTTTTTTGTTTTTTTGTCTTTGTCAGTTACACTTCTTTTTCATCTCCCTTTCTGAACCATCTCTCTCAGTTGCAATTTATAAAACAAGTCAAATCAGCATTAAAAAAGGCAAAAATCAAAAAAATGCTTCTAAATGTCTGCTCAGCTGAGGGTTAGGTTCGAGTGCAAGTGTCCCATTTGTAGAAACCTGTCTAAACTGGATTAAAGATTTTCGCCAGCACTTAAAGAATTTAATTGAAACGTCAGCTACCGGTGTCATATTCCTACTATGTCCTATGTGAACCATCATGTTGTAGCATTGCATCAATCTGCTGCAGGCAGGTGGGAAATAGTTGCGAACGATACATTTGCCATTGTATTAACGCCAAAGTAACTTGACCTACTCAGCTATCAGAAATGTTAAGCACAAACAAAATAAGGCGCAGCTCATTTAAAACTACAAGAAATTTTGCAATCTCCACAAACTTCATTTCTTTGCTGTCCATGAGCTATCTCCAACAGGGGAAAGCATTGCTGACATTTACTCTGGTTTTGTTCCTGTTTTTGTCTGCTCTTTTTTTCACTTCTGAACAAGATGATTTCCCTGTACTAGGTGGTTGTGGTGGTGGTAAAGTTGTCATTGAGAGAGTTTCAGCCATCCTTCCTGTTTTTGTTTACCTATCCTAAAATGGTAACTTGAGGGCAGTAGGGAAGGTGAGGTAATGTGAGACGTCGGGTAATGTGAGACACCCCCTGTATCTAGGCAATGGTACACATTTGTGGTCAAGTGACCATCATGTTTTCAAGCCCCTTCCATTTCCCACTGGCTATGAAGAAAAGAACCTCATGGTGATTTGGTAAGCATGCTTTTTTGATAAAAATATGTTTTTTGCATGAAAAAGTAAAATTTCTTCCTATCAACTTAATCAACGATTGTGTCAAAACCAATTGATTCAGGTAGAAAAACGTATATCATCCATGTTCATGAACTACCATTATATAACACTGTGTGATTGATGCTCGTTGAAGATTAACCTGAAATGCTAGAGAGGGTGTTTTTTCTAGAAAGGTGGCTGTGGGGTAAAACGAGACAAATGGTTTGAGGTAAAGTGAGACATGTGACACTTACCGCATCATGAAGTTAAGAAGTTCAGTTCAGTCTGAAAGGTATTTTAAAGTAATATTACATTACATTTGTTTTATTTTTTATGTTATAACCATTGTAGAATCTAGAATCTTGGTTTTCCGACTTCCTAGCACGTCGCCATCTCCCTGTCCGAACTCCGGAGGCAACATCCTTGGATAGAGCTAGAGCCTTTAACATCCTTGGATAGAGCTAGAGCCTTTAACATCCTTGGATAGAGGTAGAGCCTTTAACATCCTTGGATAGAGCTAGAACCTTTAACATCCTTGGATAGAACTAGAGCCTTTAACATCTTTGGATAGAGCTAGAACCTTTAACATCCTTGGATAGAGCTAAAACCTTTAACATCCTTGGATAGAGCTAGAGCCTTTAACATCCTTGGATAGAACCTTTAACATCCTTGGATAGAGCTAAAACCTTTAACATCCTTGGATAGAGCTAGAACCTTTAACATCCTTGGATAGAGCTAAAACCTTTAACATCCTTGGATAGAGCTAGAACCTTTAACATCCTTGGATAGAGCTAGAGCCTTTAACATCCTTGGATAGAGCTAGAGCCTTTAACATCCTTGGATAGAGCTAGAGCCTTTAACATCCTTGGATAGAACCTTTAACATCCTTGGATAGAGCTAGAGCCTTTAACATCCTTGGATAGAGCTAGAGCCTTTAACATCCTTGGATAGAGCTAAAACCTTTAACATCCTTGGATAGAGCTAAAACCTTTAACATCCTTGGATAGAGCTAGAACCTTTAACATCCTTGGATAGAGCTAGAACCTTTAACATCCTTGGATAGAGCTAGAACCTTTAACATCCTTGGATAGAGCTAGAGCCTTTAACATCCTTGGATAGAGCTAGAACCTTTAACAGAACGACACTGGGGGAGTTCTTTAATAATCTGGCTGTAGTGATGGACAGGTAACAGAAATAATTCTTTAGTTGCTAATGTTTTATGGAGGATTTACCTGTAGAATTTGGTTTTGAGTCTGATATGTTTCTACCCTTGCCTCTCCTTTAACAGGCATACATTTCTTCCACACATGATTTACAACGTTGAGGAAACCGGCGTCTTGTCGTGTTCTACCCCAGACTGAGTAATATCTGGGTCATGTGTTCTGAGCCCAAGACTGTTCTAATCTAACTGTTCTGTCATTTGAATGTTCACTGCCCCTCTGTTGCAGCAAAAATAACTGTTTTACTGACAATTTTCCAACATTAAAGTTTTTCAACATTAAAGTTGATTCTGATTTTGTTTAGAGTGATTTCAAGTGTTGAGAAAAATGTGTGCTTATTGACCAATCCCCATGATTCTGTTAATCGTCTGACATTATTTCTAGAATGTATAGCTGTCAAGTTAGCAGGAGTCTTAATGCTACAACATGTGTGGTTATGGTAGTTTTTAAGGGGAAAAGGTAAATGTATCAGATTACCCCAAACTGTCTCACTTTACACCCTTGATTTTTCTGGTCTGTCTCACTTTACACCGGGGCTGGGGCAAAGTGAGACACTTGACCACTTTTTTAAAAACAATCATATTTTCACTGCCCTTTGTCCTAAACACATTCTGACTATTTATGTTGCTAGAAAACATCCTGAACTAATAGTAAATGTGCAAATAGTATTGATATATCATTTTAGTTTGCCTGGAGGGGAGGGAATGTAAAAAGTGTCTCACATTACCTCACTCTCCCCCTATATCTTGTACTGAGCCTGCTATGTTGCTTACTACCTCCACACATGGCAGAAACTGGTATTATGTGACTGGACAGCCCAAAGCTAGTTATTTAGCATGCTAACTCGGTAGATATCTGAGCACATAAGTACCAAGTCATCATTTTTGTGAAGTGACTTCACTTATTTCTAATCATTCATCACTGTCTTGCTTTTTTGGGGGGATATTTTAACCTACAATCTTACACTTTTTCCGCATATTGCCACGAGAGCCCCTTGCTAATTTGAATAGCCTACCTTCATAAATGTCATGTCACACATGAAACCAATGACCCTTTTAAATGTAAATCATGTAAATCACTGTAAAACATCTCTCAATGATCATGGTTTAACTTAAGTTCATACATTCAAAATCAGAAAAAAAATAAAATGTCAATGGAAAAAACAATTCCCCTTACAACTTCTGTTTGTTTTCTGTCTTATAGGGATTGATTCCAAATACAACCATTTGAACTGGGAGTTTGATATAATCACACCCCGGTTCAGAATTTTATATGATTTTTCATATCGTTTTGTCAAACACATTAACAAAAAGTGCTCTGGAAAATGGCCAGTAGATGTCACTATAGAGGGATGCTTTAGTGTTTCACAAAGCCCCATTTGGCCCACCACTGGTACAACTAGTTTATAGGTACGCTGAGCAAATCGAGCTTAAAGAGTTCAGTCGAGACTTCATGCGATACACAACTTCAGTACACTTGAGTGTAATAATCCAACTACAAAACACCAAAACCATATAGTTACATAACATACCTCTCACCTGTAACAACCTACTTGGTTTCAGATGGCATTGATTAGTAATAGACCATATCAGAGAGATAGATTATTCTGTACTTTTCTCACCAGTTATTGAAAACCATTGTCTTCAAAGAATAAGAAGAGTAAAATGTGCCTTTTATGTCACTGTACATAAAAATAACATGATTAGAATTGCACTGCGAAATTTGGTAGTATTCCCCCAAAACTGATCACTCTCCTCAAAAACGAGTGAAGGCTGGAGATATAAAAAATAAGAGTAAATTAAAAAGACTCGCACTCACATTATTGCCCTCAACATGCATTGAAGTTTCCCTAATTGCGCTTAACTCCATGGGGGTCATTTCCAGACGGAAAGCTGAACAAGCTCTAACCTGGGTGTGATTGGTCAGCCAGGAGGGAGGCAGCCGATGATGTTCTGTGCTCTTTTTATTACTCCCTGCAGTGCCTTCCCGTCCCCAGTTGTCTAGTTGGCATACCATGCTGTGATGGCATATGTCAGAACAGAATATTTTGGACCAATAGAAAGTCATCATTTTTAACATGCTTTTAACACTATTAAAAGTCTTGGCCAACATCCCTCAAATGTGTCTAAAAGAGTGTAACAAGAAAAACTTCACTCTAGTACTCCATTCCTGGCTTTTTATTACAGTGTTTTTTTGCGCCGTGAAAAACGCTTCCCTTTCCCCCTTTCCTGTCAATCATTGCGCCGCTCCTCCTCCAAACCTCCTCCTCCTCCAGCCATACGCTCACAGCGGCGTCGGAGAATTAAGACGGGAGCGACAGGCGAAGCATGCACGGAAAAGCAGCAGGGAGAACCACAGCAAACAATCATAAAAATAAAGGCATGCAAGCAGCAGTGTCCCCTCATCTTAAGTCCAGTCAGTGGCCGCGGGTCTTCTTAGCAGTTTTCCTCCGGTGATTAGAACAAAAGAGGCTCTAAACAGCTCCGTGTTAAGCCTGATTTATGGTTCCGCGTTAAGTCGACGCAGAGCCTACGCCGTAGGTTCAGCGTACGGTGCGCGTCGCCGCGTAACCCTACGCCGTAAGCTCTGCGTAACGCGGAACCATAAATCAGCCTTTATGGTGCGCTGGAGAGGAGAGGAGACAGCGAGCTGGGTGGAGGGGGCGGTGATTTAGCGGGTCTATACGTAACGACCCGCCAGCAAACCACATGCGCCGTTTTTGCATAGTTATGCGGAAAATCCCAGAAAGCACACAATACACTGAATGTTAAAAGTTTGTTGTTTTTTGGGTGTAATTGATGTCAAGACACCCAACAAAACACAAAAAAATCAAGAAAAATGTGTTTTTCATGTCACAATCCCTTTAAGAAGTTCAGCCACTGATGGGGTTTTTGACCACTGCTATGATATTGGTGGACCATGTTAAGTCGTAGTTAATACGCACACCAAGGAATCTAAAGGAAGAGATCCGTTCAACACAGATATTTCCAATCTGGGGTTGAGCTACCGCCATGCCTTCTGAAGTCTATCAACATGTCTTTTGTTTCCCTACTGTTTCCCTACCATGTCTCAAGCCTCTATACCTTCTCCCTGTATGCTTACTCATCTCCGCCAGTGAAAAGGTCCAAAACTGTCATCAGCATATTTGATAATGATGTTTGAAGTGTGGGAGAGGAGACAATCATATGTGTACAGGGCATAACGGAAGGGGGTCAGCACACAGCCCTGGGGGGAGCCTGTGCTGAGTGTCCGGGTGGATGATGTGAAGGAGCCCACCTTCACTGTTTGTGGACACTCTGTCAGGAAGTTCTTCATCCAGTCACAGGTAAGGGATGGGAAGTCTAGATCAGTCAGCTTCTTGTCAAGGATGTCTGATACAATGGTATGAAATATATAAAACTAAAATTGACAAAAAGCATCCTGATGATTTTCCGATTTCTCCAGGTGGCGCAGGGGAACGGAGATGGCGTCAGCTGTTGACCTATTTTCCCAATAAGCTAATTCTATACTGGTTGAAGTCTGGAGGGAGGTATGATTTCAGATTGTGCAGGATAAACCGCTCAAAGCACTTCATAACTACCGAGGTCAGTGCCCCCGGTCTATAGTAATTCAGGCAAGATATAACTGTTTTCAAAGCAATTTATGCCAATGCTGTTGGAAAATGTGTGTTTCACTTAACTTGAGCAAAACAGTTTGGCTTCTTTATGTCCTGTTAAAGAGTTCAGACTTGTTCAAAGATGGGTTTAATGTTAGAAAAGGAGCCGGTGGGAATGTTTTAGTATGTGCTCCTCACCTCACCCCTCTAGTTTAACAACAGGGTTTAACAGGATGGAAGAGCGCACGATTCAAGCAGTACCTGCACCTTGCCTGTAGGAGCGCCGTTTCAAGCAAGCACAAATCAATACAATCTAATGATTTTTTTTTTCTAATACTTATGCATCCCTTCCTTATTAAACACAACAAAATCTATTATTCTTTCCCCCTTTAGTCCCACTAACACCTCCTTAGACTCGGATTCAGGCTATTTCTTGGGGTAGTTATACATTTTATTTAATGTGAGGGCACCGGCGCATGTTGTTTTATGTCTAATGGAAATGACTACGGTATTACAATTAAAAAGGTATTATTTTTTAGGTTGTTTTTTGTTTTAAATTCTCCTCCGCTGGCATCAAACATAATTCAATTACTCCTTCAACAACTGGTAAAAATCTGGACATTTTGAAAGAGTGCACAAAATATTTCTTTTCACTAATAAGAATAAGTGTAGAGAGCCTCCACTAGGCAACAGGATTGTTACAGTAAATGGTGGCACACAACTACAATTACCCCAGTTGTTTTTATTAGTTCTATTTAAGGAAATACACCCAAAACTTTTTCAAAAATCTAAATTGTAATTTCTTTTAACAATGACAACTCCAGTAATATTTGAATACTTTTTAGTATTCTAAGCTTACAGACCCGTAAATGTAGTATTATACCTATACTCTGCATGAAACATAAATGGGTTTCGTTCACATAATCCTTGCTCGTGCACATAAAATCTATATAGTTGTGCTGTGTGTGTGTGTGTATATATATAATTTTTTTGTGTCTCTCTGATTTCTTTACATACAGAATCACACTGATGCAGCTCCATATAAACTATAGTTACAAAATCAATGTGTGGAAATTTGTGTTTTCAGATCCTGCATCTGTGAGCAAGTCCACGTATGCAGCACCTGCATGCTGTCATGCGTGTATGGAATTTATACGTAATTGATTCAATTACGGCGCAGAAGAGCATGAACACCTGCTCCCTCGTCTACAAATGCTCCGTTCAGATTCTTTCTGAAAAGATTGGATTTACATTTTTTTGTGATTTTCACAAGCAGTTCTATATTAGACCAATGCCAAAAGTTGTCCTCAGTGAAAACAAGAGGTCTACAACCCACAGGTCCTTTGAGGTCTGCTGTAGATGCTGGCAGTTGGGAGAGTTCTTCCAGAGCTGCATGTGGGAAATACATGGCCAGTGTGTGGGCTAGAGAGCCTTCTTTTCACCAGCTCAGAAAACATAGTTGTTGAAAGTAACAATTTTCAAATGAAAATTCACAAATGAAGGTTCTTTTAAAGAAACACATCCTTATAGACTTATTGTGAAGGCTGCTTGTGCAGGTCTATGACTGATAGGGAACTAGATACCCAGATGTTTTTGCTTAAATGGGGGTCAATACATTTTTGCCAGTGCACAGTGCATTAACAATAGTTTTACAGGAAATGTTAGTGTCAAACCTTTTGAAATCAAATCTGAGCTGTAAAATACAACAAACTTTGAATGTCTAATGGATGTTCTTTTTTTTTTCAAGCAAACCCCCAAGCCTTCAGAAAAACGTCACATCAAATAAGGCACTTCGATTAAGTCCTTTTGTAAAGACCATACTGACAAACAGCAATGGGGGATGAAACCTACAGTAAGTAATTCAATTCAATTTCAGACAAGTAAAACCACAAATCAGAATTTTCCAACATATTATCCAGCAAACAATGGTAATGTGCACTTGTCTTAACTGAGCACCAGCTTTTTGCACGGCTTTTCACGGCTTTTCAAACGAGTAATTGCTACGTGACACTTAGGAAGACAGCCAAACAATGCAATCTCAAATAAGATAATCTGAATTAAAAAGTAGACAACATTGTTAGAGGAGAAAGCTGTCTTTTCCAGACGTGAATACTGCCTATCTGTCTGCATTCATGTCACAGTTCAAACATGGGTTTACTCTGCTGTGGCTTCATGAGCTGCCTTGAACACTGTAACCATCTACAAGAGTAGCAGAGAAGAATGTCACTGACAATTTTATAGAGCATGAAGTTTGCAGCTAATGAGATTCTTTTTTTTTTTTTCTCCAGAAGCAAACATAAGTAATTTCCTATACAAAGATCATTTCCTGAAAGAAGTAAGACGGCATTGTCGCTGATTAAATATTACTCCGTGTTCATGTTGTTCTGCTCAACTAAATCAACATATATTATTTCTCCATTTCCTTATTTTCCCTATTACTTTTTAATAACATGGGTTTTCTTCCCGCCTAATTTGTTGTATTATTGAGTTTTTTGTTTTTGTAGCCTGTGCAAGGTACCTCTGAAATGTTTTCTCCCATCACTTAGAACATTTTTAGCTAGTAAGTATTCTCTTGATGGTGCTCTCAGCATCAGCCCGCAGAAGGATACGTATATTTTCATTCACCGCACAACCTGGTGATAATTAACTAGAGCAAACCGTAGAAACAGTTTATGCTTTATTTTCCCAGTCATAAATGTGTTTGGAAATCCATTTGGGAGATGGTTCTCTTTTGTCAGTATCAGAGGCAATAATTAAATAACCATGTCTGGAAATCTGTTTGTTTTTGAAGGGTTAGTGCATTTTATATTTTCTGTGAAGACGTCTGGTTACCAGTGTTGCCTCACAGATAGAAGTGAGAGTCAACTTGCGTGGTTGTTTGCATCTGTGGCCCTGTAATGGACTGATTACCTCTCCAGGATTTATTTCTCCAGGATGTATTATTCCATACCACAACCTGTCCAGCGTCTGGAGCAATAGCCCAACCCAGCTATTTCCCAATGGCAGCTGCACAATATATCACAATAACACTGTTTGTGTGTTATTAAAGAATATTACTTCAGAATAAATTAATTAAATGTCACATTAAGGCAAAAGCATCTTAAAGGGGTTTCTGTGAATACTACTAAGAGCTGAAGCTCTCTTACAGTAATTAAACTAACAAGCCTGAACAGTGTACACGAGTCCCTACCTACTCGTGTTTCTCTCTTAATCATTTTACAAACGCATTTTCCACTGTAGGCCCTGTAAACATGATGGATAGCAATGAAACCGGTTTCATCGTGACAAAAAGGAGTGATTAGGCAGTCTAGAGTACTCGTGACACCTGTAAACCTTGCAGTTTTCAACCCAAAGAAGGGGGGGGTGGGGGCTTCACAGATAGCTAAATCACAGCAGCACCATGAAACAGCAGGACTGCCATTGTATAGTCATTCAAAAAGCTTTTCATCCTCTTTTGTTCCAATGAAATGATCCTATGATGAAATTGTCTAAGGTAAGTCTGCTATGTATTCTACTTATCTTCTTTTATTCTGTGCATCTTTGAAGTTTATGAAACACCCAGCAGGACAACCAAGGAAGACGGCAGGAAAAAAAAAAAATCAATGAAATCAAACACTGTGTGGTCACTGAGATAGTGGCTGTAGCTAAAGTTATTTTATTAAATAAATAAATAATAGGGATAATGTGCATCATCATCATCTCAAGAGCCGCAGAGCAATCTGAGCAAACTACAGGTGTCTGGTGTCCAAGAACTGGTGATATAATGTTTCAGGATATGAATACTACACTGAAGGAAGTATGAGGAACTGCTTCATGGAGACAGTTGTAATAGCAAAAGGGTTCAAAGCTGCTTGTCAAGCCAGTCAAGGTTTGTAGATTGCTTTTCTAGAGGCTGTTAAAACCATATACGGATACCATTCAGATACTTTCCATTTTCTTTATCTTACAGCACACACTAGTATTGTTTATGATGCTGATTACTTTCATTTGTAGTTTCAGTATTTCTATTTTTAATATAATGGGGATCATTATTATTCATTTTACACATTTTTAGGTATTGATGGCTGAAAGGCAAAAGGCCCTAACTACAAAATCCCGAAAATGGAGGGAAAATGTACAAATCTCCACTTTGCAACTGCTTAATACCTAGTTGGGCTTATTAACACATAGTAATGTTGTCCAAAAACAGTGTAACATATATTGGGTATCTATAATAAATATAATTGTTCGAGAAAACAAGCTTTTATTGTTCTTCTCCTGGGGAGTGTGCATTTCTCAGATAGGAGGTTTAGCGTTTCAGCCATCGATATATGATGAGCTTTTATAGCGTGTTCTTTTCATTATTATTATTGTTTTCATTGCCTGACTATATATATAACTCAGACTAGGATATGTTTCTTGGCACACAGTGTGAGTAACTCTCAAACAGATAGGCTACTCAACTTCATTCAGAAATGATTTGCCCTATGACACCACAATGTTACAAAAAAAAAAACACTATCTGACCCACAGCACGAAATATAGATTCACAACCTAACAGGGTTTCTCCACGCTTAACTTTCTCGAAGCTGCAGTGGACAAGATTTAACATTGCATCTGTTATATCAGACCGCAAGCCAATATCCCATTAAAGGAGAGCAAAAGCACATTTATTAAGCCTGTTTATCCAAACTGAATTTTGGAGCTGTGTACCCAGAGAGGTGACAGGGGAAAACTTAAGAAAATAAAACGTAGCCTGATCAGCAGCAAACCAATGCTCAGACTGCACAAAAAAATGGAGTGAAATTTTTCTTTTGCCAGTTCTGTCCTACTAATAGCAAACACCAGGCTGCAAAGTATTACATAGTGCAGTTTGATGGCTTCTAAAGCCACACCGACAGAATATTACATTTTAAACAATTACCTGTTGTTGCCTTTGAAGCCATCATCCGTTAAGTAAAATAAATTCACACATTATGTGTTTACCGCAGCATCTGCAGTGTTGACAGCTCGGGACAAGCTCAAATATTTGCATTCGGGTATTCCAGTCCAAGAATTAGGTTTTTCTCATCCCTCTGGTTGTTGGGTCCTTTAGATGGAGACAGATTTTTTTGAGGATGAATCACATTGACGTGCAGGAGATCCTGGCTGATGAAAGCATTGAGAGACTGGACTGCATGGCTTCCTCTTCCTTTTCCTGCCATGGTCGCTTTCTTGCCAACATTAGGGCCAAAGTATGGTCTCTCAGAGGAAAAAGCCTCCTGCTTTTTAATGAAAGGTGTTCATCATCACCTTGTCAGCAGCAGTGTGTGACTACTACAGGTTGATGCCACTTAGTCCCCCTAAGGGAAGCGTGCACTGTCAAGTGCAATTTGCAGTCCTGCCATTTTACTTTGACAGACGAACCAACCTGTACGGGACTATAAAGAGCAGGGCCACAGAATGGGCCCTCCAGTATCCTTCCATCTACAAAAAAAACTAAATTTGGATGACATTTGTGTTTTCTTTGAGTCCTTAGCTGCACCTTATTACCCTGTTGTAGTCATTCTGTGTTTGCACCTACAGTTGTATCCAAGCATTACTTTCACTATCGCTCACCAACCATGCCATTACATCACAATCCTCGCAAAGCCCCCGAAAGGTCAGTGTGGCAGGGATGACCGGTCTCAAACGAGTGAACTTGTTCACTTTGCCCCAGTTCCCCTGACGGGCTGAGCTTTGATGGGAGGCGTTAAAGGGGTGGATCCTGTAACGCTCACTGACATCCTTAAAATTTGCGATTGCTTGAAGGGCTTCATGGGCAGAGGACATTGGTGGCAACAGAGGGGAAGAGGGGGTTTCTCACAGGGAACTTTAACATCCTTAAAAGCTTAGATAATGTCAGCCGTTCATCGGAGAGAAATTGCTGACGGAGCTTCAGGATGGGGCGGGGTGACGGTGAGGAATGAGAAAAGTGAAAGTGTGCGGCATTTCCAGGAATGCCTCTTCACATGGTCCTGTGATCCCTGTAATGATCCAAACACATTACAACCTAATTGGTTTTACTGTAGTCACGGTGTAATTACAACCACTTGCACTAAATAATTCACCAGAATCAACTGCTGAAATAACATCCAGCTGTCATGGAATCCACTTCGCTGAGTTTTTGTTTTTTTTTATCCACACTGAAGCCTGTTATACCATTTTAGTCTCTTTCAGCTTGGTCTAAGTCAGTAAGTAAGCACCGAGATTAAAACATACCGCTTTACTACCATTCGTCAACAAGGCCCTGCCCCCCCCCCCCCCCCCCCCCCCCCCCCCGCCCCCCCATCCCACTCTACGTTACATTAACGTAAAAAACTCCAATCCTGTAACTTTTGCACAGACTCATATCCGGCACTTTACAAACCTCATTGTACATTTCTGTCTATAGTTTTTACCTATCCTAAGTTCCTAAGTCACTTTTGTACAGACTCACCCGGCCTTTTAAAACCTCATTTTTGTACATTTCCGGTCTACATTTTATTTTACTGTTTATACTTTTTATTGTTTATACATTTCATTTCATTTTATCTCTTATATATTTGTTTTTATATTTGTATTGTGTTGCACCAATCCCCATAACAAATTCCTCGTGTGAAAACTTGGCAATAAACCCTTTTCTGATTCTGATTTGAACCAGTTCAAATATTGCGTTTGACCCTTAAGGTTAAAATGCCTGTTAATCCTCTGTATCTATGGACAATCAAATCTATGACATATTATATATATATATATATATATATATATATATATATATATATATATATATATATATATATATACACACACACATATACACACATACACATATATATATATATATATATACACACACACACACACACACACACACACACACACACATATATATATATATATACACACACATATACACACACACATACACATATGTGTGTGAGTTCATATGTGTGTATATGTCGCAAAAAGAACACTAAAGTCTTGGGAAGCTTTGTTATATTTATTCAATAACTCCCTCAGACTTCCAGTCGTGTCCCATATTTCATCTCTGCGCTGAAAAATGACTTTTCTGACTGCGAACATGAGAAATGCAAAAGTCTCAACGGGCACGTCTGGAGGGGGCCAGCTTACCGCAGAAGATCACAGCAGTGGCAATGAATGCATCAGAAAACAGTGCTGTAGGCGAGCATAAGTCAACAGTGCCTAATGTGAGACTTTGGTATGCATGATGTTAAATAGATTGTGAAAATGCTCTTTTCATGACTAAGATGGAGCCTTTCATTAATCTTAGAGCTGAGCCTGCCTCCACAAAAACAACGAACATCCCTTCTGGGAAAGACAAAACACCCACGGTGGGCTACAGGGATCTAGGAAGAGCTCTCATGCAAGCCCATGGGCTCGCTCACTATGTGTCCGCCCCCTTAGCTGCGCATACATGTGTGATTTGTATGTTTGTACATTCATGAAATATGTCATATGTGTAAGCATGCTGTAATTATTGTCCGTCTGCCTGAGCACGAATCATTTTCTGCACGCCAGCGTGCGAGTGTGTGCCTCTCAACACCATCTACATATGCTTTTGTGCTCTCTGTGCAAAGTGTAGGTGGATGTGGTTGAGACAGATATTCACAGAACTTAAATCGTATTCTGCCTTTTATGTGTGCATGCACAGCAGTTGGTCAGAAATGAGGTGTTTTCATTATATTTTTGGGAGGCATCTGTTAATAATACCCACATGCCGACTTTAAAAGAAAATGAAAATTGGGGAGTATTCCCTTGTGTGAGAAGTATGTTTGATCAATATCCTTTATCGTTTGCCGAGATACAACAGGAATAAAGCTAAGACTGCAGTTTAGCACAAAACACTCTGGTTGCTTTACTTCCCTGTACCTTCATCCCCTACTTGATTATCTACCAGGTTTTATCTACCATGAATGCAAAGACCCCCCCCCCCTTACAAAAATGGATGTGCATTCATTCGCAACCACAACCTGAAACAAAAATTGCAGTTGGAGTTGCAGGTGAGTAAGATTATCATCTAAATTGAGTCTCGCGAGTTCACCATTGTGTGTCTCGATGCCCATCTGCAGCAGTGATTACAAGTTTCACTTTCATACCCAGGTGTTACTGATAGCTGAAAATGGTGCCGTGCAAATTCAAAATAAAACAGGTTTCGCGTGTCACACTGACATCCTGTCATGCTCTGTTAAAAAGGAGGCAGAGACAGTTTAATCAGCCGTTTCAGAGTTAAATGAATCACCGCAGGGCATCAGAGGATTCAGCCTATGCTTTGGTGGCCAGAGATGCTAATTTTAGGGCACATCAGCCATATAGCAGCTATAAAGCTCCCTTCATGTCCTGTCAATTATCCAGAACCTGCAACACACTAATCTCATCACAGCAAGCCCAGCAATCTATTACTGAGCAGAGTCGTCTTTTGAATCAAACACCTTACTCCCGGCCGGCCCAGTGTGACTGTAAGAGCCGGAGCTGTCCCCACATAACTGCCCAGGCATTCATTTGTGATGCTGCGGTTGGAGCCAATAACTGTGGTCACTTTATCAGCACCTGTGTCGATAAATGACACCTGCACATAGATCTCGAATCTCTGCAGCAAAAGTCATTGTAAAACGAACTAAATCTGATGCCATCATACCTGCCATTTTCTGTTTAGTTTTTTTCATGTGGTGTCCTTTGGGATTGAAGCAGCTAAAAGCAGGGCATCAGCATGGCTTCATTACAAAGACTGTAACAAGCTCAAGGGAAATCCATTTTGTGTGCATTTCACCTTGAGCATGATGATATATAACATATTACAACATTTCATTATTTATTGAATAAAAACTACGCCAAAATGCAGAGGCAACATTTGAAAACGAAGCACACCTTTACTGCTTCCCCAGGAATTAAAACAAGTAGCCGGGTGCTGCTAATCAAATGAATTTGATTAAAGGATCATCCGCAAGCACCTCTTTAAAAGCAGTTTGGCAGTTTGCTGGTCTGGAGCGTTCAGGTGTGTGTGTTAACACAATGCTAAGGAGAAAAGACATTAGCAATGATCTTAGAGAGGCTAATGGTTCTGACCATGAATCTGGGAGGGTTCAAAAGGCAATTTATAAACGATGTAGAGTCCATTATTCTACAACAAAAAAAAAAAGATATATCACAGGTGTAAAACATTCAAAGCAGTTGACTTCTCGCAGAAATGGATGCCCCTTTACTTTCACCCCAAGGTAAAATAATGTAATAATCAGTAAAAATGCAAAAACCTGTGAGCTGCATCAACAGATTTTACAGACCACCATTAGCATTTTAAATTAAAAGTGCATGACAGAACATTTAGAGAGATGGCACAAATATGGCCTATGGGGTTGTCAGGAGAGTCTTAAAAAAAAAAAAAGAATATTACAACACATTTAGTTTGAAACCTTGTGCCTGAACAAACCGCAAGACTTCTCAAACAACGTCCTTTGTCTGCTTTTGATTTAGCATAAAATACAATACAATTTATACACAAGTACACAAGACTTCCTATGTACAGAGTTCCCTGAGTTGAGTGACTAAAGGTAAAAGAAACTGGATAAAAACTATTAAATAAATCAGAGGTAAAAAAACTTTTTGACTTCACTGCATGAAGTCAAAAATGAGTTATTTGGGTTTGTCAATGTTGTGAAGATTGCCGTCTTCCCCATGTTATCCAGCAGATTGCTGTATGGTGGCTCATAGCTCCCTCTCATGAGCCCAAGGATGCTTGCCTTTGCGTACTTCATGATTATGTCATTTTCATGAGTGGAGTACAGTCAGCTGTGTATAATGCAAAAAGTTTGGAAATTGGATAGCAGTCCTGCAGGGTTCCTGTACTTATTGTCTTTGCCATCTTCAGCACCTGTGGTCTGTCCGTAAGAAAGTCCAGAATCCAGTTAATTGTATTAAAGGCAGGGCTGTAATCCAGGAGCATGAGTCTTGCATGTGTATTGGGACTGTCCAGATGTTGCCAGATGGAATGAAGTGCCAGAGCCACTTTATCATCTAATGATGTGTTCCAGCAAACTGATGGAGGTCCACTGTACCTGGAGTTGATCCACAGAGTTGATGTCTTTTATCAGTTTCTCCTGCCAGTATATATATCTCACGAAACACACTGAAATTAGTGCCATACTTTTCACTCATTGAACCTGGCTACCACTCCAACATATCTAAAGTCATTCGTTAAGGTTATGTTTGCTTTTTGTGGGACTGACACTCAAATCTGTTATTGAAGCTGTTACGGTTGTCTGGTACCTGGGCATTTCGGCTTACAGTTCGATCTACAGACATCTTGTAGTTTGTGATCGATTGTATTCCCTGCCACATGCTCCTGGTGTTGTCATCTTCAGCTTTAAAGTCTGTTTGTGTGTTCTGTTGGTAGCCTTCCTGGCTTTTTGAAGATCATATTGGGCCAGTTTGAACTTCTCAATGTCTCCTGACTTCAGAGCTGCACACCAGTTTCTGATCTTGTTGCATATATCTGCATTGAACCAGGGTTTCCAGTTTGGATATATAGGGATAGTCCAGGAAGGAATGCACATGGAGGTACACCAGTCAATACATCTGCTCAGTGTCAGTGTTTTTAGCCTCTTGGTGTAGGTGGGCTGTAGGCGGATAGCAAGGTGATCACATTTCCCAGAAAGTGGCTTATGGACCACACTATAAGCATTTTTAAATGTTGCTATAGTGCTTATCCTGGTTTCTGTATCCTCTGGTACAAAAGTTGACAAATTGGTGGTATTTGGAGAAGTTTTTCTGAAGATCACGATGGAACAGCAGCATCGGGACGTGTTCACGCCTGCTGATTCTGATATGCAGTTCTTTTTAGTGAATTTTCCTCGTTAGCAGAGGAATGGGACATACACTACATTAAGTATAATGCACTGTAGCTTTCTGAACAAATATAATGCTACGCTTCAGGGTAACATGCTCCACATCATAGGAACATGACGGTGAGACCCCCGCATTGTCCGTGCACCAGGATTGTTTGACAAGCATCGGTGCGCCCTCCTCCGCGACTTTTGCAGCATTCCACCCTGTCAACAGTGTACTCCGCTGTGTTAAAACCTCATCTGGGCCGATTTGTCAGAGCCCTGTCTCACAGAAACATGGAGGAAAGCAATTATGGATGTACATTTGTGTAGCCACCCTGCAAAAAAGATTGCCAATGTACTGAGGCATATAATATGGACAAAGATAATGATGGTATGTTAGCTGTCCTTTCCTAGCCAGTCAACGTAGCCTCTATGCTGCTCAATATGTCATGTGTTTTTGTTCATCTCAGGTTGTCTTTGGCTTATTTCAAGACCAGATACAGGCCACATGTTTGTTTTTTTTTGTTTTTGCTTGCTTATTTATTTTTTTATTTACCTGATACAATGGTAGAATGGTAAAAAATGGTGGAACAGAGAACAAGGTCTCCTTTTCTTTTCCACAGGATTGCATGTTTGCACCTTGCTAATCACTGGGGACATTATTGTCATTGTGACAGGATCTATTGTGCTCACGACAGCAATAAACAGACCAAAAGCAAGATTTTACAGCAAAGACATACAAAACCATATGCATTTGCTTCTAGCCGTTAATCTGGCGGTATGCTGTAAAATGGGTGACAAATTTAATTACAATGAAAAAAAGTTTTAGTAAAGTATTGGGCCACCATGAGACAGAATGAGCTACCTGCCACTGTAGTTTTAATGACAATTCCAAGCCTAGTTTGAAAGTCTGCTGGAGGGATGAACATCATTCTTCCAGAATGTCTTATTTGATGTTAGATGATGATTCTGGAAAACATGTCCTGTTGCCATCCTGTCACCTATACAAACCCTATATTTCTGTCCTTGCCTGTATTTTATTGGGGTACATGAAGATTACAGTTCTTTTAATACACTAAAGCATCATTATTCATTTACTTTCCTGCTAAAGGCTAAAATGTATAAGTCAGAAGCAGCTAAAATATTTGTATTTTGTTACAGTTTTATACCCAGGTCATTAGATTGAGGGCACGGTAGGACAAATAATGAGATGAAAGTGTTTTTAATTGAGCAGAATTTCAATAAGAGAGGATGTAATGTGCGAGGATAAGATAAATCAACTACCTGAACTCAAACAGAGGAGGCCACTCTTCATCTCTGGACTCAAAACAATCAAACAAACCATCCAACCATTCATGTGTTTATTTGTGACCATGAAGATAAAAGCTCTTCTAACTATAAAAGCAATACAAAAACAATCCTTTTGCAAACCAGATTCCAGGTAAAAATATTTTTTTTAAAGTACACTTTTTTCAATGCTGATTTGCAAGAGTTTTGCAAGGTTCAGACACAATGGCGTTCTGCCAAATCCAAGAAAATCATTACATAGAAGACAAAGTATATTTTTCAATACGTCGGAGAACATATTTCTCAAACTACCCCGTACTTTTAAAACATGGTTCAGCATTGAAAACAGTCCAGGTGCAATTTGCAATTCCCAAGACGACATAACAGCCAAAACAAACTAGTCTATAAGAAATATTCAGCCTTATGCATAATTATGTGGCGTTGTCGGTAGGAGATATGAATGTACAAGTTAGTGGATATCAGGTGTATGAAAAGGAGGAAACAGAGTGTTTTCATTAAACTGTATTAAGAATTATGTAATGTAAGATTAGTTGGTTTTAGGCTGAAAAACATTCAGCTCAGATTAGCTTTCTTTAATGTGTTATTTACCGATATCTAAGCATTAGTTTCTTTTCTTTTCTTTCTGAGACCGTGCGTGGATCTTCTCTTTAAGCAGGTTTTTCGCATTGAGCAGCTGATTCCTGCAGGGCTGTCATTTTCATTGCATAAGCGCTCCATTATGAGAGCGTGTACAAAAAAAGACTTGAGTGGAGCGTGGAGTTGTGACGTGTCCTTGTCTGATAGATGTATAGCTAAACCATATTTGCTCAAATTTTCACTTGTATAAAGGCTACATCCTGTTGAACTGCCGCCCAGTAGGTAAAAATAAAGAACTGAACTAAACATCAGGTGAAAATCTGTTGTTTTTTGACCTTCTGTGGCTTGAAGTCAGCGGCTGTCTCATTGTTGAGTAAAGGGCGCACAGAATATCAACCTCATTTTCTGTTATTTCATTATGCTGATAAAATACAGACAAAGATATAAATTCAAGAAATATCCCACAACCATGGATGAGTAGAAGGGAAGGAAATCACAAACAATATTTCCAGAAAATAAGAGAGGAAAGTTGTGACACGGTGTTCATCCTCATCCAAGTTTCTCATCTGCTGCATTGCTGTAACTGTCATTCTTTTGGTGGAAAAAGAAGAAGGCTGAAATGGGCTCTACACAACAGTCTTTAGCCCGCACATTTTGTGGGAGCCATAAATTAATGTTGAAAAAAAACAACAAAAAGATAGCATTCAGGAGAGCTCATTATTGGGCAAAATTTTGCATGGAAAGTACCCATGTGTAATTGTTAGAGAGGTTTACTATTGCAAAGGCAGCAATGCATAGAGGCATAAGGAGGAAAGGTGATCTGGAGGCTGGCATGAAGGAAGCAGAGAAGAACTGAACATTGAAGATGTATCGGTGCTTTCATACATTATCTTTTGTAGATTTTACTTTGTGATGCATGGTTCATGATGAGCTCACTCTTGAAGCAGTTGTTTGTCTGTTAAAAAACATGATAATATTATCAGGTTACATTATTATTCATCTTTTACTGCAAAGATTGCTATAATAACTTTGCTAATCTTTTCCTCTATGTTAAATCTTGATAATCTGCAAAGTTTAGCTCAGTCAGGCAGAAAATCTGTCTTCAAATATTTAATATTCTCTGTTACATTTAGGATTTTTATCAAAGTAGGAAACACTCCAGATGAAAGCTTGGATGGAAAGGAGTACTGTCAAGATGAATTAAATGCGTCCCAGTCTCACATCAAAATGTATGACAGCTGCATTTGTCCACTGCATGAGATGTAATAGTTTAACAATTCCAGCTCCACAATTCGGAGATGCTTGTGGTGTTTGGATGATGTGCTTAGAGTGGTAATCATCAAACCGGCAAGGCAGAGAAATGGAAAACAAAGATTTCTTACATATGGTTAATCGTGTGAAATGGTCTATTTTAACACAAAACCAAGTATTTTATTCCAATTTTAGTCAAGCAGCTTTGCTATATGAAAAAAAAAGTGACAAAATCCTAGAAAAATGGGCAAAACTAAACACGGTGGGGGGGAAACTGAAAGGAAATCAAAGAACTAGGTTTAAAAATGATGAAAAAATATAAATTGTACAAGATAAGAGAGGAATTCCAGTCTGCTGGGTGAATGTCCTGTTTCAGCTACACCACGATGTCCAACTTGTAATTTTACAGAATAACCTTATGCATTCATCCAGTTCTCTAATATCCAGACATTTACAATGTATTTGTAGTTTAGAGACATACTGGCTGTGAAACAATTAATAAATTCCTGCCCAGATTCTTTCTCCTCATTCATTCTGGACATCACTCGACCCCTACAGCTCAGCGTGCCTGCGTCTTTTCAGTTCTCAGGTTACTTCTCTACTGCTTTTGTCAAACCTTAAATGACTACAACAGAAAGAAGGAAAAAAAAAAGTCAATTTCCTGTAAAAGTTTCCTACAGTCATAATGCAACAATTTACCATCCAGCTGTGTTCACTGCTTGAGGTTCGGTTGTTGTGTAGTTAAATAATTTCAGTTCCATCGTAATCTATTCAAGTAACAAATTACCAACCAAATCCATAACAAATTACTTTACAGAGAAAGTACACTAATTAAAACACAGTCCAATAGATCTACTTTTCTAGATTTCTTTTACAACCCTTAAAAAGAAGAAAACTGACTGGCCTGCAAATTCAGACTGCGGACGCATGAATACAAGCAGCTACTGCATATAGTTGAGAGAGTAGCTGATCTTGCATGAACGTTTAACTCAAAATGTGGCATTAGTTTCTGACATTTTGCTCGACTGAGTTCACCTAGCCTGGAGAAAGTCAGTGAAAGTCATACTAGCTGCTGTGTGATGTAGGCCCATGTACAGTATACGTTGCTGAACATCAGTGCAGTTGGAGGTGTTTCTGTTTATCCAGAACTAATATCTCAGATCCCTTTATATGGGAAAAGATCTAAAAGATAACAATAAATAAGGTAACTGCAATACTGGCTGAAATTGTGATGGTAGACCACATGCAAGACCCCCATTGGTGAAATCTAAATACATTTATGCAGTTAAACCATTTCTATTCCATGCTACCTGATGCAACTTTACTACATTTCAGAGAGATTTCTCTCTTTTTTTTACTTTTTAACTCCATAAGATATATTTGTGTGACTAATTTCTAAGTTTAACATTCTTGACTTTTAAAGAAACAGAACAAGTAGTAAGTTCAGTTATCTAGTTTCACTTAAAGATCTGCTTTAAAAGAATAGACGTGTATTCATTCATGTCATGTTCTAATAAAGTCTCATGAGTTATTAACAGCGCCACCAAATATTAAATCTCACATCTAAACCTCTCATCTTTAAAGCTGGTAATTAAGTACACTTTGTTACTGCTCTCAGACAGGATTTTCTGGTATCTGTACTTAACTTCAGAACTTACTCGTCTGACAACTTTTTACTTTTACTGCTACATATCATTTTGTGTCATTGTGCGCTTTCCCAACATCAGACCCGATGTCTCCCGACAGCGAAGTTAGAAATGATGATGCCTCAATGATTCACCGGTATACAGTAGACATAAGGATGTGCATAAATAAAAGGGAGACACAACTCAAACGTCTACTGCAGCAAAGATTGAGTTTTCTTTTTCAACGTATCCGGCTTTCAAAATGTCTAAAAGCTGAAATCAGATTTGTGTATTTGAGTCTTGTTTTTCTTCTCTCTGCTGGCCCTGAGATAATTAAGAGACGTTAAAAAATAAGAAAATTATAATCCTGCATGGCACATTTAGAAACTAGTTCAAACTGTAAAAACTACATAAGTAAAAACTATAAAATGACACCATCTATGATGATAAAATAGTAGAAATAATATTAACAGCATCTAAACTCCACGCCCCACTTCTGAGGAAAGTTGTGGGTGAGGGATAAAGATGGAGGAGATGGATAACTTTACTCTGATCTGGGTCTACAATGGTACAGTACCTCGCAAATGTGATCATTTCACCAAAATATATGATTTCAGACAGATGGGCACAATTAATTTCTCTGGATTGTGTTAGTTCTGAGTTTTTTGGGTTGATAGTCATTTCACACACCCGGTTACATTTTTTTCATGATGCGTCTCTTTAAACCTTTATCATCAAAGTATCGTAAAAGCCGTCTAGACTTATTTTAAAACCCGTCCAGACTTATTTTTTTTTTGTCCGTAATAGAATAAGAAATCGTATTATGAACGAGTGCTGTTGCCATTTTCTTTCCCCCTCAGAATGACCTCAGCTTTTAATTTCTGGTCTAATGTCTGCGCACAAGATAAAATCTAGGCCAAGCTGATTTTTCAGTCTTTTTTTAACCCTGCGAATGCCTTGTGTAACTGTAATACAACCAGGTTTACACCTACAGCTCTTCTTTCCTTCTTTCAGGAGTGGATTGAATTTTCTCTCAAGCACATTTACGGTAACATGAAAAGAGCTTTTAGAAGGGTTCCGGCAAATAAAGGGTGAAGTCAAAGATGAAAATGCGTCTAATGTTGACCACTTAGAAAAAATAAAACAGAAAAATGGATCAACTTCATGGGCGTGGTGGAACAAACCTCCAGCTGCACGTACAGGTTTATTGATGGCAGCAGTATTACCATCACTTTATTGTTTGAAAGAACAAAACACGACAAAACGGTGAGAAAGACAAATTGCAACAAACTAATGATCCAGATATTTCACGGATCTGGAACTCTGCACAAAAACAGCTGGATTCAGGTATGAAGGAAGCATTAGGAGTACTTCAGAACAGGTGAATGGGATGCAATAATAGATTCATGAGGCGAGATGCTTTCGAACCCTTGTCTAAGATAATGGCCATAATCCGATGCAACGATGTTAAAAGCACTCATTTCACACTTCATTTCACACGCTGCTGCCCTGGGAAGAATCTGTGCGTACGATGACTCAGGAAACCCACAACATCCCTCTCCTGTATCTTTATGTTGTTCCTCCTGTCCATTCATCGTAGCTTCAGTGTTTTTTTTTCCACGCCATTTTAAATGCAATGCTATACCACAAATATAATAAGAACCAAATACATGTATTTCTAAATTCCACTAGCTAGGGAAAGTCACTGTCATTCCAAGTGACTTTGAAAAGTGCATTATGAATGTTAAACTGATACAAAAATTCTAATTTCTACCTGTGGCGTTTTAAAAATGTCTAACCATAAAGACAAACAAAAAGTAGCTCATCAGCAAGATGAGATAATGTTTGTTTAGGTCCTGTTATGAATACTTAATGTCCATCCATCACTCTTGGAATAGAGAATATTCCAAGTGTAAATGGTTCTTTGAGCTTATATAGTACCTACATGTCTTTCCCTTGAATATTCCTTATCTTTCAAAGCATTTATACCATCTATAAACATAGGAAAACTAAACCAACCATCTCCAGAGTGATCAAATGCATTCTGTTAAAAAGAAAGGTATCACATAAGACACATACAAATACAAAAAGAGGGCAGGTATTATAAAGCGTTCTGACTATCTGCTCATCTAGTTGCTGTCAGCCTTTGTTACCTGTTATCTATTTCCGAGCAAAACCAGAGCATGCTGCGTCAGCCATGTTTCTCACGTCGGCTGTCTTTACTGTATGGAATTGTTTGGAAAACCTCCCCCAGTGAGCAGATGGCGTCTGCCGGGAGGAGAATGAAGCTGGAACCTGGGCTCTGTATTCCGCACACACATTTCCCCGTCTCCACCACAAGCCTTCATGTAACAGGGAACAACAAAGGTCTAATGGGAATTTAAGCTCGGCTCTGTTTTGGGAAACTGCACACATTTGTTTATCACAGTCTTTGCTCTTGGATCCATGCGGCATCGACAGTAAAAAGCTGTGACTACTGGGAAGTCTCTCTGCAAGACTGGAGAGCAGGATGAAACACCCCCCTCCCCTTCTCCTGGAATGATTTCAGTTGCTTTGATTATTGTGGTCTCCATCAAATGAAAGTGACATATTCGTAATTTAACTCCTTTGCCGCCCGAATAAAACGTAAAGAAGCACATGCATTCTCCGGGAAAGCCTATCTACAGTATGCTGCTGACTCCTCGTGTATTATTAAAGAGAGAATGAGGCTGTGCTAGAGTATCTGCTCGTAACTGCTTACACCCCAGCCCATGACATATTACAGAGAACTTAGCAAAACAGCCGTTTTGTGCTGACTCTGCACCAGATAACCCAACTCAAAAAGGACAAGATAAGCCAGGCAAAGTTGAGAAAAGTACATCTAAGGCTGTTTGAGTAAGCCCTGCACCTCTCTGCCAACTACAATCTCTCTCTGGAGGAGACTTCTTAAGCATGCTTTGTTGTTTGAGCCAGGTAGACTATTAGTCACCACAGCTGTGAAGACCACAACAGCAAAAACAAAACCCCACTGTAAGACATAAAATCTACATCATAGGCGCTCAGAGACTGAATTAAATCTCTTTTGCTGAGTCACACTTTTGAGATAATTACCTTCTGATATGAAGACCATTCCCCTTTTGCCTGTAAGTTCAGAGGGAATGCACACAATGGCTTATTTGGCTGTAATCATAGCAGCGCCCACCATGAACTGAACCTATGAGAGTAGTATAGCGCAGAGGTAATCTCTGGCCCTGCAAAAAGGCCCCTGGGAGCGGCTCAAAATGGAAGCAGTATTAAATCCGTGTTTTCTCTGTGTGTCAGGTATTTACTCATCTTATGAACCTTGACCATCAACTCCAGACTTTTATTATGTGCCTACAAACAAACATAGTACCTGCAAATTGCAAAAAGCATAATGTACATCCCCGTCAACAAAAGACTGGCCTTGGAGTAACAGCCATGCATGCCTAAGTAAGCCATTAAAGTTTGCTCTGGGCTGCACGGTAGCAGTTTCACATCAGCAGTTCCTCGGCTGCTTTCAGTCTGGCTTGCATCGCCAGGGGGCTGCACATCTGCACACGCACTCACCATCTATGGGAGACGACACTCCTGCCCCTCTACTCCAGCACACTCACAAAATACCACCCTGCCAGGGTGCTCCCCGTGCGTTATTCAACTTGTCTCGGGGTTGAGAGGGAGACACGGGGGGGAGGAGATAAATGTGGGAGAGAGGAGGGGATGATAAAGCGCCTGTTTTCATCTTGCTGCTGCTTTCAGGACTACAAAACTGGATTGACATGTTCAGAAAGAAAAAGATGTATCCACGGTTCGGTTAATCTGCGCTTTCAGAGTTGTAACTAATTATATTTTAGCCCTGTGGCTGCAGCATTTCGATGTTGAGTCGTTCTTTTACCATTTTTTTTTTTAAGACTTCAGTCGCCTCCGTGCAGCGAGGCACAGAGATTCATACAAAACGCTGCGCCTTAGCGCGTAAAAGCAATCAATGCATGTACAGGTTGGGGCGTTGCACTCTTTATGAAGACAATACATGCATTTTTACTTTTCAAAACTGTCGCAAACTCTGCAAATTACTAACGGATATAAGTGTTAAACATTTCTTAAGCGCACATGAAAATGGTTTTACGAGCATCTCCAGATTTGCATCACAGACCTCAAGTATCAGCATAACCCATCTTTCCAACACTCCATTCGTTGCACCTGAGAAGATTGGAGTCACGACGTGTTCTTAAACATTTGAATGCCACGGATAACCCATTTTTGCAGCCTGGGTGGCTGTACTTACCCCTCTCTCCTGCCCACGAGGAATGTATATATATATATCAAATGACCCACATCCAATGAAAAATCGTGGGGGGGTGTTTTGGTCTTGCACTGTGTGTGGGGATGATTTCTTCAGTAATTGTCGCTATTTGTGGAGAAAAACAAAACAACAAAAAAAAGACACTTAGTTTCTGAATTGTATCCAACAGGAATCCACACGCATTTCGGCGCTGCGTCGATCTCCGGGAATCATTGCGAGCGCTGTCCGCGAGAAAAGTGCTGCTCAAAGTCTCAAGTCCCAACTTTAGACTGAGCGCGAAGGCAAAACAAACGACATGTCCGGGGGAGACACTCAGCACAGCAGCTCCAGCGATAAAAAGGGAAGGAAAAAAAAAGAAAAGAAAAAAAAGGATCAGATCTTTTTTTTACGGGACAATGGAGCTGAGTAGCGCGCACCCCACACCCGAGGCGAGAGCGCGTTACACTGATGGACGGAACGCAGTGCGCGCACTGATGTGATTGATGTTAAATGCGTGGCAGCCCGCCGCCCTTATCACACACGAAATGCACCATCAGTGAACAGAGGGGGGTGGAGGTGTGAAAGCCAAATTATGGCATGTGATACTTCCTCCACGCACACAGAATGGAGATATGCAACATTTGCAAGGGTTTGGTTACAATTTTAACGTCGATCTGGATTCATCTCTTACCCTCCGGCACACTCAGCCCTCAGTGTCGGGTTTTGTATTCACCCATCTCTGTGAAGTGACATCCAAGCGCGTAAAAACCGCACTGTCTGTGTGTCTTTCTGTCTGTCTGCTGGAGAAAGTGATGTCTTTACTTTATCTCGACATGCACTGAGCGTCAGATGTTTCAGGTGGCAAAAAAAAAAAAAGGAGCTCATGAAATCATCCCAAATTGGATAAAGTGTACCAGACTAATCCGATTTCAACTCCTGATAGCAGAAGAGCTGTGCTTATTGTTTCTAATGTGTCTTTACTGGGCTGGCTGCCATGCACGTTACAGGTGCGGCTGCAGCCTATGCAGCAGGCTCACGCCGTGACGAACATGTCACGCCTGATTTATGGTTCTGCGTTAAATCGACGGCGTAGCCTACGCCGTAGGCTCTGCGTTGGTGTAACGCGGAACCATAAATCAGCCTTCAGTCCAATCACCGGGTGCAAAAACTCAATCAAGACACTAGGTTTGTGTTTTCTGAGTGTGTGCATGTGCGTGTGTGCGTGTGTGTGTGTTCCGCCGAGTTACAGCAACCCCACTCTGCAGCAGTTATGAAACTATATCCAAAAGGCATGCCACTATGTGTCCAATATTATCCTGCAAAAATGCGAGAAATTACTTTTTAACCAGGCATGGAATGTTATTATGAGAGACTTCAACGCGCCTGATGAGCTCGCATTTTGGCTATTAACCTTCATAAGCCCACGAGGTGTGTTGATGAAAGACAAAAGGAGTTCCTCGTCCATCCGTTTCCCTGCTGCATCCGTGGATGTGGCTGTCCTGATTGACTCTTCCCCCCCCACATCCATCCCATCCCCTTCTTGCTCAGCTTCCTGTATATGCGCAGCTGCTCTTTCTGCCTCATGATCACAGGCTGAGCTGTGTGTGTGTGTGTGTGTGTGTGTGTGTGGAGGCTCTCACAGGTCTGAGTGGGTCACACCTGTGGAGTTCTGGACCAACTCCACCACATCAAGGCAAAGTGGAGGTGTGTGGAAGTGTGTGAGTGTGTAGTCGTTTAAAAAGAGAGAGTGGAGGGAGGTGGGGTAGGGGGGCTTCTCGGAGGTGTGTGTGTGTGTGTGTGTGTGTGTGTGTGTGTGTGTGTGTGTGTGTGTGTGTGTGTGTGTGTGTGCCGTGTCTCTGTGGGGCCCCTGGAGGCAGCTGAGCCTTTGAATATTCATCACCTCCTATGCTGGAGCAAATTCGAGCGCGACTGGCTGCCAGCGTTGTGAGAGCTGCGGTGGGACCATCATGCAAAAAAAAAAAAAGAAAAATCCCATGTAAACTTGACTTTCAAATTACTGAAGTCTTCTCACCTTTTGTACTGTTTGACAAAAGCATCAGATCCCCTCTATCTGTCTGCTCATTAAACCAATATCTTATTTTAGTTTGGCGTGATAATAGGTGAATTATTTATCCGTGGAGAATGGATATAATAGTTATTTCCTCCAAGAGACTCATTGCCGCTTCTGGCACTAGACAGTCCTATTGAAGATGTCAGCTCCGAGAATAACATGTTGCAGCTGAGTCCTCCCCATCCCTCTGTGCAAGACAACCCCGAGAGATTACTTGTTTCAATTAGCTATGGGGCAGAGAGAATTTAAGCCATGTTAATTCCAGGCACAAGTGAAAAATCCCAGTCAGAAAGACCAGCTACTCAGGCATAATCCCCCCCTTCCAGTCGCTCCCCCCTGATGGGTTACATTTCATGGATGCATTTGGGGAATTCATCAAAAAACATAACTTCTGCAATTAAAAGATTCCCATTTTCATTGATGAAATTCTGTAAAGAGTCTGCGGTCTCAGAGTGACTAAGATTGTGGCAACATAGATTTGTTTGTAACTCTTACTCTTTACACTCAAGGCCTTCTTCTTCTAAGACGTCACTGTAGAATTACTGCTTCATTGAAAGATACTGGATTAAACTCGGAGAAGAAAGATTTAAAGCCTGTTATAATGCTGATGATGAAAAGAAAGAGGCGGCGAAATCAAAGCTGTATGGTGTCTGTGTCGCACATACCCTCAACACTGTATGTTGTTTAGTACTGAGGATATACAGAAAGCTAACATCTGATTTAATAACACCCAGACACTTCTTACTACCCAAGAGGGAAGACACTGAAATAAGTAACATTTCCACTCTTGTTTGCAGCAATACTTTACAATAATGAGACAGCTCAGACAGTGTGAGCATGTACTCCACATGTCAGGGGTATATGCCTTGTTGAAATGGCTGTAACCCATTGAATAGGTTATTATTTATACTGTTTTTAAAACATTTGATCTGCATAATACCTAGAAACACGCACTGCTGCATTGAATAATGTTGAAATGTCAAGATAGGAACAATCTGCTAATAACAGTGATGTATTTGAGAAGTATCATGAGAGGCTATAGAAAGATTATGCATTTTTATATTCATCATAAACTTAATATATCAGTGACATATAGGTTTTGTAATATTACTGGTTCCGCCTTGTGACAGATAAAATAAAATAAAAAACAATGCCTACCAAACAGTATTGCCTATTATATTAAAGTATGCTCTTGGCAGTAAACTATGTTTTAAACTTTAATTTCTGCACTGTATATGTGGATGTATGTTTTTTATGGAAAAAAAGCTAACTCCTAACACATAAATCTTACTCAGTATTCTACATCATATCAAATATAGTTTGCATAATCAGACATCTGTCCGTTATTGACTGTATCATAGCAGAGAAAAGCAGCAAAACTGAGTTAAAATTACAGTCATGAGTTCTTATATACACATAAACAGATTTTCCCAGCTGAGAATAAATTCATTACACACTCAGTCATCATGGCTTTCTCATTTTGAGAGCATTCAATAAAATTAGGATCATGCAATATTTCAGATTAGGGAGTAATGGTTTTAGATGCTGTCAGCTTGTTGATACATTGTAGCAAAGGATCTGCAGGGCACAAAGAGCAAATACCACTTTAATCGAAGAAATCTGCCTTAGTAGATTCTTTTATGTGTGAAGCAAAAGCACAATCCATGCTGGCCTGGGGCGAGACAACGCAATCTCCTGCTTATTTTGTCATTAATGTGCATATTTACCTGGAGAAAAAAAATGGGCGCTTGAAAGGTTAATGTTTCCAATATCTTTGCAGTCTCCTATTAAACAAAAGTCGGCTGCTGTGTAGCCTTTGGTTGTGTGGTATCCTCAGGGATTGCCCTATTATGAGATAGAGCACTACAGCAGAATTTCCCAGCTCATTTACTTTTACCACACTCTGGTTGCGACAGCTCAGCTTATCTGCTACAGTATGTGCTTCTTTCACTATGTTGTTTCTATTTCACATTCACAGTCTTTATTTGAATGAATAGAACATACAGACCTCATCATATTTCTAAACACCCCCTCCCTCCCACATGCTCTTCAAAATAAGAAATCAACTTGAAGAATGAATTGGATTGCACCAGGTACCTATCACATATGCATACGTACACAAACACATATAAGTGTGTGTGTGAGAGTCATTCAGGCTTGATAAATGTGCTTGAATGATATCAAAAAGGGACAAAATGATCACACCTGAGAGGGTCAACCTACCATAAGGATCCTGAAGAGCCAGCAGCATGGACGCTTGGATGGACACTTATGTCCTTTGTTATGCCCCAGTCTAGAGGTGCCTAGGACATAACATAAGGCCCCCATCTTCCCCAAGTCCCAAGTAGCCACAAACAAGATTTGGTTTCAATAAAAAAGGAAGTTATTTATTTACACAAAAGTAAATAAACATATAACTAAACTGAGACTGAGCTACTAGGCTACCAGCCTGCTTGCAGCCCTCTGGTGGCTGCCATCTTGGCTCCTTATATATCAGGTGGTTGTCAGTTTCAGCCAATCACCGTCCAGGGCATGGAACCTTCCCACCAATGACCGCACGGCTGTGGCACACACCTATCTGCATATTAAATTAACACAAGAAAACCACAGGGCACACACACACACACACACACACACAGCAGACAGACTACAAAATATGACCACAGTCATAACACCTTCCTTTATCAGGTACCCACTGGTATAGAAGACTGACCACAGGAAGAGATGGAAGTCACTAATGTTGAGACAAAAAAAAGCTCCTTGTGAGACATCATGGAAGATTTCACGCCAAGTCCAACACCGTGAGACTACACAAAACATAAATAAAGGGGCGCCGAAGCCACCGTCCAGGTTGAAACAGCAAAGATACAGAAATATAACCAGAAGATGTTTCCAGATGATGAACCACTAAGTGAATGTAGCAGCAGAAATCCACTGAAGACAAAGAAAACAGGTGAAGAAGGATAATGGAAAGAGAAGCCAATGCACAGTATGTACCTCCATGTGACAGAGTCCTACCAGTGGCCGGAAAAGGCTGGTCTGAAGGACACCACAAACGGTGTGGAAGGAATGGAATTCTCTTCCGGGTTACATTTCTAAAACCCAGAGAAAAGGTCAGTTTCAAAAAACAAGTGAAGAAATACATAGCTCACAAAAGGTAGTGTAACCATAAATGATTTATTTACGGTGTGTCTTGCTGTATCCGAGTGTGTGTTTTACACTGTATATGTGGGATGATCCCCTACAAAATCACATGGACTATATCTGATTGGATGTTAAGACTATGCTTTGCTGCTATTTGCTTGCTAAATGATTCGCTAAATTTGCTGATTTGCTAATGGCTGGTACTTTTATAGACTGTACGTTGTCTACGTAAATCTTTTTGTGATGTTCGTTAAATGTTGTTACTTTTATAGACTGTATGTTGTCTATGTAAATCTTTTTGTGATGTTTGTTATTTCTGAACTGTATTCTTATTTTTTTCATATTATTTTATTGATCGGACCCCAGGAAGAGTAGTTGATGTAAACTACATCAGCTAATGGGGATCCAAATAAAATCAAAACCACTGAGACATCGATCATGGCAGCACGAGAACAGGTCTGGATCAAAGGAACCCGGATCCACCACAACAGACATGACCCGGCCAAAGATGCCCCTCAGACAGTCCAGCATATAACAGTTGGATGTAAGATGCAGGCAGCTATCCTGAAAGATCAGACCCTCATCTAGAAAAATGCAGGGTCTGAAAACAATCCATAGGGTTGTGTATCAGACCACCTTTGCAAGCAGTTGGTGAGCGCTACAAACACTGATGTATTCAGACCCACGGAAAGGGGCCAGTGGGAGAGTATGTTTTGTAGAAGAGTAAATTCAACTTTTACCATAGCCTGTTGGCAAAATAGTAAATACATTTACCTCACAAAGGAATGGGGTGGAAAGTGATGTCTTCTGTTAAATTTTTGAAGAAAAAGTCTTTAACTGTCGATGCCAAAGCAGATTCAAACAGCCGTTAATCCTCAGCAGCAGCCGTCTACACTATTTACATCCAGATGACATTGATGCTCTGTCATCATCGTGTTAAGCACACCTAGAGACTATCTACAAGGACAGACCCATTTGATTGACTCCCCAAGACTTTTGGGAATAGTTAATAAGCTCTGTTGGACGGTAGCTTGACATATTTGCCATGCAAAGTTATATTTGCTAATGGTAGTTGTAGATTGGGCTCGAAGGCCGGTGAACCATACATGGAATACCACAACCAAGTAGGTGGGATCATTTACAGGAACATCTGTATTCAGGATCGGTTGGAAGGCCTAAAGTCAACATGCTAGATGCATCCAAGAGTGATGGAAAATGAAGAAGAAAGTAGCTGTAGTACTTCCAAATCCAGACTGATAAACTGTTGACGACTGACCGACTGGACATTGCAGTGGTTGACAAACTCAAGAAAAAGCAGCAGTGATAGATGTAGCAATCCGAATGGCAGCAAAATCAAGAACAAGGAACACAAGAAACTGGAAGAATACCAAGTTTTGAAAGAACAAGACTGTAGCAAGGCTCGCTGCTACGGGGTCACCAGACAGGACAGCAGACACAGGGTTCGAGGAGAAATTCGTGTTTATTGTCAATCACACAGACGTGTACTAGGACTCAGCTCTGTCCTCGCAGCAGAGCTCCGCTCTGCTTCCTTCCTCTCCTGTCTCCAGGGACACTACTGAAATACACGGAGTGATTAGACACACCTGTGCACCATCAGCTGTTCCAGCCGCGTCACCTGTGCGCCACTCCCCCGCACTCCCTCCCTCCCCTGCAGACCATGCCCCAATCCTGCACCCTGCCACATAGACCAAAGATGAGGAAGGTGAATGCAACAGTGGTAGTCAGAGCTCTTGCAGCTGGGACCTCCGAGCAGGGAGGATGGCTCCAGCAGATCCCAGGGTTTTCATCGGAGATCTCTGTCCAGAAATACACTCTTTGTATGTGAAGTTAAGGTCAAAATTATTACACTCTTTCATGAAAATAAGCAAAATCAATAACTTTTCCATGATTATGACCAAAGTGTTCATAATTAAAATGGTTTATAATTTGACTCCTAAAATAAGTAAATAAATCATAAAGTCTAATTAAGCAATTGTATTGATTTGTTCAATTAATTAAATGATTGACCTAATAAATGCACCTAAGTCAATGAAGCCTTCACGACTTGTAGCTGACAGTCTCTTATGGTAGCTCCTGGCTAAGTTGGAACATGCATCTTCAGGGACATAAGCCCAACCCTCCAGGGCAACTTGTTTCAAATCATGAAAAAGAATGTAAAGGTGTTTGAGATTGGACATCAGCCTTGTGCTCCCAGTTAAGATTCTCAATAGGATTTGGCCCTGAGAGAGCACATCAGCACCCTGGTTTTGGATTCCTTTAATAGCTTGTTGAATGACCCAGCAGCGAACAAAGCTAGATTGATGAGTTTCTTTACATGATTCCTTTTGTATTTTGGGTAAAAAAAAAAAAAAAAAGTGTATCTGTATTTTTGTTGAGTTTGAAGATTCAAAATCATGGCAGAACAAAGCAAGACGCTAAAAGTTAAAGTCCAGCATTACTTACACAAGACACGTGCGGGGGATGAAGAAGAGACAGAAACCAGAAATAAAAAAGAAATGCAAGACCTTCGACACTGAATACTGGAAAGCAAAGGCACAAGATACACAGACAATGTAGTAAATGAGCAATGGGAGGATGGGAGATTATAGACCTAGGGGGCTGATTAGCAGAGTGGAAACAGGTGAGCAGGGAGGCGGAAAAGATTAGGCGATGCAGCAAGTGTGAATGCAAGGAAGCTGGGAGGGCCTGGTTTGGTCTGAAACTGCAGGAGAAGAGAATGAATGACTCAATCAATTAAAGACAAAGCTCCAAAATTTGGGCAGAGCTCCCCAGCGCCCACGCCGTGGGGGACATTGTCACTTAAAGAAAAATAAATGTACAAGTTCCTACGAAGCGGAGGCGGTGGATGGAGTCTGAAAGAGGGGCATGTGTCCAAATGAGAAAAAGAGGGAAGTAAGAGTTTTCCAACATGTAAAGTTGGATGAACCAAACTCAAATTCAAAACAAAGTTAATGTAGCATTTTGCTGTTCATTTGCAAACACGCATCATTTCTACTTTGTGAATAAATTCAAAACACAATCAAACCAAAATTATGTGTGGCACATTCTTTTCAATCGATTGCAGCAAAAACAGCTTGTTCACCAGAAAGTTGCCAGCATCTGACTCCCAAGGTACAGGTACTGAACGCATCGCAAGACGGAGAAGATGAGCAGTTTACGAGGGCAACGCTCTCCCAGTGCCGACCTAGTGGTGAAAGGCAGAGGGAGGGCCCTCCCAGAGGTGTGAGCCAAATATTGATCTTTAGCTCGACACAGTAAGAGCTGGACATCAGAGAATGAAAGCACCTGCAAACAGGCCAGAACGACACTCTTTAGGGTGAACAAGGCGTCAGACAGCGAGTTTTACGTCCAACAGAAAGTCAGAGAGAAGGCAGATGTAGATCAAATTATGCTAAACCAGCTAATGTTATAGTATATAGTTTCTTGGGCCATTTTGTAAAAATAGCAAAAACTTGCAAGGTTACATCATTATCAGAGGAAAAAACAACCATTTGTCCGCATAACATCTGCTCTTAAGGGGCTGACAAGCTAATGTCAGATCTGTCCATCCCAGTGTGGTAAAAGTACTTTCTTGCATTGCAGGGGAGAGGATACATCTATGTTTCTCCAGCTGAGACTATTTTATGTGCGTTGGTTAACAGTAATTACTGGAGGAACTGTAAAAGAAAAACACTGTTTTGCAGCGCTTGAATTAGATCGTGTCAATGATTAATAGAATTTCTAGTATAAAACAAAAACAATAGGATCTACCTTAAATAATTTAGATGGCGTCTGAAGTGCAATAAGGCTTATCTGGTTGTTACAAGCTGAAATGTGAGAAAGCATTTTATTTTATTGATTTATCTTTTTTACATGCCGTAATGTATCTTTAGGCCACCTTTGAATTCCATCTTCACCCAAGGAAGAGCAGATACTCAGCGGATTACTTCCACGGCTACACTTTAATCTGATAGGCTAAACTTCCTTTGCTTGACCCCAATTCTCCCATGGTTTGATTGCCTATGCAGTTTCATCTGAGCATGATCTGTCTGATCTTTTGTTTCTCTGCCATCACTGTCTATTTGGCTCCTCCGGACTTACACAGAGCAACTCCTTTGAATTTAGAAATTCTTCCATGTATGAATCCCATCCTCTAACCTTTTTTTCCAGAACAAAATAGCATCACATAAAGCTGCAGAATGTGCAAGAGTGCAGCCAAGTCTGTGAACAATAAGCAACCAAGTTCATAAAGATTGGCTAACAATATCTCAGAGACACAAAGCAGTGTGGTGGGAATGCCACCCTGATAAAACCCAGACCTTTCACATTTCCGTCTTCGCAGTATCTAACACCACAAAGGGTATTCATACATACTTACGGTTTAAATTTGCATTGGAAAACGTGCATTAATTGAATAAGGATTTTATTTTTTATTTTTTTAAAGACCAAAGACAATAGTCGAAATTGTATGGACAATCTTTGCAACTCTTGCAGAGTCTATCAGAAGCGAATCCAAGCTTACAGCTTTCACTGGATACACTCAGTGAAAGAAGTGAGCGCCCTCTTGTGGCCAGGACAGGGACTGCCATCTGTGCCTCTGCGTTTGAACGGCTCAGCAGAGACTTGCAAAGAGAATAGGTTGCCGTAGCAACAGCAGATAGTAAAAGTGCAGCCTCTTGAGTGACCCTGCACAGATACGTTTAATTGTGTACGGCCTGCTCTTACTGGCCAAAGAGAAAAGAGGCAGAAAGGAATGAAATAGAAAGGGGAGGATTTATTTTTCTCACTATGGAACCATTTCTGACCCTCAGGAGATAAGGTTTAGATGTTGTCTTTGCAGCTTGTGTGGTTTTACTAATAAAACACATACAAATACATCTCACTCAGTTTATCTTTCATGGTTGGATAACATCTGCCTAGGCTTAAAATAAACAACAAAATCCTTGTTTTCCCTTTCAACTGGACTTCAACAATACCAAGTGTTTGAAGTAAATCGTTGGAAGAAAATTAAAGTGCTTTTCATCATCGAATCCCATACGTTTTCTGCTCCAGTGTGCTGTTTTTCTAAGAAGTTATCTGTCTTTGGATGTTGGACTGTTAGCTATATAAAATTAGACCTTATATCAATGTACACTTACAGTATAATGACGCATGTTTAAACATTATATAACATTTTATTAACCAACCAGGTAATCTGTGGAGAATACAGCACATCAGACAACGACAACGATTATGTTTGTTCCATACATATTTTGTATAAGAGATGTTGCCTAGTACCACACTGGCTAAAACAGAAGCAACATTTGCTGTGATAATTTCAAATTTTACAAACTTTGCAGAGCTGCAGTTCATTTTTTAGAGGACAGGTTCAGCAGCATTAGTCACTCAGTCTTACAAGTTAGTTATTTATCCTCAAAAGTATTTATATTTAATACATTTACAAAGCTTTGACACTGTGGATATGAGTTGGATGGGCTGCATGGGAGAATTTCCACAATATTCAATTCAAAATTCAGACTGAGAACTCAAGAAAAAGGTTGAGTGAGGCCATGTAAAAAGCAAATAATCCTGCAAATAATTTATGAGGCTTATCACAGTTGCTGCTGTACAGTCTTTACTGCTGACCTGTATATTGTTATATCCATACAGGGCATGTCTAAATGCATTATCATTAGCACAACAACACAAATCATTAGGGTATGAGATCTCATCTAATGTACTGTTCACAAAACAGCAGTTTCTCCTCTCACTGCTTACTATTGCCACCTGTCTTCACTCCTTCTGAATCCAAGAGATATGCTGAAGACTATTTCTTCTTGTGAGAATATATCTCGTGGAAATTCTCTGTGATGTATATATAGAGCAGGAAACTGTAGTCACAACCTGATTCTACTTACATTTTTTTAAGTTTATTTGTGAAAATGGTTTAACGCTAAGAGTAACAACCTAACTGTGTTTCATATTTCTTACAATTGTGTCTTATCTATAGAGCCCAAGGTTCTTTAGTTTGGCTTTATAGTAGTAGAATAATCACTGACTGAATGAGAAGACATTTTTACAGTGAAAACCAAAAGAAAAAAATATCCTTCGGCTTATAGAATAAACTCAAAATAAGATAAAAGTGGGTAGGTTATGTTGTGCCTTAATCTTTCTACTGTAATACTAGAATTTCCCAGCTCGGGATCAGTAAATTAAATTCTCTTTACATCCCAGTGGCCTACTAAAACCACTAATTTTGCCAAATTTATAGCATATTTCTACCTTCAAAAAACAATAATACTAAAGTGAAAGAAAATAAGAACATATTATAGTTAGAATACTTTATATAAATGATATGTCAGATTAATTACAACTATTTATGTGTTAATGTGTATGAATGATATTGTAACATGACATTTTTGCATTATGAAAATATATATTCTGCTGCCAAAGAGCCATCTGAGAATCTGTGAGAAAAATGTAATATCCGCTTCAAATGTCATGTATTGCAACAATCCATTTTCTAACCAGGGATCGTTCTGATTTCCTTTTATGTATTTATGTACCATTTTAGATTTTCTCTGCTGCAAAAAAAGGCAATCTATTCAATTATTACAAAAAAGAGCAGGTAAAATAAAACTGAATACTATGTTTAAATAAGATTATATACATTATTTTCAGTGGAATTTTGATGTCATTCAACATAAGCACTCCACTTCATGCAAACACAATTTGATTTCCTTTTTCCCTTTATTTTTTTATGATTGTGTGCATGTATACAGCCATCAGCTCATTAGGACAAAATGTGTTTATGTAAAATCATCTTATCTAATAGTGTCAAAGTAATTCAGTCTAAAATTGCTCACTTGGTGTTGGCCTAATAATGATGCATTCACATAATGAAAGCACATTAGCCACTTTAATAAAGAGTACCATCATTATTATCAGCGGTGGTGATTATGAGCTGAAGCCAATGTTTCCAGTCGGTATGAGTGACAGACAATTAATTGCCAATGATTTTGATAAACAACTAATCATTTCGGCTCTTTATGAAAAAGTTGCAGATGTTTAGCAACAGCTGTTGTGTTTATTATTGATTAGTCGTTATATCCTCAACATTAGCAGAGCTGTCAATTTCAAAAAGTGCAGTAACCACAATGTACAAAAACATTATTTTAAAAAACACACTGTTTCCAAAACACACTGCAAGTATAAAACACATTCTCTTTGTATTTTTCAGCATTGATTGCCCCTTTCTAGATGTGTAAACTGCCCATACCCTCAGACATGCAGACTTTTGAACTAAGCTCTGATAACAAGCTGGATGCTTCCTCTTCTTCGTAGTTCGCAGCACACGGGGTCCATGGTTTCCATAAAGAGCTTCCCAATTTGATTCATCTGACCACAGAAAAGTTTGTCATTTTTCCACAGGGCACTTTAAATGAGCTTGAGCCCAGAGAAGACAGCAGCGTTTCTCGATCATATTCACAAATGGCTTCTTCTTTGCATGATTGAGCCATAAACTGCATTTGTGGATTGCACAGCGAACTGTGTTCACATTGATCTCTGGTCGTGTTCCTGAGCTCATGCAGTGATTTCTGGTAGAGAAGGATGTCTGTTTTTAATGCAGTGATGGTCCAATTTTAACCTTCGCCCTTGTCCCTTGTGCATGGAGATTTCTCCCAATTCTTTGAATCTTTTGATGGCATTATACCTTGTAGATGGTGGGATCTTCAACGTCTTGGCAATATTACCTTGAGGAACATTTTCCTAAAATTTTTCACACAATTTTTTTACAGATTGGTAAACCTCTGCCAATGTTTACATACGTGCTCGTTTATACACAGTCGTGTTACCTGTAACCTTTGCCATTTAACCTAATTACCTAATTATTTGTCAAATGCTCCTTCAGTTTTAGTTTTTCTTTATTTGTATCATGTACTTTTCCAACCTTTTCTGAGATGTGGTGTTACCATCAAATTCCAAATGTGGTATTATTTTCCATGAAATGGCAATTTCAGAACCTGATATATTGTTTATGTTCTACAGGAATAAAATACGGTTTAGGAAATATGAAAATCATTGCCTTCTATGTTTTTTTATATATAATAATATAATATGGGGCTCAAATATTAATTTGAGGCCATAATTTACCTTTTTTTGTCTTTTCCTCACATTCCTAAAATATCCACCGTGAAAGTTAATTCAGATTCAGATTCAGACGACTTTATTAATCCCTTTGGGAGGTTCCCTCTGGGAAATTGACAACTCTATCTCACTCACACAGCACTGTCATATACAAACCAAACATCCATATAAAGATAAAAAGATTAAAAAGAAAAAATGAAAATAAAAACAAAAAGTGCAGTGCCATAAATAGAATTATATGAATGGAAAACAAATAAGTGTTATGTAATATTGCACAAAGTTGTTGCACTGTCCTGGTTATTACACAGTCCGGTTTGTTGTTGGTCAGACTGACTGACTGAGTGTAATATAATATAATACAATAAAATTGAATTATAACATAATTCAAACATATTTTCTGATGCAGAAATGTAAATTAATTTGGATTGTGTTGCTCTTATATATCTAACGTAAGTCCACTACTTTAGTTCGTAATGGTCAGTTTTGAGGACAGTACAGCAGTTCAGTTATGCTGCAGTGGAAAAAGAAAACTGAACATGGAAAATGGACATGTCAATGTTTTTCTTCTCTCTAATGTGTAAAATAAACTGAACCCAAACCAGGAAGAAAAAAAACAATACACAATAACAGTGGACTTGCTGGAAATGATAAATCCCTACTTCATGTTCAATTAATTTGGATTGTGTTGCTCTTATATCTAAAGTGAGTCCACTACTTTAGTTTGTAATGATTCAATTCAATTTCAATTCAATTCAATTTTATTTATATAGCCTCTATTACAACAGAGGTTGTCTCTAGGCGCTTTCCAGAGACCCAGAACATGACCCCCGAACAATTATTACATAAACATAATATAAACAATGGCAGGTAAAAACTCCCCTAGTGGGGAAAACACCTTAAGTCAAACAGTGGCAAGAAAAATCTCCCCTTTAGGAGGGAAGAAACCTTGAGCAGGACCTGGTTCATAAGGGGGGACCAGCTAGAGACAGGAAAAGAGAAAACAGACAGAGAGAAGGAAGAACAGGGAAAGGAGAGACGCAGACACAATGGTGCACTACAAAAATGACTACTGTAAACAGATGTAAACAGCAGACACTGAGGTGGTCGGGGGGGCAGTTTAATGGTCAGTTTCACTTTTTTTTTTAAATTGTATATATGTTAATAAGAGCTGTCTTTTGTCTATTTACTGTACAGTGAGCGAGAATAACCGGAGTCAAATTCCTTGTCTTGTTTGACCTGACTTGGCCAATAAACCTGATTCTGATTCTGAAAGTGCGTCCACTACTTTAGTTCGTAATGGTCAGTTTCACTTTTTTTTTATTGTAGCCTAACAAGAGCTGTCATTTGTCTATTTACTGTACAGTGAGCGGAGTCAAATTCCCTGTCTGGCATGTTCATATCAATCAATCAATCATTCAAATTTTATTTGTATACCACCTTCCATCCAGGTACATGAAATACAAAGTGCTTAACATTTTGACTGAAAAATAAGCATAATAAAAACAAAAATAAAAATTGGGAGACCAATGCACACTGACATACAATATAGTTAATTAAAATGAAATAATGATAAAAGTTCAAGAATTAAGGCTGAAAAATAATCGGTCCACAACAATAAAATATGAATGAATGAATGAATGAATGAATGAATGAATGAATGAATTAATGAATTAATGAATTAATGAAGTTTATTCAGTCATTGCAACACAAAACAACACCAAACATTGTGCACAGCATAAAAATTTCATACAAAACCAAAAAAATGTGTTGAACAATAACTGAAAAGGCATAGGCTGAAGCAAAATGCTTATAAAAGCCTATCCTTTAGTACCAACTTTCTATTTTTGGCTACCGACCTCCAGAAAACCAAAAAGAGCATAGAAAAGCAAAGAAACAACAAAAGGCAAAGAAATAATAGAAAAGCAAAGAAACATTTACAGATGGTCAATTGCACTTCATTTTGATTCCCGAAAAACCATGAATTTTGTTTTCTTAATATTTACTTAACAATAAAATATAATAATAATAAAAACATTACAAGAAATAGATAAATAAATAGATAAATAAATAAAACAAATACCTCTAAAAAATGTTAAACAGAATAAAACTATAAAATTTGATGTTACATGAAAGCAATGAGATGAGTTTTTAGTCTACGTTTAAAAATCTCCAAATTTCCAGCTCCTCTCCTTTCATACTCGGCCAATAAACCTGATTCTGATTCTGATTTTGATTCTGAGGACGGTGCTGTCGCTGTCCATTACCTGCAGTGCTGAACCAGTGAACATTTAACCCTCTACCCCATTTTATAACGTGGACAGCATTTTAATTTGATATTTTTAATGCCAAAGAGAACACGCTTACACAAGCCCTTAAACAAGTGGCTTTATCAAAGCTGGTTGGAGCCAAATGTGCCGGTTTCCCTCGCAGTCTGCGCTGCTGCGATTCTCCAACCAGCGATAAGCCTGAATTATGGTTCTGCGTTAAATCGACGCAGAGCCTACGCCGTAGGGTACGACGTAGACTACGGGGTAGGCGTTGCGTTGGTGTGACGCGGTACCATAAATCAGCCTATAGGCTGCAGTTACGTCGAGGGCGCAGCGGCTCCGTGTAATGGCGGCCGTGCCGTAGATGCGCCCGGGCTCGTGAAAATGAAGCGAAGAAGAAGTTTCTCCTTTTAAGTGACACGCCGAGGAGGATCATCTTTTATACGCCGTTATAAAAAAAAACAACCTACAGCTGTACTTCGGGAACTTTCGCGTCTCCGTACAAAAAAAATTAAAAATGATGAAGCCCAAGTCGAACCAGACCCGGACGTACGACGGGGATGGCTACAAGAAGCGAGCCGCCTGCCTGTGCTTCCGGAGCGAATCCGAGGAGGAGGTGAGCCCGAGGATGTAGCCGCACTGGGAGGCCCGGCTAACATCAGCCCCCCTCACTCTTATCTGCTCACAGTGGTCTCAGATGGCTGGGAATCCACTTATTTGTGAATTTTTATGTCTGATTTAAACAATTAGTCGCAATTCCCGTGTGTTTTATTAAACGTTATTGTGTAGGTCGTAGTTATCCGGGTGTTATGTAAGGCTCTTTAGCTGCTAATGCTAAACCACAGCCCACCTGGGTATGAACTAATGTTGAATAAGATGTCACCTGTGTATATAAATGTATCAATATACTTATATATTTATATATATACGTATTGTATATACCAATTAGCTTTAACTGGTATTACTTATTGAACTGATGTGCTAAATTAAACCAAAGGAAAAGCCGGTTATTTTATATGGTGACATAATTTGGGGTGTAAACTCAGATTATTATGGGTTTAAACTCAGATTATTTGGGGTTTAATCAACCCACCTTGTGTATAATAATGTATAATTACGTGTATCCTTAATCTAACTAGAAGCAAACTAGCCTGCAACTGGTTAACCGGTTTGGGGAAAGTGATGTGCAGTCAACAAGCAAGCACAAAGCTGTCTTTGTTACAGGGTTTCTTTTTTCTTTCTTTCTGTCTTTCTGTCTTTCTTTCTTTCTATTTTTTGTTTTTGTTTTTTTCTTCCACTAAGGGAGTAGACGAATTAAACTAAATCAGTTCCTCATATTGGTCAAAGGAGAAGACCAGATTGTGAAATGCACTGGTTCCTGATTACAGGAAATGCATCGGTTTACCAAAGTACACAGGCAGAAACTTTTAGTTTTTCCAGGGACTGTAGTTTACCTGAATGGGGTTCAGCCCAGCCTCAGGTGTTGCAGACTGATGGTCAACACCTGGAATTGAATACCTGAATGAAAGAAACCAGTCAGCTTGCAGCCAAACAGTAAAAACTACTTATGAACATTCTCAGCCACAAGGGGAATTAACGTGGTCCATTATAACTATAGCTTTATCATTTAAGTCAATTTAACAGCAGTGATGTTCATGTGAAAATTGACAGGTTTAAGGGGCATAAATATATAAATATATATATCAGAATGAGGTTTATTTGTCCAAGACAGGGAATTTGACTCCAGTTGTTTCGCTCACTGTGCATTAAATAGACAAATGACAGCTCTTATTATTAACATGTATACAATTTATAAAAAAAAAAAAAAAAAAAAAAAGGTGAAAGGTGCAGCAGTATGAGGTAGACATGGTTATTGTATAGACATAGTATTTATATATGTATGTGTATTATATATCTTTATTTAAACTCGAAAATCATTGAGGGCGAGCCCTCATTTACTATGTATGTATGTATGTATACGTATATTTATTTATTTATTTAGTATCTTTTTGTTTTTTTGACAGAAGATGACATTGAGTTTTTCCGTCTTTTATGGTATGCATTTCAGGTGCTGCTGGTGACCAGTAGTCGGCATCCAGACAAGTGGATAGTTCCCGGAGGGGGAATGGAGCCTGAGGAGGAGCCCAGTGTCGCTGCAGCTCGAGAAGTGTGTGAAGAGGTTGGTTCTGTATTTTTTATTTATTTTTACAGATACTCTGGAGACATTATTTAGCCTTTAACATACAGAGGTCATCATATGCGATCCTCTTGTAGGTTCTACACAGGCATACTTTGCCACACCCTTTTTTGTGATGAAAGGATGTAAAACATGCCTTTCTTCACATGTTCCAAAGCCAGGAATACAGTTCTAGGAATGGATCTCCATTTTCAGGCCAGCGAATTAGTTTGAGTATTGTATTACATTTCCGCTAAATCAGGTCTGTTTTTAACACTGGAACTCTTACCTTGCTCTCGCAATCCACTTTGTCAATGCAGTCATCGTGTTTGCATGGATAAAAAGAGAGCAAGACCCTAGCAACATGTTTGCGGTATCACAGCGTTTCAAGGAAGCGTTAAGGTGTCAAATACAGATATGGTTGCAATCTGATTCCAATACCTAAAGCTTTTCAACTGCTTCCAGAGGCATTTTCTTGAGCATTACTAATGTAGCTGTTGCCATTGGTGGTGGTATTGTTAGAGGTCACACATCGCTGTGGTCAACCACACTGTCCTCTTGGCTTTTCAGACAAAAATGTCACTTATATTTATAGCTATATTTACATCACACATGATGATAATTGAGGCAGCCGAATTCACAACCAGATTCGGGTCCTTGTTAGCTGTAGAGCTGCTTTGCCCTGTCTGCCTGTACCAACATATTTGATATCACATCAGCTGCTACATCAAGTTTAATTAGCCGTCCCTAAATTTGGAGCACACTATGAACTTTGATCATTACAGTTCTGTAATGCAGACTGGAAAGGTCTTGCTTCTGGTGTGCTTGGTGGCGACGGCGGCGGCGGCTGAAGCTCATCACTAAAAAGCATGAACCAGTGGCTTAAAACTTTGGGTTTTAATGTTGCCCAATGCAGCACTTTGGGTATCAGGGCATAATAAGACATTTAAAAAAAGAAAATCTGGTTCTTAACAGTGTTTAAGATTAAGTAAACACAGCCTCAGATTACCAACAACACATGACTTGTTACACAGTGTCAGCAATGTAGCATAAGATATGTCACAACTGCTTTGATGCAAATTAAGAGGGTAAGTAGCAGCCAAGTGCTGCTAATCAAATGCAGTTTCCTAACCATCAGATAGTATGATCATGTTTCTAAAAGCAGAAGTTCTATTTTAGTCCAAAGTTTCTTTAATTTTCCACCAAGGTCTTGTATCTATGATGGTAAGGTTGAGCCACACCGTGAAGTCTTACCAACCAACCCAGAGATTCATAACCGGGCTAAGGTCTGCATTGGGCAGTTCTTAACCTAGTTTTAGTTGTGATTTTCATTGACTAATATAGACCAATAATGTGGCTAATCTGAAACAGACTTAAATTCTTTTCCACCACCAAACAATGCATATTCACATACTGTAGCTTGAGATTGAAGGATTGAGATTCTGCTTCATTAATCACTGCAGTGCTTTTCCATTGAGAGTTATATCCAGGCGATTGCTTTAGTTTTAAACTTCCATTATAATGTATGTTTACAGTAGTCTTGTGTATGTGGGGATCAGGATATAGATTGCTGACATCAGGTCGATCGTCCGTTGTTGGCGAGAGAACCCTAACCTTATGAAGCCTATTCTCCTCGTGTGATTCATCACACTGATGGATGCTGATATCATCCCTTATCCTGGGTCCTGTTGCTTGATAGCTTTCGTGGCTGCTGGACTCTTGAGGCCTGCCAGCACATTTCCACAGGGACAAAAGCAATGTCACATCGCTGCTGAGGTTTGTTTAAGTGCTGAAAGCTGCATTCAGAAACTCTGCAGTGACTTTGAGTGGTGCTCAATACATCACCACATACTCTGGCTTTCTAAGCCTCTTATTGGACGATGGTGTAATAGGCATATTCTAATCCTGGTGAGCGATTGCTTATGCTTATTGGTTTGGGACCTGGCCAGGGAGGATAGTGAAGACTCAGCACTCAGAAGCAGGCCAGAGGTTACATAGGGTCTTTTTTTTTTCTACTTACCTGTTTATACCAGATTTCTTTCTGGTGTTAGAAATACTATATAACTGAAAATGTTTAAGACACTGGACAGCATTGTGTAGCTTGAAATGAAGCAGTCTATTCTTTTCCAGGATGATGCCCAGTATTCTTTTTTTATTTTTAGACAAATGCCTGCTATGGGAAACATTTTCCAACTCGTAAAAATTTACAGATTAACCATAGGCTACAACTTAATCTCAGGCATAACTAGTGATGGGGTCTGTTCTTTTCCATATGATCCAGCTGAAAGCTTGAGGAGTGCAAGACCGAGTCCATGGTGCAATGCGTGTGAAGTCAATATTTATTTATAGACTGAAACTGGAACCTGAAGAAGCAGCTTCAAAGATGTCAGCAAGGGGCCTGGCTCTGTCTGTATTTAAACCTGACTGACTATTCACCTGGGAGTTGAGATCCTGGAGATAATTTTTGATTAAAAGATGAGCTGAATGTTAACAACTACTGAGATATAAATGAATTGTCCTCTCTGCTAGACAAACTGACGTTTGCAGGTTATGGTTTTAGGATTGTGAGGAGAGTAACAATAAGTGACAGCAAAATGTTATGCTATTGGTTTTTAATCTGACCTTTTAACAAGATCTTGCATGACACTCTGAGAGGAGGTGTCTGTGTGACATTAACAGCTGAGCAAGTATGTTGTGTATGTTTTAGAGTGCTGTAATTCAAACCGTTAACACTTATTTCGTTCATTGGTAAACAAGAATGACCTGCCCTCCATTTTTTGACATTAGTGAAAGAGTTAAGTGATATCAGACAAGGCATGGCCAGATACATACAACTACCGTAAACTGTGTGCAAACACAAAGGCAGAAATCAATAATGGCATTTTTTTTCTATTTTCTTTTTCCTTTTCTTTTGCTTTAACAATATATACATGAAGTTATACTTACACTGGGTATTAATCTTAAAAGTCATAAGTTAGCTGTGAATGGCCGGTTGGTCATATTTTACAATAAAGGTGCAGAAGTTTGGTGGTAGTAAATAGTCAGTTTTACATGCTCTTCAGGCAGGACTTTAAGTTCAAAACATGGTCAACTAACTCACTTGAACACACTTAAAATCTCACTGCAGTGAATTGCAGAAATAGTATTTATTTTTAATACTTGGGTTATTTGGAGGTCCCAACAATCCAGGAATGAAATGGAGTGAGTTTGCAGGGGATAAACACAATCTTGTGATGTAACGTAATCCCCTGCGACATAAACTAGTCTTTCAAAATAACCTTTCAAATTACATAATTATCTCTCTGAACGCATTCAGCCAAAAAAAGAAAGAAACAAGTTTAAAGTTTGTGGTTCTAATCACTGCTATTAGTTGCATTAAGTAGTGTTTTTCTTTTCGTAGAGCCCTTCTGACTTCAATTTATACGAACACTCCCTTCACACAGATCACAACATAAAGACGCACTGGAAACCCACTCTTCCTGCTGCTTCCACTTTCCACCTGTGCATTCGCAGTGATCCTGCAAAGATGAAGTATTTGCACCCCAGTGTGTGTTTTATCAAAGTGTTACGGAGTCCCACAAATAGAAGATGGTCCCTGTGCTCTCTGCTTCATAGTCCACAGTTAATGAGCCCCCGACTCCTTTTGTCACTGGTTGCTTTGTTTAATCAGCTTTAATACAACACAGCACTTAGTAAACACCAATAAAAGAAGTTCACTACCTCGTTGTTCCCGTTGGGCACACAGTAGCGGTGGCCTTAGTTTCCCCATCGCTGCTGGTATTTGGGGTACACGTCGGCTGCAGGACGGGAATTGCCTGCAGGCTTTAACAGGGGGAAGTCGATGGCCCGGTTTCAGCTGGTGGACACTTGGAGTTGTTAAGCAGCAGGGATTGCGTAGTGCTCAAAGTTGAATGACAAAGTTCATAATATGGGCAGTCCAGCCAGTCCCTCTCTTCTTGCTCATTCATTCCTTCCATCTACTTCTTCTTCAGCTCGATTGTTCAGTGGACTAGGCGTTCTCACAGTGGGCCTTAATGCCACTGTCTATGGTCCGTCCCTCACCGTTTCCTCGTTGCAGCCATCCATTATGCCTCTCCGCTATGCCAGTTCACACAGCACTCGCTTTTTTGCACCTTGTGGTCCTGTTACTACCGCCCAAGGAGAAACTGAGATCTGCCAGCCACAAAACTAAACGAAATGCCGTTCTGCCTCCGTGCCATTCATACAACACCGAGGGGTGGAAGAAACAAGCTGGCTGTGCGAATGGGACGCTGTTGTGTTGCATCCTTTTCTAACATTTTCATTTATTTCACAGGCCGGTGTGAAGGGGACTTTAGGTCGTTTAGTTGGAATATTTGAGGTGAGCTGTGTGTGTGTGTCATGTCATCCTTAAATGTCAACCAACTATTTGTTGTTCTTGTGGTTGTAAATGCATATGTGCCGATGTCTTTCCTTCCTAGAACCAGGAGAGGAAACACAGAACCTACGTGTATGTTCTTATTGTAACGGAGTTGCTGGAGCACTGGGAGGACTCGGACAGCATTGGTAAGACATTTCTCTGTCTGAGGAAGATCATATAGATTACATTGTCACGTAGTCGCATTCTCGACTGTGGGGTTTGTTTTTTGTTTTTTCGTTCGCTTTAGTGGCGTTACATCTCCAGTGATTTTAATGTATGTTGGAAGTAGGCCTGTGTTGAAAAAATCGATTTTCCGATTCTAAATCGATTCTCATATTTTTTTTTTTTCATCATTACATTACAGCTTTTGGTATTTTTTTGTTTATGCCCAAAAAAGGAATGTTTTGTTTGACACAAGAATAACTGCCATGTTTTTGCCTTTAAATATCTTTAAAGGTATTTTCAGTTATAATTGCATACATTTTCTATATTTCACTACTTAATATACTGTCTTGGGGTTACATTTGCATACAATTCTAAAAAAAACAAAATTCTCAAAAATTAAAAACCGAAATAGACCAAAAATGGAAAAAATTAAAACGGAAAGTGGGAAAAATTAAAGCGATTTCATCCGTCTCTGTTTGCTGCCCTGGATCTGTTTGATAATTCTGCCCCACACGATGTTTCTGAAAGCAGTTCTATCAGCATTCTGGGAGTTGATTGGTCCTTACAGTCATCATTAGCTGCCAATACTTGCTGTTAAATCTCAATATGATACTAGTAGTAATATTTTGCATAACTACACAGTCATATAATTTATGCAAGAGCTCAAAAAACAGTTTTAATAACACTAACCCAAATCAATATCGGAATCAAATCTTGATAATCGATTTTGAATCTTAAGAATCGGAATCGAATTGATTCTTGACATTTGAATCGATCCCCAGCCCTAGTTGGAAGCTTAATTTCTGCTCTTGTGATTGTCACAGCAGCTTCGTTCATAAGCACTGACAACAAGCCCCGACCTGTTTTTTTTTTAAATGCTTTATATCCTTGTGTTTTACACGTGTTAAGTGTTTTCTATAATGCTCTTTGTTCTGTCAACAGGGAGACAAAGGGAATGGTTTAGAATAGACGATGCCATACAAGTGTTGCAGTGTCACAAGCCTGTGCAGGCCACCTACTTTGAGGCTCTCCAGGAGAGCTGCTTGACCAGTAATGGAACACCATTGGTGACCACGATAGGTGAGGACCTGTCCCCCACCTACAGCATCAATCAGAGCTCCGTTTCGGGTATCAGATAACTAAAACCGTCATTCTGGCACCATAATTCTGGAGCTTTCACCACCACTTGCGCTCTTACTTGTGTCACTTCTCTCTTTCTCCTCTTCTCCTTCCTCCATTCTCTTTTCTTTTTTTTTCCTCTTTTGTTTTGTTTTGTTTTATTAACATGGTTTGCCTTGCCAACTCTTTTGTGCCAGAACTATGGCACAGACTGGATGACAAGTGTTGGATGAATATTCAGAAACACTTTGTAAATGTAAATGTAATTTTTTGACACCCGATCCCCCTGTTTTCTTTTTTTTTGGTTCGTCTGTCAACTGCATGAAATGTCCCCTCAATCCCTGTCCTTAATGCGCCCTTAGCGTGGTGACGAATGCAAGAACTACTTTTTACTCTTGTCATGTAAAAGTGTATACTTAGTGCTTAAGCTGAAGGCTTTTGGTGGTCTTTTTAAATGTCTCCTCCATTGTTTTGGTTATTTTCTGTGAATTAATGTGCCCATTAGTGTACCCCCCTCCCCTGTTGTAAGGATAGGAAATACTGCCTGTATCTGAATGAACAGAATTGTGGGAAGTGTCTTGCATGAGCACTGTTATGCTGCGTCTCACTCCCGTGAGTGACCTGACGATGACTGTGCAACAGACGTGGTCAGGTCTTCGGCTTTTCTTTTTTCTCCTTACCGTAGTTGTAGTGTCTTTTTTAATCAGAACGATATGGCCCCTGAGTAATATTTCCAATTTCAATAGCCTTTCAAATGTCAACCTTTTTTTTTTCTCTTATTTGAGAAGCTGCCCAAGCACTACAGGTTTCACTCTAAAATAGAGCGAGTACAGAATACTGTATAGAGAGTGAAAGAATGTCATTATACAATGTAAAATTGAACTATATTTCTCCTCTGTCTTTTCCTCCTTTAATCCCTTTTTCTTTTTTTTTTATAAATGCTTTCTTGTGACTACAAAGTCTTCCTCCATGTACTGAGGGTCAAAGTAGTAGACTTACTTAGAATCATCGGCTTTCTAAATGCAGCACATATCACTTAAGTTATTAAAACCCTTGTCCATATTTTACTCCTCACATTCAGTTTGGTTTAAAGCAATTGTTTACATTGTGTTCGTAACATAGCACAGATGACTTTAGTGGGCACTTTTCATTACAGTCATGTTTTTTTGTTTTTTTTAAACCCCCTTTTCTTTAATATTTAACCTGCATCCCCAGAAATGCTCAGAACACCTGTTTGACTTTGAAAGTAATGGATCTATAATGCTGTCTTTGGCAAGATGCAGAACAAGCCTTGTACAGTTTGAGACCTCGTTTTTAACATGTAAGATGCTTTTTGGATACTTTTTTTTTTTTTTTTTCCTTTCCTCTCAACGTGTGGCAAAAGTCTCTCTAGCTGAGCTGCGTCAATTGGCCTCGATGTGTCATGAGGCAGCTGGCTCAATACTGTGAAACTGGAGGCGCTGTAGATAGCATGTAAGAGGTTTTTATTGTAAATTGTTTATTTCTGTATAGATCAAAGGTGAGAGTACAAATGACAAAAACACCTCTTACACATTTGTTTGTGTGACGTGTCATTTCAACCGAGGCTGGAAAATCGATTTAAATTCTTATGTTGGCTCCGAAGCTGTTGGGAATCGAGGTGGCGTACAGTACATTCGTAGCGAGAGATCAAGGAATGTGGTTCAGGGGGAAAGAGCCTGTTTATAAAAAAAAATATTCATTGAATGTTGTTTTTTTTCTTTTAAAGCCCAAACAAATTTGTATAAATAAGGGATTGCTCTTTTCTTCATTGTCAAAGTACAGCTACAGACAAAGTTTCAAAACCACTACTGCGTTAAGAGGTTATAAAGCCTGAAGTCTTGTCAACCTTTAATAATTTTTAATTATTCTCTCCTGTAGAGGGTTTCTCTTGTTTATTTTTTCCCAAAAGCCCATAAATAATACAATCATTTCTGTCCATATTTAAGCCTGTGATAAAACTTTCTTTGGCTGCAAACACAAAACTGGTATTCTGTTTTCTTTTTAAACCCATTGAGACTCGAGGCGCTCTTTGGTTAAAAAAAAATGCACGTGTTGCAGCTGGTCTTTATAATGGTTATGTAACAATTGTTGCCATGTAAGCAAGTTGCCTGGTTACACTTGTTTGGACTTATCTGCATCTACCAAATTAATCCAAGTGCAGGTCTTGAGCTCATTTTGATCTTTTGTTGTCGGTCAGCGCCTCAGAGACTTGTGACTCTAGTTTAAGTCCCCTACCCTGGTCACCAGATGGCTGCTCGGTCTCAGTCTCAGCCAAAGTTAATGCCACAAAATGATGTCACAGGATACTAAAATTCCTTTTTAAAAAACAACGAAAAAACCAAACACCTATAAAATTGAAGGGTGCTGCATGGTCTTGTAATTAGTCTCCATGGGCTCATAACAAAGGCAATTATTGCATTACTTTGAAAGGTACTAACTACGTTTCATAGACAACTGTGAGCACCTTGTATAATTTACCATACTCCTGGATATTTAAAAACCTTAATATAAATTCAATTCTGGGGCCTGGTGATCTTCATCTAGGGTCAAAAGGTGTTGGGATCTGTATTTGCAAACCGCAAAACAATAACTTTCGGTTTGCACATTTAACTGGAATATGTACAGAAAACTCTAGTATTGTCAATCATAAGATGCTGAGAAACCCTTTACAGGAAATATACCGGGAACTAGTAGCTGGTGGAACAAAACTTATTTGGAAAAAAACGTCTTTCCCCCCAGTGATGACTGAGGTGACTTGTGTTGCTTTTGCGGAGGGTGTCATTTTCTCAGTAAACGCTTTCAGATGGACTCTTACTGTCGACCAAGTATGGTTTCAATGTTTTCTCGTATGTCAGTAGGGTTCAAGAGTCTCCTCCTGCCTGAGACTTTGAGCTAGTTTTACTGCTGTGTATGTGACAGGTGTGGTGGCCAAAGTCCTGCTTTATGATGCCCTACCTGGCTCCGGAGTTGGGTGTCCCATCAGACCTTTAGGTCTCCGTGTAAATGTGCGATTAGTTGTTAATGATACCTGTAAAAACAACATTTGGCTTTACTGGCGATGGCTGAATTCAGACGATCTGGTTCGGGGTGGGTGACAGGTACTGTCAAAGTGAATGTGAGGAGGATTTCCACAAGCAACAGCCAGTGATTTAATTAGTGACAACTGATTTCCTTTTTTTTTTTTTTTTTTTCCTCGTTTACTCTTATCAGTTGTGTTATTGACGAGCTACAGTCTTGTACATAGCTAAAAGCCCGCTTGTAGCTAGAACAAGTACTTTGGCTTTGGTCAATAAGGATTACTGTCTTTTTTTTTTTTTTTAAATAACCCTTTAAATTTAGGCAGCTCCTGTCAGTAAATTCGAGCTGCTGCAGGGATTTGCAAAGGAAAATTTTCCCAATTACATTTAAATTGGCTTTTATGTGAAGTAAAGATGCAATTTACTGATCTCCCCCCCACCCCCTCTTTTTTTGGGGGACAATTTTGGCCTCTGAATAGCCTCTTTAAGGATGGCAGAAGCTTCTGAACTGGGGGAAAACCACGGATGTGTTGTTGTAAATTGATGGAGCTTCAGATAGAATCACTTCCTTTACCAAAGTTAATGGCTCAATTATGTTGCCATGTCGGTTAACCGCACCATCTTCTGGCCACGGCGTTAGTATTAAAATAAAAGCACATTACTGACCAGCTGGAGATTGTAACGTTCAGATTCCTTCATCAGCTGTTGATTGCAAAAATACAAAAAAAGATTTAATGAAAACAAATCCCTAATATACTTAGAAACTAAAGACCTGTGCTCTTCTGGCTGTCGACCTCAGCCTGGAAGTTCCGTACAGTACATGCTATTGTGTTCTCCAAGGATTTTGTGTCACTGGAATATTACTTTTCCTCTCTTTTGTCATTTGGGACTGTGGAATAAAACCAGTGCGAGAAGACTGAAGATTGTAATATAAATGTGCCAACAAATAAACACCAGTATTTCACATCTGGGCTGGTGTCTGTTTTACTTCAGAAAACAATGTGCTCATTTTGTGTTCAATATGCTTTAAACTGTATTTTGGAATAATGCATTAAATGACAGATGTCAAGTTAGAGATCAGAAAAAATGTACAACTTTCATATCTTCCCATCATATATTACAATATATTTATTCTTTAACTCACAGGGGGTCTGCAGGATTATCTAAAGTAATCATTTTCCTAATTTATTACAAGTATGACATGTTAGTGTAAAATGTATCATTGATCTATCACATTTTTTCCAGTCTGATTCTCATCTTCCTCTTGAGAAATTCAATTGCTGGTTATCAATACTTTGGCTATAATAGTGCAGTAAAAACTGAAATTTAGACAGCTCTTTATTTGTACTATGTATTGGTCTCTAGTTAGCTTCAGCAGACACTGATTAGTCATATACTTAAAAGCCTACCAGTAATAGTGAGTAGGTTCTAGTACCAAAAAGGACACAATGTCATGGAGCATCTCTGGAGCACTAACATGAGGTTTCTGTGGACCAGGCTTGATATCCAGATGCCACCAGAGTGGCATCTACAAAGTTTGATCACTCTGTCCATTTGTTGTGGAGAAGCTAGTGGTCTGAAGAGAATTATTAAGGTGACAAGTATCCACACAACGCTCATGAAGGCCTTTTTTTTTCCCTCTGAAATCTGAGCACTTTAGATTCCGCTTCTTGGAATGATGGCCCAAAGTTATTAAACACCTGTCGTTCAGGATTACACATTATTTCAATATGCCTGAGTTTCCTCAAATCTACAAATGCAGTTTGTCAGCAAAAGTACTTCAACTAGATTATTACTAGAAAAGAGTCACATTTTCACACAAACTCACTAACGGCATTTGATTTGACTCTTTGCTCTGACTGCAGTTGGCTAATGTTTTAGAGCAGTGGTTCTCAAATGGGGATACGCGTACCCCTGGAGGTTCATGAAGGTACTACAGGGGATACGTGAGATTTTAAAATATACATTTAAAAAGTAGCATCCATGCAAAAATCCTTTAAAAATAAACATTTCATCAATAATTGAGGAAAATAGTCTAAATTCATAAAATGAATTTTATCTTCAGGAGGCTATTCAACTTATTATCCTAAAACCGCAGAGTATCCCCCACACCAGGATGGTTCCACCTAACCTGTCAATCACCTGGCTTCACCTGTCAATCACTTGGACCAACGATGGAGTCGTGGTTGAAGCGTAGCAGCAATATTTTTATGTTTAATAAATCAGTTACTGATGGCACAGTGCTCTGTTTTAGGTCTTTTTTTTAACAACCAAAAGTGCTTTGTGCTGGTTAGGGGGTACTTGGCTGAAAAAATATTTCACAGGGGGTACATCACTGAAAAAAGGTTGAGGACCACTGTTTTAGAGAATAGCTTCTCAACCCTCTTCCTCTGCACACGCTGCCCTGCAGGTTTGAGATGTTTCCCTGCTTAACAACACCTGATTGAATCACTGCCAGTGTGTCACAAAGCTCTACACAAGTCTTTCAATGCCCTCTCCTTGGACCCAGGTGTGTTCGAGCAGGATGGTGTACATTCTTGTGGAGCTCTGAACGCCGCTTCCCAACCCCGTTTCTTGGAACATTAATACACAGCCTTGGTTTGTATTTTGATTTTCTTTATTTGTACAGAAACTGTGAAATTTACTGAGGCTGCTGTCCTCTGCCACGTCCAAAGCCACCCCTCTGTAACAGAGAAAAGTCTCGTTAATCTGTCACCAAAAGCTCCAAAGAACCAACATTTCAATTTCAGAGACTTGAAGATTATTTTATTCACAAAAAAGGAAGAAAAAAAAGCCACTATAGCAGCAGAATATTAAGTACTTACGAACTGGAACTCTGTGGCGGCTCCAGCACCAGCCTCTGCTTTCTTGTCAGCACCAGCTGAAGGACAAGATAAGTGAAAAAGGTCAGCCAATATATTGTACGTCACAGCAAACCTCAATAAAATATGATATACGAGCCTAATTATTAATCTGAAGCTGGTTTTAGTCAGACATCTCATGACATGACAAGTTTGTCTAAAGTCTTTCAAATGCAACGGCTTGTTTTAAAATATTCAACACAAATATGACTATAAAATGATCATACCACCTGAGAAGCAAAGACTGTCATTTTCTCTACCATCATAGTATCTTGGCATCTTTGATTCACTTATATTTTTTTTTCAAGAACAAAATACATCATATATTCTTAATTAGCCCCCAGTCACCATCCCGTTCTGCCTCATTTAACGTCTTGATGCAGCTCATTTAACTAAACAGCGACTGGTGTTGTAAAAACCATACTTACGGGGTGCAGCAGATCGCCTGTACGTATCTCTGTCGGCCTCACCACGGTTGAGTCGGGCAGGTCTCTCTCCCTCCATTCCTGCAGAAACAAGGTCAACGAAAACCCATTCATGAGTAACAGTTCTATTATCTTGGCGAATAGATCTACATTAAATAAACAAGAAAATTCCACTTCTTCTTTGACCCGGTCAAAACCAGTGGGTTTGTAGCCTCATCAACCCCGCCCATTTATTTCAGAAAAATTCTCTTTTGTGGAATGGGTCCAGTACGCCTCTTGTTCACTGCCATTTCCGCTGCTACAGAATGCACTGAACTAATCAAAACAGTGCAGGGACAAGCTTATGCAATGACTCATGCAGCAGCATCCTGGAGTCGCTACTCAAAAACAACCAAGACGACTGCAGACACGATTCAGGACTTGTATGCCTATTCTGTGTCCGTCGGTACTGCCACCAGAAATCAGAGGAACCACCTTAATTCTTGGTTCCTAAGACGGATGGATTAGGATGACTGATAAAGCTATTTTAAAAGGCTCTCTAAAACCTGGGGGGGTTCAAGAAATCTGATTTGTGTCCACTAACATTTTCTCTCTCTGAAGAAACTAAAATAGTTATTTGACAATGGTAAAAGAGGGGGAAAACGCACATCTCATTAGGTCATAATAGATTATTGCCATGAATTTCAGTTGTGGTACAGGTGATTGTTGAGACCAGATTTCAATCTCAGTGTTGTCTGTACTTACAAAAAGCAGAGTTTCAAATTTTAAATAACCGGTAAAATTGCAAACTGTATGTCTCCCAATTTTATGGAGAAGAAAAGCAAAAGGTCAGATTTTACAACATCCCTAAAACTTGGTACCTTACCTTTTCAAGTTCCCAAAGTTTTTCAAAGAAACCACTTACAGCTGTGATCAGTTACAATTACCTTAAGAAAAACTTTAAAAAATGATCATTCAAGATAACTTCACAAATAGTACTGCCCCAGGAACAATGATATTTTACTTAACAGTATTTAGTGTTCTACAATTGACCAAAAGTTCATGTTCATGACAGGAACTGGAATTACAGTAAAACTAATTTAAAAGTTAAATTAGTTGACTTTATGTGTAAGCTGAATTGTTAAAGTCCCAGAAGAAGGGGGATGTTCATATAATCTGGATATAAATTGATTTCTACACAGTCAACAATTGACTTTCAAGGTGTTTACTTGCAACATAATCCAGTTAGAATTTTGGACACAACCTAAAAGTCATTTCGGAACTTAACACTGCATTACATTTGAAACTTTCAGGACAATCTCGCACTAAATGACAAATACATTTACTAGACGATCCCCGGCATTACCATGTAAACACAAAGGATCCTTGAAGGTACCGAGTTTTAGGGATGTTGTAAAATCTGGCCTTTGCTTTTCTTCTCCATAAAATTGGGAGACATACAGTTTGCAATTTTACCAGTTATTTAAAATGTGCAACTCTGCTTTTTGTAAGTACAGACAAGTTACTCATTATATTCAGCAACTTACAACTATCAAACACCAGTTACACATGTAGGACCATGGCTACAAATGTTTTAATCTTTGGAACATTTCTGCTTCATTCAACCTCTTAACAAAGTTATTTTTCTTCAACAGCTAAAAAACAAATGAGCTCAATAGCCGCACAGACTTTATACCTACATGTGTGCAGTTACATCACTCAGCATATTGTGCAGAGATGAGGAAGCATGTGCGTAATGATCTTACCCTTGGGCCTGGGCCTTGCGGTCTCAGGGCGGGTTTGGCGGCGCAGAGTGGCGGGAACGATCTCGGGAGGAAGGTGGAGGAAGTCTCTCAGATACTGGATACCCTCATTGGTCAGGTACCAGTAAAAGTGACGCCAGGCAAATTGCTCCTTGACATACCCACAGGACTTCAGAGACTGCAAACAAACAAAACAACCCACAAACATTAGTTACAACAATAAAGAGGGCCTGATGTTAGGAGATAATAGTACGCTTTATCTGTCTTTTTATACAAGATTTTTTGTAGTTTTAAAAGAGATATTTTTGGCCACCCCAACACTTGCTCCTTTTCTGAAAATGTTTGGTCAAATTAAGATAAATTTATCTAATGTTATTGTACTTATTGTCTACTGCATCCATCAAGGTAAGTAGCTTATTTCATTGTGAGTTGGAATATTCTGACATCTCTCTGCTGTGTAGGCATAACTAAACTGGCTTCATTTCCATTAGAAGTCCACAGTGGATTTTGAATATAGCCTTTTCTAAACCATGTCCCTCGGTTTTGTTTTCGAAAAAGAAAATCTAAGAAGATATTTGGTAAAAAGAAAAAAAGTGGACAAGTAGAAGCTAGTGAAGGAAAAACTACTGAGTAAATCGTATTTGCATTTTCCACCACCTACAGCCAGCTACACTTTAAACCTTTGCTTCATCACTTCTGGACTACATATTATTGTAATAGTGACTTAGAACAAATCAACATTATTGGTGCTAACTAAAAAGTTGCCTTCCTGAATAGAAAAATGCGAGGCGTTCAGCTCAGATATCCAAGAGGAATACAGCCCTTTATCATGCACGGATAATGGTATTTTGAATACGCCTGAATTCAGTAAATGATGTTTCAAATTAAAAGTTCCCCCCCATGACATGGTACTGTACTTCAATAAACACTTCAGGCAAGCCACCCAAAAAAGAATGCGTGGTTTACATTATAAAACCATCCACCTTACGGATGTCGGCATCTCCTCGTTATGAGACCCCTTAAAAACAGATAAATGTCCTAATCCAGTTTATTTTTCGATGTTTCCCTGCATCAACATAACACCCCACCTGGTTTCTGCTCTAAACAGACATGTTACAATTACTGACTTCTTTACAAAATCATTCTCTTGTGATGACAGGTGAAAGTGCCTTGAGAAGACATCATTCCTCTAATATGTGAGCACATTAAATCATAGTATTTAAATGTGATTATATTGACAGGAATATAAGAATTATTTCATAAGATGTTGGTGGAGCTAAAATAAAAAGGAAAGGTGTACAAAACTGTGGTGAGACCAGCGATGTTGTTTGGTCTAGAGACGGTGTCACTGAGGAAAAGACAGGAAGCAGAGCTGGAGGCAGCAGAGATGAAGATGCTGAGGTTCTCTATGGGAGTGACCAGACTGGATAGGATCAGGAATGAGGACATCAGAGGGACAGCACATGTTAGAGGCTTTGGAGATAAAGTCTGGGAGGCCAGACTGAGATGGTTGGGACATGTCCGGAGGAGAGATAGTGAATATATTGGTAGAAGGATGCTGAGTTTTGAACTGCCAGGCAGGAGGCCCAGAGGAGACCAAAGAGGAGGTTTATAGATGTAGTGAAAGAGGACATGAAGGTAGTTGGGGTAAGAGAAGAGGATGCAGAAATGTGTATGAGAATCAGAGTGAGTGCATTAAAACCAGTTTAAGCTATAAATTGCAATATTGAGTGGCTTTGACCCTCAATGGCTGAAGACAGTAAGCTGGCTCATACACAATGAGAACATGATTTGAAACTAGTGCCATAAGCATTACCCCTCCACATTTCTGATGATGTCTAACATTTTTTAGTTAGATAACACAGACAGAATCGATTCCTCGAATAATTCGATTACAAAAAATGATTGATTAGTGAGTAATCATTTAATTTTGCCACCTCAAAGCAGGGTATTTCGCCCGGACTACGTTTAATGTGGCACAATGCGCTGACGGCACGCACGTAAAGGTAGAAGAACGAGGCGGCGGATAGGTTTGGGTTTTTGTAACATGCCATGCTCAGGCAGTCGACGGGACGGGAGACACATGTAGCTCAGTGCTTTTGTTTTTAATCCACTCTATTCTTCTGGTCCATTCTCCTATATGTTCCCCCTCTAACCCAGTACATACATAGGTTCCTCTAAACATCTGGTCCCGCTACAGTTTTAACTAAAAGAAAATGTGCTCCAATACAGCAGGTCTCATAATTGTATTTTGAACACTGCCAAAACTCAAAATCTTAAAGACTTTAACTTAAAACTTAACTAGAACGTAAAATTAGCTTGACACAAATGAAAGTTCAATTGAAACACGTGGGGAAAAACACCTAATCTTAAATTTAAGTGATGTGTGTTATCAGTTGTAATTGCATTTTTAGGTTAGAAATAAGAACATTTCTTGGTAAGATCCTTAGTTTTTTGAGTGAAGGCAGTGAATTTGGTCAACTGGTGTAAGTTCAGGGTTTTTAAATGCACAGCCATGAACCTACTGTATTATATAATTAAAGCTTGAGTTATGGTTCTGCGTCAAAACGACGCCGTGCCTACGGCGTGTGGTACGCGTCGACGCGTACCACACGCCGTCACTGACGTGCACCTCCCAAAAATTGTAACTATGCGTCGAGGCGACGCAGACCACACGCAGACGGAGAGGGCTGTGATTGGTTCGCTTGGAAGCAACGCATTTCCGGTTTGAAGCAGTAGTGGACTTTCAGCGCTCTTTTCTTCGTGTATGTGATTTTTTTTGTTTTTTTGCACAATAGTTGTCCTTATCTCTTTGATTCACTGTGACCGGAAAAAGTGGATAAACCATTCAGGAAAAGATCGCGAATTGGCGGTCACGGGGGTACTGCACTGCGGCGAAATGGAGTGACAGAGAAGTCCGAAGGGTTCACGACGGCGTCACGGTGACGGCGTGTGCTCTGCGTTGACGCAGAACCATAATTCAGGCTTTAGTAATGTCAATTAACATGTAACATTTTATGTATATTCATAATTGCTCTTTAACTAAACAAAAATATGTTTTACTCGATGGAATTTTCAGTAGAATACTCGATTACTAAAATATTCGATAGCTGCAGCCCTAGCTGAATGATATAATATGACACTACAGCTCTTTACTTTAAAGCAGCAGAGGAAATGTGTGTCTGTATGTGATTGTGGGGGGTATTGTCCCTAAAGCATGAAGGTTTCATCCTCCAGCCTCTCACCTGCATCGCTTTCATCACATGCAGGTTGGGCACGTTCTTGTCAGCGAGCTCGGGGTGCTTGGCCAGGTGGACATCTTTCTTGGCCACCATGACTCCCTCTTTAAAGAGGAGCTCGTAGATAGCAATGCGGTTCTTCTTGGGCATCAGCATCTGGATGGAGACGTTAATGACCGTTAATCTCCACATTTGACATCACAGCGGCATCACATGTTAACACGGTACCGGCGAACCCGCCAAGCCATCTACTAGTACTGATAAAACCACAATAATATGAGCCACAAAGCCTTGAAAATATCAAGGGTAAACGGGTGTTTATTTGAAACTTTATATAAACAGCCGAATACGTTTATGAACAATAAAATAGACGAAAACGCCGCGCGTAAAAGGAGAAACATGGCGTCCCCGTCCAGCAGAGCCGGAGTTACTGCTCCACTTCTAAACTTAAATCCTCACGGTTACAATATGTTTATGACGAAAATGTGATTATGGATGTAGATGTTACATTGGCAACTACCACCCCCTGAACATTATTCTGGTAAAGGACTTGAGATGTTTGAGATAAATTTAGATTTTTACGCCGGCTTGTACTGTACCTTTGCACTTGTTTAGGAACCGGAGCCGGAAGGATCGACCACCGGAACTGGGAGGAGTTTAAGCGCGCGGTGCGCGCCTGCGCAGATGTTCCGCCCCCTGTCGGTCCGGCGGGGAGTTATATTTATATAATTTGCAGTAGATGGCGGAGTTCATGAATCTTCTACACGAATATGCATTAATATGAAATATTACACAGTTCTGTAAATATATTTGTATTAAATCACGAGATAAAATGTGAAAAAGGGTAGTTAAGCACTTTAACTGCTCAGGAACATGGAACAGGAACACAACTCTACTTTGGACATTTTATTCCTTACAAAACAAAGTTGATGTTATGGATAATTTTATCTCCTGGTATGATACATTTCAGAGCTAAAATGTTAAAATAAAATATTGCTCATTATGGATCATGGATCGCTCCTTTTATAGATAAAATGTAGAACAACTACAGTGGACAATGTCATCATTATATGAGTAAAGCTTCCAAGTGGCGTATTTAGCTGACTTGATTGACAGATATATATTTTTTCAAGAACATTTCAAAACATGTTTTGATGAAATGACAAAGCATTCAATTAAATAACAAGATAACTGGTAGTTATCTTATGTATATTTTGTATACATACACACACACACACACACGCACACGCACACGCACACACACACACACACACACACATATATATATATATATATATATATATATATATATATATATATATATATATAACTGTCATTGCACAGAAGTACAATTAAAAATGACGTGCAGTTCATTGAAAAAAAGTAGAAAGGAAATATTTACTCAACATTTAGCTGTATAAATGAATAAAACATTTCCTACCCAATATATACAAAGTGAACTATAAAAATTGAAAAACAAATACAGTATATGTATGCAGTTAAAGAAGACTAAAAGAAGAAGACTATATATAGGATTTATACATTCAATATATAGCATTGCATGGTTTTGAGGAACATTTTGTTAATTATAGATAAAACATAATGTTAATGTTAAATAAAACAAGAAATAAAGCACCAATTATATTGTAAATACAGTATTGGATGCATGTTGAAGTGCACGTGTCACTGTTTAGTGTTCAGTGACTATTGCAACTGCCCTGGTATATGTGGTATATGTGCTGTTTTTAAGTCTATTTCTCTTGGCTTTTATTGTCCTGAAGCGTCTTCCTGAGGGCAGCAGCTGGAACAGGTAATGTGCTGGGTGGGATGTGTCCTTCGGGTAAAGGTGCTACAGGCCTTGTTGTAGTAGTGGGACCTGAACAGCTCCTCTAACGAGAGGAGAGCACAGCCGGTGATCTTCTGTGCTGTGTTGACGCCTCTCTGGAGCGCTGTTTTCTCCTGAGCAGTGCAGCTGGAGAACCACACTGGGATGCAGTATGCCAACAAACTTCCAATAGAGCATCTGTAAAAGCACACCTGCAGCTCCTTCGCCAGAGCGTTGCCCCTCAAGACCCTCAGAAAGTGGAGTCTCTGTTGTGCATTTATTTTATCAGTGCAGTGGTGTTGGTTTTCCAGGTCAGGTCATCATTCAGGTGTCAGAGACCCTCTCAACACAAGGCAAGGCAAGGCAAGGAGAGGAAAGCACAATTCAACACAAGGTAATTCAAAGTGCTTTACATCAACATTAAAAGCAGCAAGACACAGTTAAACAGTAAATAACACATAAAATGAAATAAAATGATAAGAAAAGAGGTAAAATAATAAAGTACAGCAGGTTAGTATTTCATTTAGGAGCACGCTTCAGTAAACAGTAATGTTTTTAGGCCTGATTTAAAGGAGCTGACAGTTGGAGCAGACCTCAGGTCTACAGGAAGTTTGTTCCACCGGTGAGGAGCAGAATAACTGAACGCTGCCTCACCTTGCTTGGTTTTTGTTCTTGGGAACCACAACAAACCAGATCCAGATGAACCTCAGGGGTCTGGGAGCTTCATAGGAACTAACAGATCAAACATGTATTTTGGTCCAAGACCGTTCAGTGCTTTGTAGACCAGCAGTAAGATTTTAAACTCTATCCTTTGACTCACTGGAAGCCAGTGTAGTGATGTCATGACCAGTGTAATGTGGTCCAGTTTCCTGGTGTTTGTAAGGACTCTGGCAATCAATCCTCATTGATGTACTGTATATGGGCTGGTGGTCAGATGTTTCTGCTGAAGTTCATTATTATTTATTTCGTTTTTGTAGTGTTGAGGACCAAGTTGTTGATGCTGCACTGCGATGACCGTTTTTCGACCTCTTCCTGTATGCAGATGAATTTCCCCCTGTGATGAGCCTGGCCACTGTCATGTTGTCTGCAAACTTCATGATGGTGTTGCTTGGGTGGGTGAGGCTACAGTTATGTTTGTATGGAGTGTAGAGCAGGGAACTCAGCACACATCCCTTTAGGGAGCCGGTGTTGCTGTCCTTTTGTTCTGAGTGGGTCAATGTGATGTGGATGGCCGTGGCTATGGCATCCTTTATTGATCTGTTTTGCGCAAACTGGGTTGAATGTGGGTGGAGGTCTTTGAATTATGTGGCTTCTGATCAGTTTCTCGAATCACTTAATTATGACTAGACTGAGAGCCACTGGCTGGAAGTCATTTATGCTGCTGATGGTGTTCTTTTTTGGTACAGGGATGATGGTTGAGTTAAGCCAGGACGGTGACCCGGAATAGAGACATGAAGAATATTTTGATAAAGAGGTGAGCTGGTTTGCACAGTCTTTTAGGATTCTACCAGTGACGCTGTCAGATGCTGCTGCTTTCCTGGAGCTTACTTTTCTTAGTACCCGCTTCACTTCCTGTTCCTCGACCTTGAGGAGGTGGCTGCAGCCGCTACTGATGTTGTATTTTCAAAGTGGGAGAAGAAACAGTTAAACTCCTCTGCCAGTGCGGCATCTCCCTCCACAGCATTGGGTAAGGGTTTGTAGTTGGTGATGTTCTGAACCCCCAGCCACACCTCCCTCAAGTTGCTTTGGATGTGGTCCTCAATTTTGCATTTGTAATCCTATTTGGCCAGGCGAATGCCTCTTTTCAGGTTTGCCCTGGCTAGCTGCACTGTACAGTTCCATGTCACGGGACTGGAAGGTGATGTTCCTGTTTCTCAGCAGGTTTCTGACCTCTTGTCATCCAGGGATTTTGGTTGGCATACACCCGAATGTATCTGTGCAGTGATGGATGTATACGAGTACAGGTGTTGTGTACTCTTTGTTGTGTACATGCTTTCATTTCATCCCGGATTGACTACTGCAACGCACTTTTCACTGCACTCAGTTCTTCTGCTCTGGAGCACTTACAGTTAGTCCAAAATTCTGCCGCAAGGCTACTCACCAGGTCAAACAGACGGTCACACATCACCACCATACTTAAATCTCTCCACTGGCTCCCGGTTTCATTTAGAATACAGTTTAAAATCCTCACCCTCACCCACAGAGCACTGCATGGTCAGGCTCCCCCTTATATAACTGACCTACTGGAACTGTATTCACCAGCTCACCTGCTCGGATCAAATATGCAAAACTTACTGGCTATCCCACGCACCCGCCTTAAGACTTGTGGTGACCGAGCTTTCAAGGTTATGGCCGCTACATTTTGGAAGCTGCCTGCACCTTTTAGATCTATTGAGTGTGAGGTGGTTTGGTGGTTAGCACTGTTGCATCACAGCGAGAAGGTTCCCGGTTCGACTCCCGGGCCTGGCGTGGGTCTTTCTGTGTGGAGTTTGCATGTTCTCCCCCGTGCTTGCGTGGGTTCCCTCCGGGTACTCCGGTTTCCTCCCACAGTCCAAAAACATGCGTAGTAGGTTAATTGGTGATTCTAAATTGCCCGTAGGTGTGAGTTTGGTTGTTTGTATATGTATATGTGGCCCTGCGATGGACTGGCGACCTGTCCAGGGTGAACCCCTGCCTCGCCTGTGATGAGCTGGGATAAGCTCCAGGTAGGGTTGCTAACTCCCTGAAAAATAAATAAGGGACACCTCATCGGCACGGGCCGGCCAGCCCGATTCCCACCACCCTTCCTGGCGTGGTGAATTATTTTAGCCCCTTTTTTTGTGAGTGAAACGATTTTTTAACTATTTGAATCGAACCTTAATTGAATTAGATGCATATTTTTGAATGCCACAATCACATGGGAAACAAATTATTATCCAGCAATTCTTTTCAAGAATATGAAAACAATACAAAATACAATACAAAAATACAATACAAAATGACAAAATGAACTGAATAAAATAAGTATCTTTCTTAAACAGAAACCTGTCCTGCTTAAATTAAAATTGTATAAATTAATATAAAACAATAGAAAGAAAGCAGAACATCCATTCTGTAATAGTGCACATTTTTAGTGCAAAAAAAAAGTGCAAACAGAAAATCTGTAGAAAAATTGTAAACATATTGTGCCTCAAAGGCCATGACTGAAGGCTACCGTTGTAGTAAAACAGAAAAAAAATAACTTGTGAACTCAACAGCTCAATGCCATTTTCCATTAGCATTTTATGACTATTTTTTCACTCTCACAGTAATACGGGACAAAGTGCGACCCTTTTCAGCTCAATACGGGACGCATACTTTAGTTTATAAATTTATTTATTTTATTTATTTATTTATTTAAAATGGGACAGTGCATATTAATGAACATTCACATGTAAATATGCCAGATTATAGCCTAAGGCTAATTTCCATCTGTAGTCCCCTGGCAGGTTGATGGTAACATGAACATAAACGAATCAGAAAAAACAAAGACAGAAACACATAATACCACAACACAACACGAAAATCAGTACAAGGAATAAGAAAAAACAAAGACAGAAACACATAATACCACAACACAACACGAAACTTAGTACAAAGAATAAAAACAGGAGACCAACGACCAGTGTGTAAATATGGGACGATCCCGTTTTTCAAGGGACGGTTGGCAACCCTAGCTCCAGCAGACCCCCGTGACCCTGCAAAGGATAAAGCAGGTATAGAAAATGGATGTATGGAGTCTGTGAGCTCTTTTAAAAGCCAACTGAACACCTACCTTTTCAAACAGGCTTTTATGTAAACTGCATTGTATGTTTTTTTCTATAATGTATTCACATGTACGCTGTGTCACAAAAACAGCATTTATAATTTAAAACCAGGAGCCAGTCACCGCACTCACGAGTCACGACCAAAATATGCCAAGGTGCCAGAGAAACCATGTGTAGACTATGTAAAAAAGAGAGGATCTGCACACTTGGATCAATGCAAGTATCTTTAATTAACCAAGCTTTCGGTCAGAAGACCTTCATCAGGGTAATAGTCAGCACATAAATTCAATGAACCATCTTATATGGTTCATCAAGGCAATCAGCAGCACCTGTGCTGCACCAGTCCCACCAAGATGGGAGATGTAGTTCAGAAGCAGGAAATGTAGTCCTCTCTACAAAGCAATAGAGTACAAGTAAAAGAAACATTGCACAAGAACCATATGTTGACAACAACAACTAGACAAAAGAGAAAAAGACTAAACCATAGAGAAAGAAAAAAATATATATATATTTAAACACAACACATATATGCATACAGTATATATACACATACACATATACAAACACACACATCTATACACAGTATAGCAAATACAAGATAGAAAATATATACATGCCACTCAATAAAGGGTGAAGACACTGCATAAACATCAGGCAAATCGTCATAAAATGCAGTGCCCTTAGCCATACCATTATTGGTCCACGACAGATCTACAAAAATCCATATTATAACAAAACACTCATGTAAAACTCAACATTTAGGCCCTTAGGGTAAAGAGAGTCCAATGTGTGTATCCAAAAGAGCTCCCTTCGACATAATATTCTGTCAATGTCACCTCCTCATTTAAAAAATATTTCTAAGGTGAGGCCGTTTCTCTCTCTGAGCAACATGGAGAGACTAATGCACGCCTTCATAACTAGCAGGATAGACTACTGTAATGCTTTTCTTACTGGTCTACCCAAGAATACCAGAAATCAGCTGCAACTGGTTCAAAACGCTGCAGCGCGAGTTTTGACTCAGACCAGAAGGAAAACACACATTAGGCCCATTTTAAAATATTTACACTGGCTACCTGTTAGTTTTCGTGTTGATTTTAAAGTTATTTTATTAGTTTATAAAGCGCTACATGGGCTTGCACCAGAGTATATTTCAGAGATGTTTTTATTCTATGAACCAGGAAGGCCCCTCAGATCCTCTGGCTCTTCCTTTTTAGCTTTTCCACAGAGTAGAACTAAAACATTTGGTGATGCTGCTTTTAGCCACGATGCTCCAAAACTGTGGAACAGCCTGCCGGAGGATCTGAGAGGAGCTGGAAATGTGGACATTTTTAAACGTAGACTAAAAACTCATCTCTTTGGTCCGGCTTTTATGTAGCATCACATTTTATAGTTTTATTCTGTTTAACATTTTTTAGAGGTATTTGTTTTATTTTGTAAACAGAGAACTGAGGCACTCGTGAGGGTAAGATTAATTAAAATGCCTTTATTGGTGCATGGCTAATCTATTAAAAGTGTGTCTACGCGTTTCAGCCAAACTGGCCTTCGTCAGGACAGAAGTGAAAACAAGCATCATTTTCATTTCTGTCCTGACGAAGGCCAGTTTGGCTGAAACGCGTAGACACGCTTTTAATAGATTAGCCATGCACCAATAAAGGCATTTTAATTAATCTTACCCTCACGAGTGCCTCAGTTCTCTGTCTACAACATTTTATGGATATCCCCGACTGAAGAGCACCTGAGGGATACACTTTTTTGCAATACCCAAGCAGCACTCCATGCACCGCGTTCCTGTCTGAATATTTGTTTGATTTATTTATCTATTTCTTGTAATGTTTTTATTATTATTATATTTTATTGTTGTGGACTCATTATTTTTTAGCCTTCATTTTTTAACTTTTATCATTATTTCATTTTAATTAACTATATTGTATGTCAGTGTGCATTGGTCTCCCAGTTTTTACTTTTATTTTTGTTATGCTTATTTTTCAGTCAAAATGTTAAGCACTTTGTATTTCATGTACCTGGATGAAAGGTGGTATACAAATAAAATTTGATTGATTGATTGATTGATGTATTTTATTGTTCTAAACTGTTTTTATTCTGTAAAGTTTTCAGACACTTTGGATTTCAAAATATCAATGTCACATTTATTTTTAAAATGTCATTTAGGGTCGATGCTTTTATTTTGAAAGTGCTTCCGGCGCCCTGTTGCTATGGTTATGGCGAGCTTGATTCCGGACCATCCCCCATCTGGAGCTTCTCTCAGCGACTCGGCTGCTGATGGTACAACACAGGCAGTCTCTGCTGCTGCTGACCCATATGACCATGTTTTAACAAAGTAAAAGAAACTTACGACGATATACCTTTCAGGTATGGGTTTTCTCGTTTCTTCTTTTCATGCGCCTGTCAGTTATTAATAGAAAGCTTAGGTTTGTTGACTGAGCTTCTTAATTTCTGGGTAGTATTGCCGCACTGTTACATCTTCTGTCTGCTAAATGAGGCACCAGCAGCCTTTTTACTCAGACTAATTTAAGTCATCAAGAGTAAACGTTGGATTTTAAATTATGCATGTATATTATTTGCTTTATCTCTGCATGTTAGATATAAACCCACAGCTTTGACCTGGTATGTAACTTGAACCACTACCAGTTTGTAGCCCTGCTTCATGATGCTCGTTTCTGATCAAAAAATTAGCCAAGATGTGCAAATTCACAGTTTGCCTTGAGAAAATGCATTTAGCATAATTTATTGGGGTGTCTGTCTGTGTAGAACATGTAGTGATGACTGGAGACTCAGCAGCAGCTTGTGCAGGCTGCAGCAGAGGGTGGGGAGGGACTTTCTTTTCCTTTTTTTTTTTATTAAGTAAAAAGCTAATCTCAGGGGAAAGCTGTGCTTCCTTCAAACCAGTTATTTATTTGATTTATGGGTTGGAGAGCAGCTGGTGCAGGCTTGTGGATCAGGTCAGAGCTTCTGACCTCCATCCGAGTTCAGACTCATCTCTGAGTGAGCTCTGTCCAGGGTCCTCAACTCTCATCACTGATGGGCTGTGGTCTCTTTGGATGCACTGATGACTGAATTAGTCAATCTGACATAGGCACAGACCCTAGGTTTATTGTCATGTAATTATTTGGAGTACCTGACAACATTCATTCATGTATTGTGCATCACATAGAGGCAGAGTGAAAAATGCAAAATCACTCAAACACAAAATTCTTTAAATGAAAAACAACCAGCTACATGCTACATGCATAAACTGAAAACATGATCATTGAAATGGCTCAAAACAGACACCAAGCAAACACATATAGATGCAGAGAGCTTCAAAAATGAGCAACAAGAAACAGAACAGCAAGATAAGAGCTTAATGCACATCCACTGTTGTTTGCTGTGGATACAGAATCAAAATTAGAATCAGAATCAGGTTTATTGGCCAAGTACATGCCAGACAGGGAATTTGACTCTGGTTATTTCGCTCACTGTACAGTAAATAGACAAATGGGTCTTATTAACATATATACATTTAAAAAAAAGTGAAAGGTGCAGCATGAGGTAGGCATGGTTATTGAAAGGTGCATTGTTACAGCATATGGTTGTGGTTATTATTATTATTATTATTATTATTGCACAGTGATTGATTACTCTGAGACTCTATGAGTGATGAGAGTTCATCAGAGCAACAGCTTGGGGGCCAAGCTTTCAGGCCAAGCATCCTGTTTTGGCCTTTTCTCATAAACCCCTTCATTCACAATCCATCCATGCTTCTTTTTTTCTGTAATTCTTGGAAAAGGTGTACGTTTTACAGCAAAGATTGGATCTATGCCTCAAAGATCCATTCAAAGTTTAGCCTGTTAAGTGTATAAAACATTAAAGGGCAATGCCACTGATTTGAGACAATCAACATCAATTTCTCTGGAGGAAACAGTTGTGTTTATTACGGCATAAAGCAAGGAGCATTACTGAGTTTCAACAGTGTCTATCTGTAGGTTATAATCTAGAAAACTCATAGAAATTTACATTGTGGTAAGGAGAACAATTTATTGATCATTTTATGGTCGTCAGTGCTTCTACCTTTGGATAGAACAAATTGAGTTTCCTATTTTGTGTGCTACTGGAGCTGTGTACAGCGTGTGGCTTTTTCTTCCTGTGGAGTTCACCAGCAATTAAAAAAATAATGTAATAATGTTTATCTTCTCTCAGTTGTTCTACGGATAGAATCTATAAAGCTCATGTGAAATCCTCATTTTCTGTGTATTTTGAGCAAATCATCATACCTTGTTTCTGATATTCAAAGCCACCAACCTGGCAAACCAAGTCTTAGACAAACATCTCTCTGCATGGTGTTGCAGAGGAGCTTTTGTACAGGCTGACTTGTTTGCATCAAGTTCAACAGAAAGAAAACCAGTGAATATAAGTGATTTGTTTCATTAATGTGTCCCAGCTGAAAGCAAATTAAAGGCCGAGGTCAGAGTGGGAATGTGCTTCTCTTTACCCATCTGTTCAAGTGATTTTACTTGAGGGTCTAATTGGATTAATTCATGTGACAAATAAGGGACACCATTTGATTTGCAGCATTCAGTTCTGCACCCTCGGTTTTAGCAGGAGGGGTGACAGATGAAGCGTCACAGTTAATATGATTAATTAGACTAAACCCTAAGTTGTCTTTTCTCTCCATCGTGCTCTCTGTATAAATAATTATGGATATGTTATTCCCGGTGGAGAGACACTGTTTTAATTTGTTCAAGTTTGGCATGTTACATTTGGTCCCAGCTGATGTTATATCATTGAAAGGAGGCAATTAAGGGTTACAAGAGCCATCACTTTGTTTTGGGTCTTCTATATTTGAACATTTGTTTTTCAGATTTGCAGGGCTTTGTTGTATCACACAATCAGATCAGAGCAAATTCGTCAAGCCTCCGTTCTCACACTTGTTGAAAAAAAACCAACAAAAGATCTACTCACGCTCTATCAGTAATTTGCAGAATGTTTTATTATCTAATATTTGTAGGAAATCTGGCATCTTGTCAGTGTTTTTGCTGATTTTGGCCCAAAGGGTCCTTCAGTTACCTTAGAGGCTACAAGCCGGTGTTCTCATAGCATCAGTCCCAAGAGTAGATGAATAAATAAACATCTTGTGTGAGGATAAATGAAACAGTTGTGTCAAGATGGGCATCTGATGTAAAGACTTGTGCAAAATCAATATTTGGAAGATTACTGGGACAAGCTGAAAGGACTTTCTTTGCTATTTGTTATAGAGAAGAAAGACATTGATGGTGTCTATGTAAGCAAAAAATACACAAACAAACACTAATGAATGGAGTGACAGTCGGTGATATGGCCTAAAAGAACAATCTCAAATTTGAAAACCACATCTTATTTTTGTATTCAATCAATTTATTTTCTTTAAAAAAAGTTTGTTTAAATAGCAAAAAAAGAAAAAATCCAGACTAATTAGCAAATGGAGTTGAATGTTTTCAGCATGTGTATGAGCACTGTCATAATGATTAATTCAATTAGTCTATAAAATTGGTATATCCCTAAGTAAGTAATAGTTTATATGCAATGGGGATTTTTAACAAGCCTGATAGATCAGACCCACATCTATAGAGATTTAGGGTCTGAAAACAATTTATAGGGCCGTCTTATCAAAGGGGCGGCACCAGCGGTTGCTTACTAAACTTCCTTCTCAATCATTTGGTTAGCTCTTCAACCAATCAGAGCAGCGATCCAGATGACTTATTAGAATTGACAGAGTCAACAGGAGAGCGTGTTGTGTGGAAGAATAAATTAAACTTTTGCTGCCACCTGTCAGCAAAACATCAAACACATCTACCATGCAAAGAAATGATTTGAGTGCCTTAATTAGGACTTTTTCTTTGAAAATCGAACCAAAGTCCAAGTTGTTAACTGTTGGTGTCAAAGCCGATTCAAACAACTGCCAATCCTAAACTGCAGCAATATACACTGTTAACATTCGTTCTCCCTCCTGAGGATCCTGAGGATTAGATTTCTAAGCTCATTTTAAATTAATATATTATCAACACTGGCTGACCCTTACATTACTTTAGGGGTCCTACTTGTGGACAGTGTTGCAACAACCTGTACCAGTTCAGTGCAACATTCAGGAAAAGAAAAAGGATCCGTACCAATTGTCTGTGTCTTCGTTTCTAATGGAAGAAATATAAGCGTTAAAGAATAAAATTGACTGGTCTGTTTAATTTGTGACGATGTGTGAGCTCAGTTTTCTGTGTGTACTGGTGGGAGCTCTTAGGATAGGTACTGTACGCCCTCTCCTTTGGTGATATCAAACTTAGTTTCCAGTGTGTTTCCAAATTTAAATCAGCCTACAAGTGCACCTCACAGTTGAGGGGGATAAAGTGCACTTGCATGGCTCACTTCACCCTTAAACTGGATTCCTATGAACAAATCTGTCAGGCAGGGCTGAGAAGAAAGACGTGGTTCTGTAATCCTGCAATATTTTAATCAAAGCATGTCATATCTTCTGGAAAAAAGGGCATAATATGACTGCATGGTGTATGTATTAGCAGGCATTTGAATTCATAAGCTTCCTCTGCATCTGGTCTGCAGCACAGGCTTCATGCTGACTGGCAAGTGCACACAGTTTTGGCTTTGCCTTGATCTGAGGTAATTGGAGCCTGAGATCAGATCCACAGAGGGGATCATGGGACACAGGCAGGTTGCTGAGAGTCCTCAAAGGCCCAGGGCTTGCATTTGTTGTCATTTTTGTACAGATAATGTCACACATGAAAACACCTTTATGTGATGGGTATTACTACAGCTTGGACGACGCTGCTGTCTTATTGTGCAATTATAGAGTGACAGTTTTACCATGACATGAGAGTATCTTTAGTAAAATTCCTGCTACTCCTAATTCCTTCAGGACAAATGTATTTCAAATATTATAATTACAATAAAGCTGCTGCTTTCATTTTTTGATTATTCCTTTAACGTTAATATGTGAGAACATTCTAATCACTTAATGCAAAGATATTGCCTTTTCTTCATTTGCTGACCCTAAAACCGGTGGTTTTGGCACATTTTCTCACAAACAGTAAAACATGGAAGGATAAATGTACTGTATTTGTCCTCATGGGTGTTGTGTTATTTTCAGATTTGATGCACTTTAAAAATGTCCTCTAAGACGGTGACTCTGCACTGTGTGCAGACTCTTGAATCAGCAGAATTTAACCAGGAGGTTGTGCCTGAGCAGAGCAGCAGCAAACAGGCTTCAAATGCAGCTCTTTTAAGCGCAATAAAAGCTGCAAGATTACTTTGAGGTGGATTAGGTCATACCTGGAATCTTTGAGATGAATGATGAATGAGGTGAATTTGAACGTATACGACCAAAATGTTCAGGCTACTGCTTTTAACCTCCATCAGAAATCTTGCCTATATATGTGTGTGTGTGTGTGTATATATATATATATATATATATACATTTGTGTCAAACTACTTCCCACTTTTGTTTTTATACCGATACAAATTTCTGAATTTGATGACCGATATGTAACATTGAATGGGAGAATAACTTAAACGGCTGTTTGGTCAATCTGGGTGCAGCAGCATGTCCTTTGACAAATATAAAGTTATTTGTATAAGCTCTCCAGGAAATACTTCAGAGACATTCAATCGGCTTGGTTAAATGAGTTTATCATCGCATCTGAGGCATTCTACGTCCTTGAGGAATATCAAACACAATTTCTTTGATAATTAACCTTTAACGTTGGTAAAACAAGACAGAATTTCCTCCCCAGTCCTGTTGGCATTAAAGGTGGTGTGTCACCGCACACGCAGAAACCCACCAGGTTGTTTAGTCTCCAGTGGAAACAGTTGTGGCAGTTTGACCTCTTTTTTCCAGCTCTGAACAGCAGATTGTGCATGAAGAAAAGTCTTTGGAGTGGACAATGTTTGATTTGCCACACCTGCTGGTGTGGAGAATGAATTTGTCCGTCAGGGAGACGAGCATCAGTCGGCTGTTTGTTCAGACTTGGAGCGCTCTTTCATGTTTACCCTTCCATAAAACACGAAATAACTTGTCCGTGCTGTAGCCAATTCTGTGTGAAACAGCATGGTTTTGGGAAGCATCACCTCCACAAAGACTCCACATTAATAAAACCTCATAATTTTGGTATGTGCAAATCTAATTTTGACAGTCTCTGCACAGTAAAAACCTCACCTGTGACTTACCGCCCACTTTAACGGTAGAGCAGTTCAGACAGTAATATCCATTTGTGTAGTTTGAAGATGGGCAGCCTTGTTTGAGTGCTTGAGAGAGCTTCATTGAGCAAATGCAGCGTATGTCTCAGGGGTGTCACTATTGGAGATAGCACATAACAAAAGCCATCTTCCAGTTTAAGAGGAACAAGAAGAGGCTATTACAGGGTGTTGGCTGCAGCTTTCCTTTGCACCTCAACGGCTCCAGCCCATCAGATTTATAGTGTCAGTGAAGTGCTTTGCAGCCAAGAGAGGAGGAAAGACGAGGGTGAGATGCTGCTATACTGACTGTGTATGCAGAGACTGAGTCTGTGTGTTTGGAAATGTATATTTGTAGGGGTTACAGCCACAAGCATGTATTGTAATTCATTTTTATATATGATATAAATAAGACTTTTGCCTCTGAACTGAGTTATTGCTTGGATTCAAAAATATTGGGAAAATACTTTCAGTCAGACATCCCAGAGCTCTGGGGATGCGTTCACATTAGTGCCATGTCCCAAAAATAACCAAAACAATGTTACAGTGATATAATCAGTCTTTAATCTCCTTCAGCAATAGATTAGTGTGCCATCTTTTAATGGAACTGAATTCAAATGTTATCTGCACCTCTTCTTATCGACACCTTAAATGTTTGTTTTCAGAGTGTCATTCCACACAACAACTTAAAGTTACGGTTTCATTCAAATAAATCTGTCTCTTAAAGCTTGAGGAATCCTAAAAAATAGTGACACAGATGACCATACCAACTTTATTTCATATTTCATTTTATTTTATATCCGAAACAAATCCTGTACATAGCTGAATACTAAGGATTATAGAGACTATAAGAAACATAAAACAGATAAAAGCATCGACATATACAAAAGCATGACATAAGAACAATTTAAATTCAATACACATTCAAAACAATAAGATGATTAAAATCTCTGAGATTAAATAAAGAAACAAAGTCTTTCTGAGGTAAGAATAAAAATGGGTTTTCAGACACGTCTTAAAAGTGGACAGTGAAGTGGACAGTGAAGTGGACAGTGCAGGGGCCTCCCAAACACGCAAGGGCAGGTTATTCCCCAGTTGGGGCAGCAAGAGAGAAAGCCCTGTCCCCTCTGAGCTTCCTCCAGGACCTTGGTACCTGCAGGAGCAGCTTGTCAGGCGACCCGAGGGACCAACAAGAAGAAGAGCAGGGATGAAGAAGCTCAGAGAGGTAAGGCAGGGCAAGATCATTTAAACCTTTTAAAACAAACATAAACATTTTTAAAATGAACTCTACCACACAGGCAGCCAGTGGAGTGAAGCCAGGACAGGATCGATGTGCTCTCTTTTTTATAAATACCAGTTAAATGTTGTGCAGCTGCGTTCTGAATTTAACGTTACAATAATCCAAACCGGACAAAATGAACGCGTGGATCAGTGTTTCAAAATACTGCCTGGAAAGAAACGGTTTTACTTTTGTCAAACGCTTTAAATGATCAAAAGCAGGACTTAACAACAGTCCCTAATTTGGTTGTCCACTTTAAAATCACTGTCCATCTTACAACCAAGACTGGTAATGGTTGGTTGAAAATGTATATTCAGGGGTCCCAAATCAGCAGACGCCCCAGGGGCCGCTTGGTCCAAACAGTGATACCTCTGTTTTCTTTTCATTAAAGGCCAGCCAAGCTTTAATATCCTCCAAACGATCCATTTAATTTAGAAGTAGTCCTTCTGCTTTATGGGCAAGTAAATCTGACAATTATCAGCACAGAAGTGGAATGCAATTCCATTAAGCCTCAGATATACTTGCAGTTCAGAAGGCATACGTGTACGCATCATGGCTGCCACGCGTATCCTGCGTTCATTTGACGCGTTGACGTGCACGTTCTCAAAAAGACACTGAACGCGTACGCGACCTGCAGTTCTCGTTCTGCCCGCGAGTGGCGCTGGTCCCGGTCAGATACCAGCTGGCCACAAGTGACGACGCAGAGGTCACTGGCGCCGTTTCCTTTGCTGAGATCGCAACCAAAGCAATGTTATAATCTCCTCTTAATCAAATGTTGTCATGTTAATTTGTTCGTTCTAATCTGCTACTGCTACTACTGCTGCCACTATCTCTACTACTAAATACTTAATCACTTTTCCAACTGTTGCTCTGCGCCGTCCCCCTATCGGTCACCGCCGGTACGACGTGCTCTCCTCGCGTGCTAGGCGAGCGACGTTGCAGTTGGTGGTGCAGGCGAACGGACGCGAACTATGCACCAACAGCAAGTATATCTGGGCTCTTAGGATAGAGCCTAGGGCAACAAGTACAGGGAAAAAGCAGTGGTCCTAGAACTGCACCCTGTGGGACCCCATATGACAGAGGGGTGGAGGATGATTCTGAGGCTGAAATGCTGACACAGAAGGACCTATCATCCGGATATGACCTAAACCAATCGAGTGCAATACCACAAATGCTCACTAGGGGATTTAAGCGTGACATTAAAATCTTGTGGTCATCTTGTCAAACACATTATTTAGGTCAAGCAGAACCAACACAACATGGTCACCAGAGTCACATGCCAAAAAGATATAATTAAAGAACCTTAATAATGCTGATTTGGTGCTATGGAGGACCTGATTAAAAGAGCTCTAGTGTGCCATTTTCATCCATAAATTATTGTAGTTGATGGAATACAATCTTCTCTAATCGTTTTGAAATAAACAGGAACTTAGAAATTAGTTTTGCATGGAGTGGTCAAGAACAGCTTTCTTAAGAAGAGGATGTAGTAATGAATGTTTAAGTTTAGCAGGGACCGCACTGTAGGAAAGACTGCATTAATCATGGTAAGAGCACACTCTGGTATACTTGGAAAAATCTCTTAAAAAAATCGTGGAGGACTAGGATCATGTTGGGTGCCCGAGGGCTTAAGATGATACACAACATCCTCTAAGAGAGAGAGAGTCACAGGCTCAAACTGATTAAAGACAGCAGAGCAAGGGGCTGCAACAGAAGGGTCAGAGTCAGGAGATGTGATCAGAGCTCTTGTGGTGACAACCTTTTAAATAAGAACATTAGGAACTCATTACTAGTTTTAATGGAACCACAGGAGTCCAGGATGATTTGGCAAGAAGAATCAAACCACGAGCTATAGGCTCCTCTATTTCAGAGAAGTCAGGAGAGACAGAGACGTAAAAGCAGCAGAGAACTAAGCTGCAGAGGAAGGGTTAAATATCCTACAGCAACGAGTAGGAACGCAAGATTTACAGTAACTGGGTTTTTTTTTAAATAAAACAAATATGATCTGAAAGTCCTTAGTCACAGATTTCTATGTTAGGCACATGTAGATGAAAGAGCAAATCCAGTGTGTATCCATAGGCAGAAAATTGAGATATAGCTGTATGGCAGCGTTGACTCACAACAGTGACACAGCCAAACTCATGGCAATAAATAAAGAATAGGAACACGTCCCAAAAAAGTGTTCCAACACTGGTGAATAGTCTGCTCTTATATAGCACCTTTTATTCTCGGCTAGGCTCTATAAAACACTTCACAATGTAATTCTCAGAAGACAATTCACAAACATATTCAGGGAGCTGGTTCTGTAGATTCAATTTCAATTCAATTCAGTTTTATTTATATAGCTTCTATTGCAACAGAGGTTGTCTCTAGGCGCTTCCCAGAGACCCAGAACATGACACCGTAAAGCAGTGGTCCCCAACCCCCGGGCCCCGGCCCGGTACCGGGCCGTGGGTCATCTGGTACCGGGCCGGCCCGCACAGAGAGAAAAAATTATTTCTGTAGCATCCCCTGATGATGGATGACTCTCAAACTGATGGTTCACAATGTTTTTATTCCTTGGATGTACAATAAATACACTGCAAACACACCGTAAGAGCTATAAAGGAATAAAATAAAATAGAGTTAGTCTTTCTACATTCATATAAGTTTCATTTAACTTAAATACAGACCGACACAGCTGCTCGCTCGCTCGCTCGGTAATAACAGCTACAGGTTGATTTATGGTTCCGCGTTACACCTACGCAGAGCCCACGGCGTAGGGTGTGCGTCGCCGTGCGACCTACGCCGTAGGCTACGCGGTGGATTTAACGCGGAACCATAAATCAGGCCTACCGCTAACCACAATACATGAGTAACCATGACAGCCAAACAGCCAAACTTTACATAAATATGGCATAACATTTGCAAAGAAAACAAATCCTTATCAGCAGGTGCTTTTTGTGTCAGTTAGGCTCCACTTTAGCATTCCTGACACTAGTTTAGTCTTTCAGACACACTTTCTACTGCCGTTAAACTTTTACCGTTAAAGTCTGAAGTGCCGGATGTTGACGAGGTCTCGGTGAGACGCCTTCAAAATAAAATCACTAAATATCGGTCTCCTTAATAAATAAAATAAAAGCCTGGCTTTAAATAACGTTAATGAGACGTAAAAACATAAAAACACATTTATAGAAATACTCATATTAAAGGTAATTTACAATTTCCATTATTTTATTTTATTTTTTCGAAAATTATGTTTTATTATTATTCATTATTATTATTACTATAGAGAAAATCCCACAGTTTTTAATGCTGATCTTGTCATTTTATTTAGTTTTTTTATCAACTACACCTTTAGATTGGGCCGTGAAAATATTGTCAGACATTAAACCGGTCCGCGGTTCAGAAAAGGTTGGAGACCACTGCCGTAAAGAACATACAGAACAGAACAGAACAGAACATACAGCCCTTTTTTCTGTCAAACATCTACTATCTGCTGCTGAACTCTTGCCACACCTTCCTCTGCTACGATGGAGAAACTTCAGGTGGTGGTTTGTAACTGACAAATAGAACACTTGTAAACAACATCAGGGGTATAATTACAGCTCAGGAACAGCTGATAAATAGAAGTCAAGGTCAGATTGTTATCAAGCTCAAGAAGTTCCTTCCATACAATGACATGACTGTATTTCTTTGACAGTATTGTTTTGCATAAACAGTAATAAAATACGCCTAATAAAATCGAATATAAGAACATCGTTGAATAGATAGCTCTGATTCCTCTCTGCTAAAAGGTTGCTGGTGCAACTCTCGGCTTTTGTATGTGTGTGGGAAGTTTCATTCACGAGAACAACGGATGCTTTTACAAGTGTGTGTATATTAGTGTGCATGTGGGCATGTGTACCTCTCACTGCTTTTTGCAGCTGCCCGGTCTCTGAATGAGTCACTTCTCTTATCGCCCACCGAGGTTCACGCCCATCTTCAACTTAGCTCGTTCAGAAATGCATGCACACTTTGATTCCAGCAGCTGAGCTAGAGGCTTTAATAACTACCCTGTCTACTCCGCATCTCTGCAAAAGTGCAACAAATGAGAGAAAAAGGCTCATTGATTACAAATAAACAAGGATGCAAAACCCTGTTGTCACCCACATTTGCTCATGTAGCATTGACGGAATCATTGAGCATGACTACATGGAGTTTCACAGCTACTTAGCCCAGAACGCCACAGTGACATCTGTGCTTCATGCCTTTCCAGTACAATAAATGAACATGTAAAAGTAAAAAGGTCAGTCCTCATAAGTTGGCAGAAAAGCTACATTTTAATCTGTGTGACACCTGGACAAAATCTATAAATGATGATAAGAGTTAACACTTAGTAACTAAATGGAGCTTTTAGTAAAACTCAATATTTACTTCAAGCTTTTTTGATTTTCATTTCTTCTGTTTGCAACTACAGAGCTGCAGCTCGAGCTACAAATGTTAGGTATCGAACCCATCACTCTGGAGGCTCTTGTGAGCATTTGATTTAATTTACCCAGAAGCATTTTGCTTTCCAAAAACAAATCTGTATTTCCAGTTATAGTGAGTAAAATAGGGTTAATTAAAAGATTTTTGACCAGCACCATTAGTAGTGTCTGACTCTGAGTCATTTCTCAGAGTCAGCCCTCCACATCAAGAAGAATGGATGTCAGGAAATAACAGCAGAAAAAAACAGGCCATTTTCAAATTGAATTTTCTGCAGGGGTGTATAAGAGCAGACCTGCAGGCCTTTCGGTCCTCTTTGTCCACATGTTGCTCGTAAATTACTTCCTGCATAATAGGATACAACAGTTAGGTCAAGTGGAGTAAGCCCTTCTGGGAGAAGCGTGATTAGATGATACGCGGATGATACACAGATGGTAGGAATAGAGGAGGAGGGCATCTGTGTAGATAGACCACGGGCTTCCTGTGACTCCTCCATCACTGGGATGCTGATCAATGCCGTTGCAGGATTTTGTTGGAGATTTGCTCTGATTCATCACAGCATTGCTCTGATACTTTAATTTTGATGTATTCAATTTTTTGATGTTTTAATTGGAATACTTTATTAGTTTCTTCATGCATTAAAAAAAACCCAAACAATTCTAAACCTCAGAATGTTTATCCTCCACATCAGAAAACCCATATTGATTCTGTTGGCTGCAGCTGAGCCGATATCCTGATCCAGACTCAGAGTCTGATGCGGACTCTTTCCTATCCGTCCTTATCACCACCTGTGTGACTTTTATCTGTTCTTTCTGCCCATCTTAATTCCTCTGTAATGAGTAACTCGCTGCCTTTTTAAGGAATGATCAGCGAGCGCCCTCGCCCTCCCCACGCAGCTAGCTAATTATTGATAGCCTAATGTGTCCTCTCAGAGGTTTGCCAAAGTTCCGTCTTGCCTTGTGTGGGTGTGGATGTTAGACTGCAGGATGTGACGGGGTTGCAAGCGAACAGAGACGCCGCGGTTTCAGTTTTCCCCCAAATCATTCAGATAGTTTTAAAGAGGGATGCTATCGAGGAAAGAGCGGCCGCAAAGAGGACAAACCAGGTTTAGTAACTGCTTTAATCTTCAATTATGTATTTAGTGACGTCACTTTGTGTTTGACCTTGATTTTTTCCTCTCGTGGATCATTTTTATGCTGAAATTATGAATTATCACTCATGTGAATGAAAAAGGCTGATTTGTGCATTCCCATGGGTTTTTTTTTTATCCACCTCTATAAAAAATAGCTACGAAACTAGTTTTAAGGACACACCCAGACTTTGATCTTTGCTTATCTAATTGCTTTTATGAACTTTGAAGGAGTTTTCCACTAAGTAATAGTTGCACTCTGGTAAGACTATTGAGTTGCTTTGAAAAATTTATCATAGACAGTTTTCTACTTAAAGTACACTTAGGTTTCATAAATATGGGCACGGCCACTTCAAAAAGGTGATTAAATCCTTCCCTCGTGCCGGTGGTGTGTTATTACGTAATCACAGAATGGGAGTTACATCTAACAACTTCTTACCTATAAAGGGTTTGTGTAATGTACGACAAGACGTGCTAGCATTACAACGTACCCTAAAGGCTGTGTCTGAACACAGTTTTTGATAAGTTTAACTTTCAATGGTATAGTGATTTGTTCTTTTTATTTTTGATTGCACACATCAGCGTACACAGGAAGACACAGGAAGACACAGGAAGACTGGTGAACTCCGTCAGTGTTGGGGTGCTGAGTAGCTCAGCTGCAGGAGCAGATGCTGCGCACACAGAGCCGTAGCATCCTTGTTCCAGCCAGCTCAGCTGTTACCCTCCCTCTCTCTGTTGGCTTTTCTGTCTCACTACTTTCAAATTAAGATCACTAGTGCCTTAAAGGAAGGAATCATTTTCTCTGTTTTTATTGCTACTGTTACCTTTAGCGCCTCCAGGTGACATGCTGTACAGTGGTCAGGAAACCTGCATTAGTAGAAACAAGAAACAAACAAAAAAAAACCACCTCTGCTCATGAACAGCAGCCGAGCTTCACAACACTGAGCTGGCATATAACCAGGGGTGCACACAAGCTGGTACTCGAGGGCCAGTCTACTGCACGTTTTAGATGTTTCCCTGCCTCAACACAACCCTGATAGACAAGGCTGTGTCACCAACAGAGTTGTGTAAACCTTGATGACATGTTGATGACGACCAGTGATTAGAATCAGGTGTGTTGAAGACAGGGAAACATCTAAAACATGCAGTAGACTAGCCCTCGAGTCCCGGCTTGTGTGCACCCCTGTATATAACTAACTTCATGTACTTTGATTCATTCATCTTCATGTTCCCCCCAGTCATATTGAAAATATTCCAGACATACAGGACTGTCTCACAAAATTTGAATATTGTGATAAAGTTCTTTATTTTCTGTAATGCAATTAAAAAAAAACAAAATGTCATACATTCTGGATTCATTACAAATCAACTGAAATATTGCAAGCCTTTTATTATTTTAATATTGCTGATTATGGCTTACAGTTTAAGATTAAGATTCCCAGAATATTTTAATTTTTTGAGATAGGATATTTGAGTTTTCTTAAACTGTAAGCCATGATCAGCAATATTAAAATAATAAAAGGCTTGCACTATTTCAGTTGATTTGTAATGAATCCAGAATGTATGACATTTTTAATTACAGAAAATCACAATATTCAAATTTTCTGAGACAGTCCTGTATAGGAATCATTGTTAAAGTTTGGCGTTATTGCTGTGAGAGACGTTCAAAGATGTAAAAGTCTAGCAACCAAATGTAGCTTGGAAGTTCCTGCTTTCCTGAGATTCTCTTCTGATCGACTTCTGAGTTAGTGATCACCTTTCACTTTCACTGATCAATTACTGATTGATTGTAACATTTCAAGTCTGCGTGTGTCTGTTATTGATAATAAATGAATATTAAAGAGAGATTTCAGCCTTCAGCTCGCTTTGCTTTCACCAATCGTTTTGAGCTGCCTAAGTGGTTTCTTGTGTTGGGGTTATGGATTGATAGAGCATCAGCACTGTTTCCTGAATGTAGTCACTGAGAAGTTTTGCATTAGCACTCATACATTTATGTGCAAGAGAAAGAGCACGTCAGGATTGGATTATAAAGTTAATCTGATGTGTGGAGTCTTGTTGTGACATTCAGCTTTTTGACACATATGACTGAAGGATGCAAATACTTTGTCCTAGCTTTTGCAGCTAAAAAAAACCAAAAACAAACCACAACGCTCTCGGTCACACCTATCACAGAACAACTCTTTAACAAAGGTTTTTTTCTTGTATAATCCAAAAGTCTAGTCGGTGACATAAGATCACATCAAACCTTTAAGAGCTTTTGCGGATGCGTTGGGTTGGCCACCTCTTCTATCTGTTTACTCTGCCGTGTGAATTATTGATGAACGTAGTTCTATATATAGAACTTACGAGGGCAGCAGCAGCGAGTTTGTCCTGGGGGAAAGAAAGGAGCTGCAAAAGAGCTGCATTAGAATAATGTGACTAAGATCTCATCGTGCCGGAGGTCTGTGCTCAGAGGTTCCACTGAAATAATAGACGTGTGTGTGTGTGTGTGTGTGACGTATTTACTGTAAATCATTGATTGAGCTCTGTCTCATTGAAAGAGTTTTCAAACCAAACATATGCTGCTTTGTCGATGCCGAATAAAGAAAGTAGAAAAGTTTTTTTTTTTCTTTAGATCAATTATGAGTTTGAGCTGTAGTTAGCATGCTTGGTTGAAAAATGCCTTGGTGCTCTCTTTGAACACGGCGATGCTCTCTTAACTTATACCATTGAATAAATACTTATGAAAGTAGTGAATGAAAGCCAAGCCCCAAATATATTTGTGATCTTTTAACTGTTTATGTCCCAGCTTGCTCACTCAGGTCATCAGAACAAAACTCATTATCTGTCCCAAGATCCCCTTATATCCCATCCCATCAATTATGGAACACTCTTCCTTTCTCTATGCGCCGGACCAACAGTGCTGAACGTTTTAAAAGACAACTGAAGACCCTTTTATTTGGACAAGCTTTTAGTTGACTGAATAACCTTGACTTTGCGATTTTTAAACTTGGTTTTATTCTGCTCTTTTTTTTTCTTTTTATGTTCTTAATCCCTGTTTGCTTTACACTACTTATTTTATCCTGCTTCGCTTTTTATTGTAAAGCACTTTGTGATTTTTATCTGTGATACGTGCTTTAGATATAAAGATGATTGATTGATTGATTGATTGATTGAAATTACTTTCTTTTCTTTTATGAGGCAGTCACATACAGATTTTCTATACACTGGAACATGCTAAATGATGATCATCAGAGCATTCATTTTGCAGCTAATGATGAGTTGTATACAGTTCATGGAAAAAAAAACATTTTGACTGTTTTATTTTTAATTTGATTTAAAATACAAGTTTAGAAGTAAGTAAAGTAAATATCAAGTAAGTGTATTTCATTCCACCTAATTATATTTAAAATATTTCGCTGGCGGAAAATCTATTAGTGAAAGGTTATTTTTATCTTGAAGTTACTTTACCTTCTCAGAAATTCGCTGTGGAGAAGGGACTTTGAAGCAACTGTACAGTTTCACCCAATATGCGCTGTTCTGTCGTAATTGTACTTATTTACTCGTTTGAAGATCTCGCGAGGCCTGCCGTGTTTGTGAGACTATAGTTGTGAATTAGCTCATCTGTTGGCACTCAGGATGTATGTCCTGATGTGATTGATTTCTGCTGTAAACTGCGGCACATTTCTGTGATGCACAGGATATCCGAATATTGAAAATGGATGCAGTGCAATCAGAGACTGAAGTCAAGAGTTTGCAGCAGAGGCTTCATAGTGGGAGGCAGGTCTCCCGCAGCTTAACGGGAAAGTGCAGTAAATGGAGGTGAAAAACGGTTGAACAAGTCATCGAAAGGATATTATAAACAATAGCCTAAATGTGAAATAGTTTAGAGGGATTTCATGTTTTTCATTGCCCTCTGTTCCCCAAAGTCAGGCATAAATGCATAAAAGCAATCTGTTGTGTGTGGAGCCTTAGTTGTTATTAGCATTCTGTCCACCTTGCAGAGTCTGTTGGCCATAAGAGCAGTTGCTTGATCATCAGCCTTTTTTAAGCTTTGTGTGAGGAGATTTTCTTTCAAAATAAATGGACTCCAGGCACGTACATGTGACGTCTGCATGACCTTCCTCTCCTGAGTGTGCAGGGCTGCTGGCAGAGACCACTCTGCTCTCTGTTGCAGGTCTTGTCAGGTGATTCATGCAGGTGTGGTTTGCAGAGTAATGGTACTACAGCTGAGACTGTGACAGACTTCACCCGGTATGTTTTTGAGAGATTGTGGATGTGGTGGATTACTAAAGTGATTTAAAGTTGAAGATGCAAACTGTTAGTAAAGGGGGCCGTAATATTTTTTCTTTTTTAATCTAAAAGTGTTTGAATTATGTTTTTTTTTTTTAAATCAAGCGGCCTTCATTTGTCGTATTGAGTTCATTTTTACAGATGAACACGCTCCCGATGAACACGCTCCCAGTTTCTTCACAAGTTAATCATTTATTATTTTATAGCTGCTATGTCAACGGAGCGGGAACGCTCTCTGGTCACCATGAAAATTCCAAACAGTTGACATCAAGTACATATAACTCCTCCACCCGCCTGCAGACTTTGTTCTCAGTCCTGCAATATGGCCAGTTATAGTTAGTTAGCTTATTCCTGTCTTTTGATAAAGATAGCAGTATAGCAGTCTGAAATAAGTGCTTTTTTTTCTTTCAGTTAATGCACATTTCAAGGTTGGTTGAAATGACAATTTAAAAAGAAATATGCTGAATTATAATCTTAAAAAGAAAATAAACACATCAGGGCAGCTGTAGACACCAGCTGTTCAGTTCTGATGTTCTTTTTAACTTAAATGACGACTGATCAGAGGAATGATCAGCTTTTTTTTCTTTTATGGAAAAAATATGGCCAGTAGCCAATGATGAATCAAAATGTTTGATGTCATTCATATAGCAACTTTTTAACAGCCAAAAACACACATTTCCTGAAGTCCTTTCTCTCATTTCTCTCTGGCCAAAAGAGTGTTGATTGTGTTGCCTAACCTTAAACGAGTAGTTTGCAACCACAGTTCAGTCTTGTTTCTTCTAGTCCCAGGTTGATTTTTTCATTTTTTTTTAGCCCTGTGGAGAGTTGCTTGCTCTACCACTCTGGGTCACTGCAGGCGTACGCACTCATTGTTTGGTTTCCCAGCCGATTGTACGCCAGCACGCACCTTAACACCTCACAGTGGGCTTGACTGGTTTAGACTCTCAACATACAACCAAGTTAGTTCAACATCAGTGGCATAATAAGTGACTTAAATGATGCGTCCTTTCCAAAGAAACTAGTCGACTGACTGAGACCCAATGAGGCATCTAGGTACATGCAAATTGACGGATCACCTGTTTAAGTTTCATTAACTGGTACAAGAAACATTATCATCTTTCAAAACTAATTGCTCACTGAAGATGGCTGCTTCGCTCGCAATATGATATTATTAAATGTGTGTAGCATCGGGGTTATAAACTATTTTAGAAGTGGATGTCTGGAGTTTGAAACAACGCTGAGACATAATTAACATTTTTCTTTTCAAGGAAAAATGTATGTAGTTACATTTGATCTTTATTTAATGCAAAGTGAATGGGAACAAAACAAGCTTTGTCTTTTCAAAGACTATTTACCTATAAGTTGTATCCATCACTACCAGCTACTTATCTATTTATTAGTCTGCAGTCTTACTGATAGTAGCAATATAAATTACAATTCTTATTTTTTGCTCATTCAGACAAGAAATGTCTTAATAACGCCAACTAAATGCAAGCTCCTGTGTCAAACTGTTGCAGAGGGCACAACAGGAAGTATGAGGGCCTGAGAACAAAAGTTTTATAGATTACAGCTAAGAAGTCTGAACAAGCCTCATCGGTTAAACACTCTGCATTTCACTGTGGACAGATATTTGAATAAACCCAAGCAGCAGGGGAGGACTTGTGCTGGCCACGGTCTTGTTTTCCAAATTTACTTGTTCATGTGGTCATGTGGTAAAATGAGACTCCTCTCCTTCGTCTAGATGCAATAAATATTTAACGTGAAAGAATCATTTTTGTCTGCTCGCCTGTATTAAAAAAACAAACATGTTTACACCGCTCTGTGCTGAAATAATATTCATGAAGCACATTTTCTTGTGCATATAAAGAGGCATTCAGATGTCTTACTGGTCTGATGATTATTCATCAGAAAATGTATTTAAACCCAAAAGGAGACTCGTTACAATCTTAGAGGTGTCTGCAATTTCACAGTACAAATAGCTAAAAAGGTATGAAAAGGAGATGTGTCTCCATCACTGGAGTTAAATTCTGGAATGATGCCAACATAAATTTAAAAACATGTCATTCTTTTTTTGTATTTAAAGGAGCATGAGGCTCCTTTTAAGAAATGAGACTCTCTAGCGCCACCCTTCACCACGACGGCCGTTGGGGGTACTGCAGCCAACAGCGAAGCCGGCACGGGAGAACGGGGAGAACGCACATGCAGCGTCATGTGACGTCACATCCGCAGCCCAGCGCGGGAAATTCGGGACCGAATTGCAGCACATTTTGCAGCACACAGCCTGTTCAAGGCAACGGAGAGATACACTAGAGGGCTCATTCTTTTGGGTTTGGAACGCTTCATCTGACATTACTAATAGAAAACTTAAAATGTATACGGATTTTTTTCATAAATCTTGCCACAATCCGGCCTCAAGCTCCTTTAAGAAAATGGTTTGTAAAGCTATTTTTGAAGTTTATAAGTGCAATTGACCATCTGTAAATGTTTCTTTGCTTTTCTATTATTTCTTTGCCTTTTGTTGTTTCTTTGCTTTTCTATTCTCTTTTTGGTTTTCTGGAGGTCGGTAGCCAAAAAAAGAAAGTTGGTACAATAGGATAGGCTTTTATAAGCATTTTGCTTCAGCTTATGCCTTTTCAGTTATTGTTCAACACAGTTTTTGGTTTTGTATGAAATGTTAATGCTGTGGCACAATGTTTTTTTTGGTGTTGTTTTGTGTTGTCATGACTGAATAAACTCCATTCATTCATTCATTCATTCATTCATTCATTCATTCATTCATTCATTCATTCATTCAAAAGCCCAAATGCTCCCTCCAAACTAATCGTAGGATGCCTCATGTGTCAACATGAAGGCATCTCTGATGCTACCGATGGACCACTGCTCAACCCCCCCCCCCCCCCCCCCCTTTTCTCAGCCTCCTCTCTCCGGCCTGGAGTTCTGTCTGAGCCATTAAAGCATGACACCACAGGATTATCCGTCTGTGAGAAACACACTCATAAACTTTAGAAAAAGCACCGTGAGCAGGGACATAGCAGATAACAGATTAGGTGGACCGGCTCTTCATCTGCTCTGCACTCAGTAGGACGTACAGCGCTGAGCAAACGTCAACAGACAGGAGGGGAGGTGATGAGGAGTGGGGCTGCCTGCTGGAGGAGCCCACGTGCCTCTTTTCTCCTAGCTGTAGCCCTAGCCGCCGTTCATGGAGGACTGGAGGTAGGCTTTTGTTGCTCTTGTGGGGGGCTGTGCCGTCTTGGGGCAGCTTTGTCTTGAGGGGTTTGTCTCACTTGGGGGTGCTGATGCCGTCCAGCTTGCATTGCTGGGAGTTGTGATGCTTCTTGATGCTGGTGCACTTGCTTCAGATGTGGGAGACTAGCGATGCTCTTGCTTATTTGTGAAGATGTGGATGCTGGACTGAGACTGCTATGTGCACTTTTGAAAGGGGAGAGAGAGTCAATGGTGAGTTAAAGCGGTGTGATGCTAACTAAGCCTTGCAGGGTGCTGCTGCTCTTTGAGTTTTGAGTCTTTTTTCACGGAGGAATTGTTGTCTTGTGAACTGTTGTTTAGAAAAACCTTGAAATTCACTGTATCACTTCTATCTCAGCTTTTTGGCTTCAGTACAAAACAGAAGAACATAGCTGATGGTTGTTTTAATGCACTGTGATCTGCCTTCAAAATAAGCCAAGCAAAGGCAGCCCCGAACAAAAGCCCTCCTCTCTGCATGTAGCTAATGGCTTAACCAAGCATACTAAACACCCACTTCTCCAGCTTACTCTCGACACGGCATCGTTGAAGAAGGATCTGTTTTGTCTGGAACTGTTGGCTTACCCAACCGTGGATGCTCCCCTCTGTCGATAAGGTTTTAGATTATTTTCTAATGATGTGAGCCCACTCTCTTCCAGATCTGAGCTTGGCCTTTTATTGACAAAAGTGTCGCTCCATCTTCTCGTCCATGCTGACCCAAATACCCGAGCAGCTTCCTCCCCTCCCCCTGACCTCCCGTCAAAACACATCACTGCTGCATCTCTATCTATTGTTCCTATTAGTCCTATCTGTTCCAAATAGTTTATTATTAAAGAATATTACTTTATGAGTTTTTGTTTTTATTATGAGAAAATAATCAACTCTTCAAATTCAACCGCCCTTTACTCAGCTGATGGCTTCAGTTTTTATAAAAACAACAGGAGGTTAAATCTTGGATGTTACTCCACTGTCTTTCAATATTTCACAGTCTTATGTTTTTGTGAATTTTATCTACAGTTTACAGCAAATGTAAAGCAGAAAGTTTGACATATTTAATAAATGCACTTATTGTTCCTACATACTATATTACTGTTCAATAAAGTCAGTCTGCAACATTCACGGGCATCTATGTGTCACAAGCACTGTAGTATTGACCACTTTGTACAACTTTGTGTAGAATCACATATAAAAGAATTTTGGTCACCATAGAATCAGGCATGATCCAATATGAGTTTTAAAAGCACAGGAGTAAACAATTTAAACTCAAAGGTTCATAGATGCAGCCCACTGGATCTAATTTTGGATCACATAAAGTCATGTATGCACTGTTTTGGGGTAAATTGGTGCAGACTGACCAGGAAATGTGAATCAAAGAGCTTCTATCAGTAAGAAAGCAATTAAGCCTATTTCTCAAAATGCCAAGCTGTCAATTTAATACGCAAAGTTTGTCATCCATCTCAGGTTAGGTGGTCTATTTCTATCATTTAATAAACACTTGCAGCAGAAATGATGTCAATCAATTAAAGATCACAGAATAGATCACTATCAGATATTCCCATTGTCACAGCATCATTTATTGATATTTCCAGCAGAGCCTTTGTGAAACCTGTTGTCTCTGCAGATGGCATTTTGATGAACTGATAACAGCTTCGGCAAATAAGCCTTCTTGCTGCGTTGATGTTTCATGTTTGACATCCATTTCATTTGCATCTTCCTGTTGCATTCATATCTTGATCCCAGTACTGTTTGTGTCTTTGTGTTGCTTTTCTTTGTGGTCTCTAGCTCTCATCTCACCTGAACATATTCATATCTTGCATCTGTTCTTTTGTAATACAGATTTTTATATTGTATAATCCATCCATTAATTATCAGTACCCTCTTCTCTCTATTAAGGGCTAGGCGTCTCCTGTATCCTAACCCGATTGTTTTTAGGTGAAAGGCCAGGATACACCCTGGACCAGTCGCCACTCCACCACATAACCATATTCTATATAATGTCTGGCATTTACACTTCTCATGACACCATATTGACAGGGACTGCCTCTGCCGAAACCCAAAAATAGGCAAATGGGTGCAGCGACTTATAAAATAAAGTATTGCATAAACACGTTATTGACTTTGCCAGTCAGCCCAGCTTTGGCTTCGGCGCATGGGCATTTGGAGCAATCGTGGTTCGATTACTTTCCCCTGTGACCAATGTGACGTCATTTCAACACTTTTTACTTGTGCCCTGAAAATGGTATCTCTCAAAAAACTATATTATATTTAAAATAAGAAGAATTATGCTCTGTTCTTTATTCACAGCTCAGATGTAAATTTCACTGAAAATGCTAAGTGCTAAGTAGCTAAACTGATGACAACCAGCTATTTACACCATAGCCTGCAGTGCAGCTGTCACTCAATAGTTTGGGTCTTTCTTTCATTTTATCTGATGGCTACATACAAATTCAACCCTGTATAGTTGATATGGATGTGTAATCTTACTGTGGAGACCAACACCATCATCATTTTAACATGAGGGTTGAAAGAAATCGTACCTCTTTTGGAGAGAATCTCAAGAAAAAAACACCACTTTTAATAAATGTTTATATTTAATAAATTACGTCCATGCGAAAACCATATATTCCAAATACACAAACCATATTAAGCAATTTTAATTGCTTTATTTTATTATTACTTGTGTTTTTACACCCACGTTTAGTTATTTTGCATTTAACTAATGTACTATTGTTCTTGGTTTCCAGTGATGTTTTGTAGACAGTGTTTAAACTTTTATTGAGACCATGGCCATACTTAAAAAAAAAAAGGAGAATATCAAAGATATCTTGATAAAAGCAGAGTGTGTCTGTGCGTAGGTTTAATTAAACAAGCATTTTTATAGCATGGAAGGCAGCTAATTAACTCTTTGTGAGACTCAACCAAAATTTGAGTCATCTGACAGCTTAGTCCATTTTAAAATTGCAGTGTGGGCCGTGAGCTGAATCAGAACTGATGGAGGTGGGTGTGAGGCTGCAGCAGTACCAGGATAATGGTAAACCTATTAGTCTGCTTGCCTCATTCCTCAATTATTATGCTGAGAGTTTGTTGGAAATTAGAATTCCATCACTATCAGACAGATCTGAAGTCTGTTGCTCTGCAGTAGCACTCATTTCATGTCCTTATTTCTGAAGTTCTGCTCTAATACCACCATTAACACCTATGCCATAGCTGTTCGTTTCTGCAGGAGGTATTCAATTGAAGAATAATAGTAGTTAACTAGAATGGGGGGAAATTACTCCATAATTAGGAGACTGTGTTGCGGTTAAAGCTGCTATTAGCTATAGCTCTGAAAATTGATGGCCAGACAATTAATCCATTGACAAAGTTGTGCTAAATAAGAGGGAGACTGCCTGAAGCCCTTTCGTTATAATGGTGGTATAATGGTGAAATTAAAAATCAGTATGTGGAAATGAAAACCCCAAGATTAAGTAGTTTGAATAACCAACTTATCAGCAATACGTTTGCGTTATTCTTTTTTTATGATGTCCTGTATAAATCTGATGTTAAATACGTGAGAAGGGATTTTGCTCCCCTAATTATTTGGCATTTATGCACAGCTCACTTAAAGGTAGGGTAAGCAATTCTACATGATTTCTAACTCTATGGTTTCTATATCCTTACCATCTGCCCTCTTACGTACAGGGAGTCGTACTTCATACACAGCTCTGGCTTTGTAACAGCTGGTGCAGCCTGCTCCCTAAACCATAACAAACATTGATCTAGTTCAATCTCCCGATGCGGTGTGTTTTTGTGAGGAGCACCGGTGGGAGAGGGACATTTTCCATGTTCTGTTGATGTTATGTTCAAAGACCAACAGACTTAATGTTATCCAGAAATCGCTTACCCTAGCTTTAAGGTTGAAGTGTGGACTTTGATGTGGCCATCGCAGCACCTTGAGTCTTTTCTTTCTTTTAGTTATAATTTATCTTTTTGCTCGCTGTCATTGTTCTGCTTCACGACCAAAATTTGACTAAGCTTTAAGTCCTGCGCCTTCAAACAATCATAAATCATCAAGGCAACTACAAACGCATGGAGTGCTGCTGGGTGTAAAAAAGAGTATACTTCAGGTGCTCTTCGGCATGGGGATCCAAAAGATACAAAAACAAGAAAAAGCCGAGGCACTCAAGAAGTTAGAAAAATTAAAAGGCCTTTATTAAATCATGGCTTAGAAAAAGTTAAAATGCCTAGAAAAAGTTAAAATGCCAACATGTTTCGGCCATGTAGGCCTTCCTCAAGGCAGATAGCAAATACAACTATTCTTGTTTGTGAATCATAAATCATCATCCTCCACCTCAGTGCAGAACATTTAGTATGAATTGTCTGTAGTGACATGCTGTGTTCTCACCAAAGATGACCTTGGCCAAAAAGACTCAACTTCAGTCCTGTTTTACCAAAGGACATTGTTCAGACACAACTTTGCAAACTCAACCTTGCTGCCAAGTTCTTTCTAAAGAGGAGAAACGTTTTTTCCTTCAACCCTTCCAAACAAGTCACATTAGTCTTTTTTTAAACTTGTGAATGGTCTTTCTCACTGTAGTATCATGGATACTTCATATTGTTTGGAAATTGCCTCATAAAACATTTTAGGTTGATTGGCAGCATTAGTTGCTTCTGTAAGATGATGTCATCTTGCATCAGACCAGCAAACTAGCATAACTTCGACCTTTATAGAGGTAGAGTTAGAGGTAGATCTTTACATTTCTGAAAAATCTTGTCCCAAGATGTTTTTAACAAATGTTTGGATACAAAAGTAAGTCTTTCATTGAGGAGCATCCTTAAAACATCTTAAATTTTACAGTAATAAAGTAGTAGAAGGTGTTCCACTTGCATTGTAATCTATTATGGTTCTACTTCTCTTTGTTTTGTATGAAACAAAGTGAATATTATTAGGTTTGACAGGTGAAAACTACAGTATGTGCATCTACATTTTTTGGATGTTCTAATCGGATTTATAAGGACAAAGGGTGTTTAGATCTGAGTTTTAATGTCTCGTGTATCCTGCTCTTCATGAAGCTGACAGTCAGCATGTTTACATTTATTTTTTTCTTCTCTTTCAGTGCTTAAGGAGCATCACTCTGCTGCAGACCCCACAGCCTGAAGCCACCCTGCCAAATCTGAGATCATGTCTGGAACCTTTGACGAGCCCGCCAGTCATGATGAGAGCACAGACAGCTTTTGGGAGGTAAGGTAGCGGGGAACCGCTTTTGACTGATTAAACCCAACTGGGAAGTGACACTGCCTTGTGATGAACTCGCTGTAAACCTAGCTCATTTGGGAGGCGAGAAGAGGAAAGATGTGTGGCCTCATTTTTCAGCTGTGTGCAGGCACACATCAGCACATAAATCAGCGATGCATTCAACAGTATGCATAGCATCAGATTTATCAACAGGGCCGGCTCACTGGTCTCTGGACAGTCCACACTCACGCCTCAGATAATGACACATTATTTATCACCAAAGTGATAAACTGCTCCATCTTGGTGCTATTAGTTGCAAGTGACTTGAGTAAGCATGATAATTCTTGTCTTTGGCAAATGTTAAAAAATAAATAATTCAGATAGGTGCAAGATTTGAAAACTGATGACACTGCAGTGGGAACTGACTTGTGTGTCACAGCTAGGCCTATATGTAGGAACCAGATTAGGGCTGGGCGATATATCGAGATTTTAATATATATCGATATATTTTCAAATGCGATAATGTACGAGACAATATCGTTGATATCGAGAATTTTTTTTTTTTTCTTTAATGATTTTGATATAGCTTATTTTGTGACAAACTGACTTGAATGTTTTATTTGAGATTTGCACAAATGTTTTGTTATTTGCACAACTGTCAACCTCAGTGGAAAAGTCTGCCTGTTACCGTCTACATTGTATTAATTGCACAGTGTATTTTAATTTAATTGTTATGCAGGAAAGGGATATTTGTTTTCTTTTATTCAAGAAGCATTTTTATTCTATATATGCAGGCAGTTTATTTTTATTTCATTTGTTTTATACATTTTGATATTGTGCAGACCTCTGTTAATAAATGTACCTGTGTGACATTTGGCACACAGGTACATTGGCATTTGTATTAAAACTGACTGTTTTTTTAAGGGTTTGCCTCAGAAAAAATGAAGCTAACAGAGATGCTATGCTATAATGCTTTGGGGGAAACCCCAATTATGGCACAGAAAAAATATCGATATATATCGAGTATCGCCATTCAGCTAGAAAATATTGAGATATGACTTTTGGTCCATATCGCCCAGCCCTAAACCAGATACAGGAGATTAAGCCAGCAGGATTTCCAAAAAACATGATTTATTTAATTAAAGCGTTGCTGAGCTGGATTCAAAACAAAACAAGAGCCTTAACGTAACAAAACAACAACAAAAAAAACTTGATGGGAATGAGTACGGATAAACAACAGGGGGCAAAGGCAAGACAAGACAAGATATACTGTACACAGATGACTCGACGAGACACAGGTGTCAATCAGGGCAGATGGGAACAAGGGAAGTCACGAAAAAACTTAAATACAAGGACATGGGTTTTCAAAATAAGGCAGGAATGTAAATCCAAAACTGTGAACGCACCCAAAAACCATGACAAAACCCAAAACTGTGACACTATCTTTTTGAGCTTTCCTTGTTTTTCGTGTGTATGTGTGTGTGTTATGTTATAGGTGTTCAGGTGACTGTTGCATTTATCACACTGCCTTCAAGATGTCTTAGGGCTTCACAGACAATCCACCTGTGAAATTAAATTGGTGTTTTTCATTCAAACATATGCCAGGATTTATTTTAGGTTTGCCATGCGTTTCTGACTTTTTTGCCACAGTATTTATTTTTGATGATGTACCTGCTAAGCCAGTAATCGATTTTGTAAAGAACTTTACGGACTCATCTTGAAAAGATTGCTCTCAGTGTCATGTTGCAGTAGGAAGTTAGACAGGCACATTTCTTTGCGGTCTTTGCACCTGGAGAGATGAGCATCTCCAAGTTATTTGGAATGTCAGAGGAAACCCTTATCAGAACGTATTGATTGCCAAGCTGTTTCATTCGTGACGGAGTGGAAAAAGCTCTCAGAATGCTCGGAATTGACCAGAAGAATTCATGCAATACTTGCTACACCAAAACTGTTATATGACCATATAATTTATGCAGACCTTTCATCATCGCTGTCCACACCATCTGGCAACTGCCTCTGCCCTTAAGGGACAACACAGGTGACAGTAAGGACACTGTGATGCATTCCTACATCACATTCTAATTCTAGAAAACACATACTATCACTTTCTAGAATATTACCTGTTTAGATGTACCCCAGGTATGGACAGCAAGCTGTGATGATAGCTGCTTGTTACCTGGTTAACTTGTTAAAGGAGACCTATTATGAAAAACACGTTTTCTCTTGCTTTAACATATATAAAGTGGTCTCCCCTCAGCCTGCCAACTCAGAGAAGGAGGAAAGCAACCAAATTCTGCAGTGTCTGTACAGCCGCCCGGATGAGCCGTCCAGTGTGATGTGGCTTCTACAAGCCGTTCAGATTCTGCTCCCGTCGTTACGTAACGACGGGAGCGATTTACATAGGTTGGCCTCCGATGCGTGAAACCATGCCTACAACTAACTCTGGCCGGAACAACAACAACAACTCCGCCGGCCGGAGCTTCTGCCATTTTCTATGAGTCATTCAGGCAGCCAATCAGCACAGTGCCTCATTATCATAGCCTGCCCGCCCACTCAGAATCCTGCATAGATAATGAGGTTAGAGAATGGCAAGATAAAGACATGGCTCAGAGGCTGAATTTCTAATTTATTTAGCAAAAAAAATCAAAAGCTTGTTTTTAAGACATTCAAGGCCAGTTTATAATAGGTATTAGATGCCATAATAGGTCTCCTTTAAGTAAGTTCAAAGGATTCTTTCCTCTTTTTTTGAGGCTAGTCGTGTAAGCAAAAGACTTAAAGACAAAGATATTCTTACTAAATGCTTAGGAGTCTTCATGGGCTGAAAAAGAATTGTGCACAGTCAGGTTTGCAGGCTCTGGCCTGAGAAGAGACAAGATGTGTTTAATCTATGAGACCACATCATGCGTCGATCAGATATTGTTATTCTTGGTATTTATCCAGGACCTTTCCTGTTACCTCAGTCTTAATGTTTAAATTACTAATGCCATATTGTCTCTATGTCACCTTGTTGTGCAGATGTGACCCCCCTGTACAGTATGTGGTAGAAATAAATCTGATTAGATCCAAGTCAAAGTCTTTTTCAGTCTTGTTTAGACACATATATTCCAAGAGTACATTTTTTCTACAACTTGTTAGGCTTCATTGGCTTGTTATTGAAGTTGTTAAATGTATTTAGTCCACAATTTAAGGTGACATTGGAGATTAGTTTTTTTTTAGTTTAGTTTTAGTTTTTAGTTTATTTATTTCGCAATATAAGACAAATATGAACAAAAAATTAAAAACAATGAAATAACATGCAAGGAAAGGAAGAAGCCTGGTGGCTTATATAGAATCCTTTCCATATATGAATAAAAAACTAAACAAAGCTACACAAGGGAGAGTAGAAAAAACACAAGAAAATGTAACTCAGATCAAATAATGAACATTACAAAGATGAAACAATAAGAAAGTTCTTTAAATGTTTTTTGAATATTGGCAAGGATGGTGATGATTTAAGAGATTTATTGAGTGAATTCCACAAGTGGAGGCCTCTGTAAGTGATGAAAGATTGATGTTTCCATGTTCTACAAAACGGTAAATTAAAATCATCTTTGTGCCTTGTGGCATAAGAATGAATATCGGAATTAACACAAAAGAAATTAAATTCTAACATTTTTATGTAAAGTTTTATGTTAAAGACATTGTGCTTCAAAAGTCAACATTTTAAATAATCGTGATTTAAATGTGAACCAAAATAAATGTGATTATGATCTTTTTTTTAATCTAAACAACAGGAAACACATATTTCAACAAGTTAGAAGATGGAAGTTGGGGAAATATCTGGTATTTTACTGATTAATTAATAAGATAATAATAGTTATTGCCAAAAGTGACGTAGCATTTTTCACAGCTGGTCCCATGTTGTTCTTGGTTTTCTCCACAAGATTACATCACCAGCAACCGTTCCTGAGTAATTTGAGCATCAAGAAGTTCCCAGAAACACATTCATTATGTCCGAGAGCTGGTGACAAGTTGCAGCGTGTGAAGCTGAAATAGATTCATTTCAAACACAAGCAAATGGAGCCCTATATGTGTCTTTAGGGGATGTTGTATATAGTAGGTACAACAAGTCCAATTTTATAATCAGTGTCCCCCCAGACGCTGTTGTGTGCTATCCTCATTGTTTCTCATTAGCATGGCAGTTTGTTCAGGAATCAGCTGGAGCAGAGAAGCTGTTTGCTTCCACAACACATTTACTTCATCAGTCAGTCACTGCAGTGCCGTGGAGCTGCTGCAGTGCTGCCTGCTGATCGCTGACTCGGCTGGCTGCTGCTGCTGAAGCAGAGGCCTGGAGTGGAATACAACCAATTTTCCCTCCGCCTGCCTCCATTTAATCCAAATTTAAGGTTTGTTGAAAGTCATTTTTCGTGCAATATCTATCACGCACTCAGCAAAGATGTTTTCCTCTATTTTGCTGTCACAAAGGTGTGAAATGAATGCAGTAAGCTGGGGGGGGTTTCAGCCTCTCTCAGCTCTCTGTCTCCAAGCAAAACTATCAGCTCTCTGGGAGTGTGCTGCTCCTGCATCCGTGGAGAGTTGTAAATTATATGGCAGCACCCCACCCCCTGCTTCCATTGCATAACTCCTCACACAGCAGAAGCAGCAGCAGTCACCTCCCTGCTGTTGCCTCCTGCCTTCTCTGCGCATCAGCCGCAGGCTGTGAGGAGAGTGAAGGCACTCCTCAAGTTTGGAAGCTCCAGTAAATTAATAGGAAGTGTATCGCTATCTTCAACCGCAAAGCACCATATTTTGATGTGTTATTCAAATGTGGGTGATGAGCCATTCCTATTCAAAAAAGCTGTCCTCTTTGCCTCTAGATTATAGTATTTTTTCGTGTTATGCTGCTATAGTAGCCCTGAAGGGATAAATCAAGCTCTGACTTTTCCACATCAACCCTAGTTTTTACGACAAGTTTGATAGTTGTGATATATTCTTTTAAAATTTCCAGTAATTTAACTGGTTTGGTTTGGATGGAAACATCAAATAAGTAAACCTGTTTTTTTTAAAGCAAACACCTCCTCATGATCTTGGCGAGGTACAGCTGCTTCATAATGAACACAAAAAGGTAGCGAGGTCAAAGGAAGACTGATGACCATGCTTCTGTTCACAGATAGACACATAATCTAACGCGTAACAATGAATGTAATGCAGCAGTTCTCTGTTTTTGTTCAAGGTTGGGAACTACAAACGAACGGTGAAGCGGATCGACGACGGTAACCGGCTCTGCAATGATGTGATGAACTGCGTCCAGGAGCGTGCCAAAATCGAAAAAGCCTACGCACAGCAGCTGACCGAGTGGTCCAAGAGATGGAGGCAGCTGGTGGAAAAGGGTAACGGGGTTTTCCACTAATATGATAGGCATATTTGCTCTTTGGTAACATGCAGTGATATGCAAATGTGTCAGGCGCGGAGCCGTGGTTTCATTTACGGTGTGTGGACCCACTGCTTTAGCTGCCGCCACTCCCTGTTTCTACTCACTGAAGACGGTGTTGTTTGTGTGCTTGAGCTGGCTCATTTATTTCATGATGAGTAAAAATTAAATGATAGAGAATGAAACTTTTTCACATACCGTATTTTCCGCACTATAAGGCGCACCTAAAAGCCTTAAATTTTTTCAAAAGCTGACCATGCGCCTTATAATCCGGTGCACCTTATATATGGATCAATATTGAGCAAAGGCTCTGTGTGTATTGTTGAAATGTCTTGCGACATTTGACCGTTTATTGTTAGACAGTTTTTCTCCACAAATTAGGCATACTGGTAAATGCAAATCAATCTGCCCAGGCATCATTGAATGTTCGATTTTCTTCAGATATTTTTCTTTTCTTGCTGGGGTTGAAAGTCGTGACGAATGGATGGCGTTTTGGCGGGAATACCGGCTTTCACGAATGTATGACGTTTATTTTGAGCGCCGAAAAACAATAAAATATATTTATTCTAATATGTCAAGATCACAATAATCTTCCAATTTAGAACTAAAATTTTAAAGAACTAACACAAATAAAATACACTTCAATTAAATACTTTTTAATACTGTTTTTTTTTGTAATTTATTTTCCCAAGCCACTCGGAGCCGCAGTTTAAGGACCCTTGGTCTAATGGATGCATAACGTAACCCCAGCCTCTACTGTAGCGCCTTATAATGCAGTGCGCCTTATATATGGAAAATGTTTTAAAATATGTCATTCATTGAAGGTGCGCCTTATAGTGCGGAAAATACGGTACTTGTATCTGAATATGTTTCTTTCGTCCACCAGGGCCCCAGTACGGCACAGTGGAGCGAGCTTGGGTGGCAGTGATGACGGAGGCAGAAAAGGTGAGCGAGCTTCATCAGGACGTGAGGAACAACCTGGTCAACGAGGACTTTGAAAAGGTGAAGAACTGGCAGAAGGACTCGTACCACAAGCAGATGATGGGAGGATTCAAAGAGGCCAAAGAGGCAGAAGAGGGCTTTAAGAAAGCTCAGAAACCCTGGGCCAAGAAGCTGAAAGAGGTGAGGGATGACATGTTTTTTTCTTTTCTTTCCAGGAAATGTTTTATTTTATGGTTGCAAAAGATATTTGACTAATTAGTCAGGTGATTTTTTTTTCCACTCCCCTTCAGTTCAGTGTGAGGTGGTTGCTATGGCGGTCATCCGCTGCATGCAAATCTGCAGTGCCAAGAAAAACTATTCAAATGTCTCAGAAATAACTGGATTTTTACATTAATGTGTCATACACCGTGATCTGGGTTTCATCTAAGTCACAGTTATTAACATAAAGTGCTTGAAGCAGCGAAAATGGAAATGTACAACTCTTGTTTCTCCCAAAGGTGTGGAGGTTAAGTTGCTTTTATGACTCTGTCGAAGATTTACTCTCGTGCTGTCCTCGGGTCTCTCTCATTTTCTCTTTCATTATTACTCTCTTCAGGCCTCTGATTGCTTCTGTTATGATTGCGATGAACATGATAATGACAAACCCCATCATTTGTGTTGTCGGACTTAATCCCATAAAGTAACACACATGGATGGATGTCGCTCCAGGCAACTGTGAAAACTGTTACTTTTTTGTCAATTGTAAGCTGATAACATGTTAATATCATTTTTTTGGGTCTGTATTAACCAGGTTTTCCTCCCATTCTGTGAATGTACAATATAAATTTACAGTGTTTCATTAATTTACAGTTACTGAATTAATTTTTAATCATTCTTAAACCAACTGAAATAACACATTTTAAATCAAATGGATGCATCGCTGCACATTCTCACCACAGCAACGTTATCTTTTTATAGCCCTGTATTTTTCATAAAAATAAATAGCGATTTCATATTTTTTAGACTGTTTTAGACTGATATTTCCTTACTTTTGAGAATCTGTATTTTTATAGAAAAGCAAAGGGTTAAGATCTCCTGATCAAGTGCCTTTTGTCATCTTTCCTGTGCAGCTCGAAGCTGCCAAGAAGTCGTACTTCATGGCCTGCAAAGAGGAGAAGCTGGCGGTCATGAGGGAGGAAAACAATAAAGGAGATGCCTCTGTGGCAGCTGACCAGCAGAAGAAACTTCACGAGAAAGTGGAGAAGTCCAGGCAGGAGTCACAGAAGGTGAGAATATCAGCGGGCCTGTGGATTAATCAGTATGCATCTGTATGTCTCGGCTTCCTTCAGGGAAGCCAAAGGTAAATCAGCTAGCAGGCTATTTTAATTTAACGAAGAAGCACTTTTTAATATGTGACTAAATGCCTCACCTGCACTCCTCTACAGGACTGTCTCAGAAAATTAGAATATTGTGATAAAGTTCTTTATTTTCTGTAATGCAATTAAAAAAACAAAAATGTCATGCATTCTGGATTCATTACAAATCAACTGAAATATTGCAAGCCTTTTATTATTTTAATATTGGTGATTATGGCTTACAGTTTAAGATTAAGATTCCCAGAATATTCAAATTTTTTGAGATAGGATATTTGAGTTTTCTTAAGCTGTAAGCCATGATCAGCAATATTAAAATAATAAAAGGCTTGCCATATTTCAGTTGATTTGTAATGAATCCAGAATGTATGACATTTTTGTTTTTGTAATTGCATTACAGAAAATTCCAATATTCTAATTTTCTGAGAAAGTCCTGTATGTCTTTTGTCTCCTTCTGCCATTACCTGTAATCCTTATTGGTGCTGGAAAAGACATTTGCTTTGCTTTGCATCTTTTCAAGCCTGATAAAAAAAGTTATACAAAGTTATAATGATGTCATCCTGGACCTTAAACATCAGTTAGTACATTTCATTGTTGGTTTTACTCTTCTGTGCTTGTGTGTGGTTTACAAAGGCAAAGGAGAAGTACGAGAAGGCCCTGGATGAGCTGAGTAAGTGCACCCCTCAGTACAAGGAAAGCATGGAGCAGGTGTTCGACACGTGCCAGCAGTTTGAAGAGAGGAGGCTGAGCTTCCTCAGGGAGGTGCTCTTGGATGTCAAACGTCACCTCAACCTCACAGAGAATCACAGGTTTGACAAGTTTGAAGGCTTTTAATATGATGATATGACTGCCGAACGCTCATTACGCTTATGTTTTTCTGTTGTCTGCAGTTATGCCACGGTATACGAAGATCTTGAACGCACCATCACACTAATCAGCCCGCAAGAGGATCTGAAGTGGTTCAACAGCGCCCATGGCCCCGACATGCACATGAACTGGCCGCAGTTTGAGGTACTAAAACACCATATGAAGTAGGGCTGGGGATCGATTCAAATGTCAAGAATCGATTCGATTCCGATTCTTAAGATTCAGAATCGATTATCAAGATTTGATTCGATCCGATTCGATTCCGATATTGATTTGGGTTAGTGTTATTAAAACTGTTTTTGAGCTGTTGCATGAATTATATGACTGTAGTTATGCAAAATATTACTACTAGTATTATATTGAGATTAAACAGCAAGTATTGGCAGCTAATGATGCTGTAAGGACCAATCAGCTCCCAGAATGCTGATAGAACTGCTTTCAGACAGAAACATTGTGTGGGGCAGAATTACCAAACAGATCCAGAGCAGCAAACAGAGACGGATGAAATTGGTTTTATTTTTTCTCACATTCCGTTTTTATTTGTTCGATTTTCGGTCTATTATGGTTTTTAAGTTTTGAGCATTTGGTTTTTAGCATTTTTTGCAAATGTAACCCCAAGACAGTATATAAAGTAATGAAATATAGACAATTTATGCAATTATAACCTAACACTTTAATGTTTTCATACCTTTAAACATATTTAAAGGCAAAAACATAGCACCAGTTATTCTCGTATCCAACAAAACATTCCTTTTTTGGGGATAAACAAAAAAATAACCAAAAGTTGTAATGTATTGATGAAAAAAAAAAAAACATAAATAACCCCCCCCCCCCCCAAAAAAAAAATAAAATAAAAAATCGATCTTTAGACATATGAATCGATTTTTAGGAATTAATATGAGAATCGATTTAGAATTGGGAAATCGATTTTTTCAACACAGGCCTAATATGAAGATGTCCCGTCATCAGTGGAGAGCACAAAATCTTAACAATATATACTGCCCCGCTATTAAAGCAACATCCTGTCATTTTAAGATATGTTTACTCATTTTGTGTCGTGTTTTTTCTGGCAGGAGTACAACCCAGACCTTACTCACCATATCTCCAAGAAAGAAAAGAAGAAAGGAAGTGATGGAGTCACGTTGACTCATGTCTCAACAACAGACCACGTTCCGGCCGGAGACACGGGGAGGTAAAATCTGATAGTTCTCCCAAACGTTTTTTTATTTCATGACCTGAAGGCAGATTCGTCTGTCAAGTGTCTGCTACATCGCTACAATAGTTATGAATTTATATCTATTTTTAATAGTTAAATGGTATTTATAAAAAGTAATCTAGCATTTGCTGTACAACCAGCCCTTTGACGCCGTGTTACTAAACCAGTAACTTTAAGGGCTTTAAAGGAAATGCTTCAGGTGCTTCACTTTGTGTTCAGTGTGAGCAGCTACGAGAAGAACCAGGGCTTCACGGCTTCCACAGAGTGGTCGGATGAGGACCAGATGGCCCCGAACTCAGGCAACGACACCAACGGAGGGTCCAACCCCTTCGAGGAAGAAGTGAACAAAGGAGTGAGAGTCCGAGCGTTGTATGACTACGACGGTCAAGAGCAGGACGAGCTCACTTTCAGAGCAGGTGAGAGAAGTGTCGACGGTGATTCATCGTGGAATCTGTGACATTTGTCAGCCATCAAATGCTAAGAAGATCCACCTTCTCTTCATACTTAATAATACACGTTTTGATTGTTTTAAGAGCACCGGTAGAATGTATCACAATCCTGGGATGACAGATTAAATGAAGACTGGTTGGAAAATGATTAATCCAGGAATCATTTCATGAATGTATTTCTACAAATTACTCACATTAGAAGTAACAACAGCAATTATAGACGACATATACCACAACTGCAGGTTTTATGCATTTGTTGCCTTCTTTTACTCAAATACAGTGTGAAAATGATGGTATCGGTTAAAGAAACTGTAATTTTATCAGTCAATGATTACAGCAAAATATTCAGTCAGCTGTAACAGTAATCTGAGCAGGCAAGCAGAGAAATTGCCTAAAACTTTGTAAGTAACATGTAAATGATAAGAAACAATTATATCATGCTGTGTTTGTGAATGGATTATTGGAATTAATTTGTCAAAACAATAAAAGTTTGGGAAAATAATTTGATGTGTTTGGATTTGCAACAAAACTATATTTAAACAGTGAGAGACGGTATCAAAGACAGTCAAAGGGGCCTGTGTAAATGCTCAGTATGTAGGTAGAGCGTAATCCTGAACATTCAAGGTTCCTTCATAGCAATGGAGGGATAAAAGTGAGCAATAATCAACACACTTTCCATCTTGGACCCTTGATTTAGCCATGTTGTATAACATTTCTGAAAATTAATGACGATAACATTATCGGAAGTGATTCCTGGTAGCATTTCTAATGACTTCTGACTGCACATGAACTGATGTTTCTTGAATTCCTCGCCAATCAGCAAATCCAGTGACCAGTGATCCATCTGACAATGCCAGTGATGATAGAGGGGAGACAGATCTCGTATCTGCCCCTCTGCATCAGCCCGTATTGGCTGGATGAATCTGATTTCTGTTGATTTCTTTGAGCATTTGAGTAGCAACAGTGTCCACAAGTCTCTACAAACCAAGTGTTTGCATGGCTTAAATAACCAGACAAATGGGAATTATTGCATGCTGAAAGAATCATGAATTATGCTTTGAAATCAGTTTTGATTCATGCCAGATCTGTTTTACACAGTCTCCTCCTGCTGCATGTTTCTGTCTCCGTTTGTCAATAAAGGCGACGAGCTGACGAAGCTGGAGGACGAGGACGAACAGGGCTGGTGTAAAGGTCGCCTCGACAACGGCCAGCTGGGTCTTTACCCGGCCAATTACGTGGAGCTGATCTAAGCACTCCGGCTGAACGCCGTCGCCTCGTACGTACGGGGGAAACCCAGACTGAACCGTCCGGTCATGACTGCACATTGCCAGAGACTTCAAAAGCAAAGCTTCCTCCTCCTGTCAGGCACAGTGAGCTGTCACCATCCTCATCGCGGTGGAGACTGTTCAGGAGCGCATCGCCGTCAGATTATTCGACTGAAGCAAAATATTGTCGTCTCTCCCGTGTGTAGCTGTGTTTGACACGAGTTGTGATACTAACATGCCATACAGTATGTTCTGTCATCAGGATGTGGATATGGTATCGTCAGTTGTGCCTCAGTAGCGAGAATGAGCTATGCATTGTGCATTTCATGTATATATTTTAATCTCTTTTTTTTTATGCAGTCTGGATGCTTGTACAGTTAGTTTTCTCGTTGTGTTATTTCATTTTCTCCAGATGTTTAGCCTCAAAGGAATACTTAGGCATTGTTGGGAAAGTAAACCCGTTCCTCTCGAGGGTTGGAGGAGAGAAAAACTGCTTTTACACCTCAGTGGAAACACGAAGGCACAGCCTGTTTTAGCTCAGACACTCAGTCCGTCTCCTCCAAAGACAAAGACACCTCCAACACTCCCACCAAAGGAGAAGAGGCCTGACTGGTTACACTTAACTTCCACAGCCTCAAATTTTAGTCTCCCAGTGCATCAAATGGAAAGGCGCTTGCAAAAAATAGAAAATATCCAGTATTTTCTGATGGTTTTTTTTTTTGTTTTTTTTTCAATCTTTATAAAGGAAAAAAAAACCAATGTGAATAATATTTAATCTTGATGGAGGAAGTATAACTCCGCCACCTAAAAAGCACTTAAAGTAGGATTTACTTTTTTTGTGCTTCACGCAGGTTTTGCGTCACTTTTTTCATCCACCTCTATGTTTTTCCCGAGTGCTGAACTTCTCTTTTGTTGGACTGACTGATTTTCCAGCTCCATCCCACAGCATGCCACTAAATTAACACTCGGAAAGGAAATGAAAGTCAGTTCGGCATCAGCAAAAACACAGTTGCTCTTTGAAATGGAGATCCATTCTCTACCCAAGGATTTCCTCGATTAACCTCTGCTCTCCCGTGCAGCAGCGTGCCTGTTATATCCATCTACTTCCATCATCTGCTCCCTCTGTACATGTGTTGATAACAGGGATGCTGCGAGCCCCTGGAAATGTAAAACTTGAAGCTGCTTTGTGTGGAGATGCGCTTCATTTCAAAACGTTTTTTTTAATTTATTTGTGGAAGCTGTTAATGAGACTTGTTTACTTTGAGTGAATGACATTGACTCTCAGCTCTTATCTCTGTGATTATGTGCATGTTGATGATCCCACAAACTGTTTACTCAACTCATCCAGCGCATGGCCTTGATTCCCCCCCACCCCTTCATGAAATTATTGGCTGAATATCAATTCAAATGAAACTCCTACACTGTTGTAATGTAATGATAATGAGCCTAATTCACTGTGTACCAAAAATCCAGGCTGTATTAAATTTACTGTTTCTATTTAAATATCTTTGCTTCAGTCAACATGTAAATGGAGCTTTACACAAACAAAGAGTGCATGTAGCAGTCCTGGAGGTGTTACGGGAGAATGGTTCGCGAGCCGCACATGCTGGTGAAGATTCGTCTCTTGTCACCGAAGCAGGCGGGTGTTTCCTTTCTGTACGAGCGGAAAGAGGATCTGGCTTTGAAATATTGATGAGACGTTAGACTTTTCTGCTACAAGATCAAATTGAACTTTTACAGAATCCAGGAGGAGGAAAATGCCTCCTCTTTGTTTATGCCTCTGTGCGCTTCTTTGTGCCTCTATATGGCTTCTTTTATTACTTGACTCAGAGTGGTAAAGGAAATGTGTATATATGGCCTTAACAGCAGCTCTGCAGACACTCGGCGTCACCTTCAGCGTAGTGAACGAGAGCTCTCCTGCTCAGAATCTGACTCTGGCTCCTCCAGATCAGGTTGCACGCAGACCCTCTTCGACTGACTGAAGATCATATAAATGTAAAGGCCTCAGCTTTCTTGACTGTCTTTATGTGTTTGTTGACTTGTATTTAAATCAGAACTGGACTGTTAACACCAACTGTGAAACTCCTGAAAGCCAGGAAAATTATATTTAAAAATGCTCCTTTCCTTTCTGCCGGAGCGACGAGGGAAAACGTTCAGACAGCGAGGTGAACTTTTCTCTGTGCTTTTTCTTTTTCTTTCTCTTTCTTTAGCATAGTGCTGTAATTTCCCAACTGTAGTGCCTGTTCATCTGCATTAAATAAAATATGAAAAGGAAAACAGAAGCGCACAAGAGTCTTGGAAATGTAAAAAAAAAAATCATATATTAAAAGCATATAGTATATAGTAAGATTTAAAAAATAGATCATAAAAACTAATGAGTACTGTTTATTTGAAATGTAAAATATGATGTTTCTTGGTTGCAAAACAGCCACTAGTAATCAGTAAGTAAGAAACACCATCCTGTAAAAATATGAAGTATCTATTATGGTATAATATAATATATTATGGTTATAATATAAATGGTTGTATTTGTGTGCAGCTCTTTAAACATGCAGTTAGTGGAACAAACAGATGAAGAAAGGCTTTTCTACTGCTGCAGTAAGCTAAATTAACTCATCCAGATTGTTTTGTGTTACCTTTAGAAATATGCAAAGCAACAAATAACTCCAAAATGCAGAAAATTAGATATTGCTGTGATTTAATTTGGTCATGTTTTGCCCTCCGTAATATTCTGAAAACCAATCTGAATTCATTAGAAGTACTGTACACCTATTCATATATTTGAAGGCGCACTTTGAAACACAAAGGTCTTCATGGGAAAACCAAAATAATCCAGATATAAGAAAGCATGTTCTTTGGTGCAAAATGTGCCAATGAACCTCAGAACAACAAGAGACCTTGAAAAAGTGCAGGTTGAAAACAGCAAGAGAATATTGTAAAACTATGTTGCGTACGGTCACGACCTGCAAGGCCACACAGTGAACAAGAGCGCCACTGCTACGAAACGACCATCAAAAGGCCAGATTACAGTTTGCAGCTGGAGACGGAGGTGCATCCTGAGGTCGGATGACACTAAAATCCAAATATTTGGTCACAATGATCATCTTTATGTTTGGAAGACAAAGGGAGATGCTTGCAGTCATTACAACATCATCCCAAATGTGTTTGGATGTGGCAAAGTCTGGTGATGGGGCCGCAGCACTGCAGGAGGGACGGATGCACTTGATAAAACAGACAGCATCATGACAAAAGAACATTGTAGATGTACCCAAGCGACACCCAATTACATGAGCTGAAAAGTTTTAGTTTGGGTATGGTTGGGTCTTCCAAATTGACAGAGAACCCAAATAGAAATTAAAGCTACAAGCAGCGATGAACAGGCCCTCGCACCCTTGTGCACGTTCAGGCGTGCTGCAGTGGAAGCGCTTGTATGACTTGCATGTAGATTCTTCAGGCCTGGACATTTAGCAGATGACACCACCCACGACTCTCTATATCAAACCATTCAAAAGTTATGGCAAAAAGTAGGAACTATCAGATATCGACCAATCAGAAGAAGGGGCGGGGCTAATTCATGCCAATGAAGGTCAAGTACTCAAAACCGAGTCCGATGACACCACCCACGACTCTCTATGTCAAACCATTCAAAAGTTATGGCAGAAAGTAGGGACTATCAAATATGGACCAATCAGATGAAGGGGGGGCGCGCTTTTTGGCGTCTAGCGTCGCCACGGTAACACTTTTGACTGAGAAAAGTAATGCGCATCGTCGTAGGATCGAGACGCACATTTTGATGTATAACACACCTGGGTGCACGTTACGGTTCGGGCGAAGAAGTAGCCGAAGAAATGGCATAAATTGCGGCAAAATTACATGATTAATTCAAAATGGCCGACTTCCTGTTTGGTTTCGGCCATGACGCCAAGAGACTTTTCTTTAAGTTGCGACATGATACAGGTGTGTAGCAATTTTCGTGGATGTACGTCAAACCGTATTGTGGGGCTTGAGGCACGAAGTTTTCTAGGGGGCGCTGTTGAGCCATTAGGCCACGTCCATTAATGCATTTTTTGCCAGGCCTGGTTTGAGTGCAAAATTTGGTGACTTTTGGGGCATGTTTAGGGGGGCAAAAAAGGCCCTCATTTTGCCGGACCGCTGTCCTGGAGAAAATTTGATGGCATGTGTGAAAAAATGTTCATAAACTTGACTATACTTCTCCAGTTGTGTCAGGAAAATTGGAACGGATCCATATGAATACAATAGAAAGATACAAAAGAACTTTAGACTGGATAAATAGTTTAAATACCAATTGTATGTAAACTTCCGACCTTAAAGAGGACCTATTATGAAAAACAAGTTTTCTCTTGCTTTAACATACGGTATATACAGTGGTTTCCCCCTCAGCCTCAGAGAAGTAGGAAAGCAACCAAATTCTGCAGTGTCTGTACAGCCGCCCGGATGAGCCGTCCAGTGTGATGTGTCTTCTACGAGCCGTTCAGATTTGCACATTTTCGTTACGTAACCAAAATGCAAACCACGCCCACAACTATAAAACCGTGTAACTGCATGCGAGCGTCCGACTATCGATTCGTACTGCGTGACATCGGACGCTCTCTGTCCATCTCCCTCCAGCCAGCTGCCACTTCATTGAGGTTTTTGTAGTGAAATGAGGAGGTATCATAGAGATAACTTCTTATTTCAACTAACTGGATCAGCCGTTCCTCATCCGTGACCGTTTCCTACAGCGCTTTCAACCGGCTTTCAACGCGAGCGACAGAAAACGGCCAGCTCAAAACGGCGCGCCGCGTCGCACTGCGCACCGCTGCGTCGCTGCGGCCAGTTAGAACAGTCCAATAGAAAATAAAGCAATGGAATTGATTTTGTCGCTGACGCTCGCTCACATCGCATGCAGTTATGACACGGTGTTAGGACACGGTAACTCCGCCGGCGCCGGAGCTTCCACCATTTTTTCGTAGCGGCGTATCGCGTCATTCGCGTCAGGCAGCCAATCAGCACAGTGGCTCATTATCATAGCCCCGCCCACTCAGAATCCTGCATAGAGAAGGAGGATAGAGAATGGGAAGATAAAGACATGGCTCAGAGGCTGAATTTTTAATTTATTTAGCAAAAACAATCAAAAGCTTGTTTTTAAGACATTCAAGGCCTGTTTAAAATAGGGATTAGATGCCATAATAGGTCCCCTTTAAGGAAAGTACTAATAAACTACCAGTAAAAAAGAAAATAATCCTCTCATTAATCTGACATTTTAGAGGTATAGATAAAAGTAAATGTTGATAAAATAAATGAAAATGAATTTGAATCCCAAAAGTCGAACAACTTTTTTGACTTACTGTCAGAAAAAACATTTCTCTCTTTTCCCAATTAGTATGTAGTCTGTTTGAAACTGCTCTATCAATGAAATATAAATAAAGTTTTAGACGCAGAATTAATTGGCGAAAAGTTACCGTGGTGACGCAAATCAGATAATAACGCACCAGTGGATGACTCCTGATTATGTTCATGCATTAATCCCACCGCTTCCTGCTGCTCATCACTAATTAGAAATTTCAGGCTTCAAAACTCTGTGATTATCTTTTCTTGGCTGATCATTAAATAAATTGATTTAATTCACAGTTACTTCAAGCATGAACTCACAGAAGCATAAAGATATTTTTAATGTAACCGTTTGTCAGAATCAGATGGGGACATTTACATTAATATATGCACTGTGAAATAACTAGATAAAAGTCCATTTGGTCACATAAAAAATCCTATTTGAAATTACTTGTGACTTGTCCTGAGTTTGTTCTGCTCTTTGCAGCAAGTTTTACTTTTTCAGCAGGTGAAAATTAAAGAAAAAGTTGATCTTTTGACCTCCAAAGTGGGATCTGGTGATCTATTATACGAGCTGACTCATGAGTCTTGCTGCAGGAAGTGTTTCTGCAGAGCAATACACATTTGTTCTCAGTTCCCTCCTTTGTTCTTTGATTTTTTTTTCTTTTACTACGCGGCCCCCATCGTCGGGGCTTGAGGCGTCACTGAATGTTTATGGAAAGGAAAAGGATGCGTATATGATTAGCCAATTTAGAGAGTCAGTACAAATTAAACGGTTTCAAGCTCCCAACAGCAGAAATGTTGAAGGTAAGAAGTTGAAATCAGTATAAAGTGGATTAAGGTTAGATTAAGGTTACTGGACTACATCTAGTCATTGATTGTCCGATAAACTGAAAGTAAAAAGGTGAAAAATGTATATGAATTAACATGACTTTGGACAGAGCAGCAACATTAAAATGTCATTAATCCCTTCCCTTTTTGTGGTTGTGGTGTTTCTGTTGACAAATATTATTATTTTTTCCCTCCAGAGTAGTTGAAACAACTTCTGGCAGAGTATTTAACATAGAAAGTCAGTGTTAGGTTCCTCATCTGAATGTGGAGACTAAAGTTCAGGGAGATGTGTTTGCGCCACGTGGTTTAAGTGTAATACCAGATGCTGCCGCTAGAGGGCACGCGTGATCAGCCTTTCAAGAGACGTCTGCAGTCATCGGTTCAGCAGTTCACTTGTTCATCAATAACATTTTCGCTATTAATTAGTTCAATCAACGCACTTGCTGTCAGTAAAAGAGCCTCACTGCCAAGCCGAGAAAGTCTGGAGATTTCTCCAGACTGAAGTTCTATTTGTATACAGCTTGTAGAGCCACGTTTTGAGTTGTATTCATTCATCTAAGTTGTAGTAGTACAATGCTCGTTTGAGCTGCAGAAGTGCACTGTCCTTCAGTCAGTTTATGCAAATAGATGGGATGAAATTGGATAATTCCCTCATAGTTTTGTTCTGAAAGGTCACATTTCCACTTCAGAGATTACTCAAAACAAATTAAAGGGAAATTCTGCAAAAAAATCAGTTGTTTTCAAAAAGGACATTTGCGTCTCCAAGCTTTAAGTACATTTTGCGTTGGCGTTTGTTTTTTTTTTTCACAGTTGTATGTAGGCTATTTACTCCCAACAGTCTCACTAAAACCATTCTGTCTGAATGAAATCCAAGTGTTTCCTTCATGTGGATTTTCCATTTTGCTTCATTTTGGTGGAAAAAAATTCAAGGATGAAATACAGTGTTATAGTGTTATTCAATTCAGTGCAATGTGAGAAAACTTGAGATGTTTGTATCTGTTGAGGTTAAGAAAACATGTCTCTTATAGCCACAAAGAACATATAAATCTATTGAACTAAACAAATAATGAATGTGTATATGCAAATAAACCTCTATACTTTGAGATTTAGCAGTTGCTGCAAACTGCACATCTGCCATTTAATTCTTAAAGCATCTTTATCACGATATCATTACCTCCCAGCGTTGTTGACTAACCAGTCACGTAAGGACAAGCATCCAACCAAAACACAATTCCCTGACATTGCTTCATGTAGGGATAAGTTCTCTCACAACTCATTTCATATTTCAAAAAGCAGTAGAAGACAGTAAAGAGATCTTATCTCGACACTTTCCCACTGACTCACACTTGAAGAAAAGCCTCTAAAGACACATTATATCCTACTGCATGTTGGACTGAAAGAGGGCTGCTAAAAAAAAGCTAAGAAATGATTCAGAAAAGACAATTGAAAAAGAAAAAACATAGTTTATTGAATCCTTTTTTAAAGCTTGAACAGTGTGTCCTCTCCCAGGGAGACAATTATTTACAAATTTCCACATGATAATTGAACGTTGGCAGGACAAACTGGTGTGAAATAGAGAAACCCGAAAAGCAAGAAAAATGACTCGTATGAATAAATCTGGACAAAATCCCCGACCATGTAAGTGGATAATCCACCCTGATTGTACTCAGTAGACAGAAGTGTTCCTTAATCCTGTTTTTCTTAGTAAATGTGGAGTTACTTGGCATACGTTTTATTTCGAGTTGCGGCATCGTCCTGCAATAACGTTCAGAATGTTAAGCAGCTGATTTCTTTTTAAAACCTCTTTAGCAAATAAAAATAAAATCAGGTGGTCGGTAAAATTACCCTGAGAGTCCTTAGAATTAAAGTTACATTGAATTAAATTAGAAGAAAATGATTCATCCTCTGAGGAATGTGAATGTCCGGCTGTGGCTAAAATTTCAATTTATTTACATGTTTTGTCTCATAGAATTATTGATATCAGAAAATCAGCAAAATGCAATATACAGTTATATAAACCAGAGCTGAGAGGATTAAAAACAATACATCTCCACAGCGATGGTGTTAGGGAATGTCTCACTCAAGACAAAAATACACACATGCAGCATTGTCAGCGCAGCCACAGAAGAGTTCGAGGGTCTCACTTTTGCACGAAAAAGCATTTCCTCTTCACCTCTCAGACGAGGTAAAGCACAAAGCGAGAGCCTGGTCTTGAAGATGAACAGGTTCAGCAACTAAACACCATCCGGTGCCAGTGAAAGTGTGGCGCGAAACAAGAGTAGCTGCAGGTGAGGGGCCCGAAGCTGGCGCGAAAAAAGCATTCAGCTGCCAATTTAGGAGTTGTGGGACACATACCAGGAAAATGATCAGGCAGAATGTGCAAATGACGAGGCAGTTTGTTAGTTTGAACCAGTCTTTCTCTTTCAGCGGGAAGAAAAAGTGTGTCTTGTCTGTTTCTCTTTGCACGGATAAGCCTTCATGCAGCACTTGCCTGTTGCTTCAGAGCCGGCAGGGCTCTGGAGATGCAGTGCACGTGTTTCATGTCATCTTTAATCTCAGAGTTAGGTGATTAAGTGCATGGTGAGACACTGTCTCATTGTAATATCATGGTTTTCCTACTCCTTCTCTTCCTCCTCCTCCTCCTCCTCCTCCTCCTCCTCCTCCTAACATGCTGCTACTGTCTCATACTGGATGAACAAACTGGTACACCAGTCTCTGAGAGACGTCGGGCTTTCGGATGATTCCCTTCTTGTAGTACTGACGAATGGAGCGGCTCAGCTTGTCGTAGTTCATGGCAGGTCGATTCTTTCTGAGTCCCCACAGTCTCGCCACGTGTGCCGAGTCTTCGATTTTAAAAATCCCTGGTGGGAACCACAACAGGCTGTTAACAACAGCACATTGTGTGCTCATGCAGAGCGAATTAAAGATCCGTTGTTGCTTTGAAAGTGCAGTTTGAAAAAGACATCAAAGTAGCTGGGATCTAAATTTACATTTGCTACCTTAAAGTTGATGAAAAGGCATTCAAGGTGTTAATTATGTGGGTTATGTGGGTTATGTGGGTTAATTATGATAAACAAAGTCACTATTTTATTATTTTTAATCAAATCTGTTTATACTGAATAGAAATCAATAATAAAAAAAGGCATAACTGTTTTGCTGCATGCCTGGAGACATTAGATTATACCTTTCTCTTTATTGAGCCAGCGGATGCAGCGGCCATAGTTGTGAGGTTTGAGCAGGAGCTCCCTGAGGAACTGCCACAGATGGATAGGTTGACCTGAACAAGAGGAATCTGCCTCGGACCACAGATCCTCGCTGCCTGCAACCAAACACAAACATGAGCTCTCTGAGGTCACTCTGTAGTAACTCACCGATGCTGGATACTCCGAGGGACAAAAGGATGACAAAACTCTTTATTTACTGCCTGAATACAAAATTCAACCCCTTCTCAGTGGAGTTCCTCTTGTGTTTAGTAGTTAAAGTAAAGTGATGTATGGGAAACATTAAGAGTGGTTAATGCCTTTAGATTGTGCATGAGGAAATCCATCCTACCTGTAGTTTTTGTATCTCCAATTGAGCACCTCTCTTTCATCCAGGCAGCTGGAGATAAAACAAAGGGATGGACAATCAATCATTAAAAACAACAAAACAACCTTTTTCTTTAAACTTTAATGCTGGTACCTTTTAATCCTTTCCAAACATATATAAAACAAAGACTGCATGGACAACAGTGGCACAAAGAACTGGAGTGGAAATGCGACACTCATGCTGTTTACATGAAGGGACGGAACATGTACTTTAGGGGGAAGCTTTAGCCCCTCAGTGTTTTAAGGAAAATGTTGCATATCTTTTATAAGTTTTTGGTGGAAGGTGCAAATAAAAATATCTGCAGTCATCTGCAGTCAGGTGTGCCTTAGAAACTGATTTAACGAAAAAGAGCGCTGCTTAACATGACTACATATTCTCAACGTGGTAATAAAACAACAGAGAGTCTTCAGTGCTGATCATTTCTGCCGGCAGCTAAAACTTTCCACATATCTACACCCTTGGCTTACCGTTCTCATTATCTATTGTTTTATTATTCGCAACATAAGATTATCCATTTCTTTTGGAAATGAATGAAGTAACTGGTTTTTATTGGCTCTTACAAGTTCACATTAGGCAAAGATCAGCCAATAAAGTAATCATAGGAAGTGCTTCAGGGCATGATGAGCTTGCTAAGTAAATATTAGTCACTTACCTGACTTCCATATGTCGAGGTGTGCGTGCAGCGTGTCTCCGCACTGTGGGGAGCGCTGGCGAAATTCCTCCTCGCTCATGGCGCACAGATCCTTCCCCGACAGCTCCTGGAAGGCTTTTCCGGCATGAGGCAACCTGTACAGGTGTTCAGTCCACAGCAGCCACTTCTGGACGTTCCCCGTGTTCCACTCCATAGGGTCTGTGAGTAGACAGTGAGATATTAGGACACTTCCAGCGTGCTTTGTTTGAGTGGGAATAATGCCAAATGAAGTCAGATGAGGGCTTTTTTCAGCTGTTTATGGTCTGTCTACCGCTTCACTCAGTAAATCATAATAATTTTGCTTTAATGCCACTTGAGTTCAAATCAGGGGAACAGATGACGGCGATCGCAGGTTTATAACTCCTAGAAGCTGCACTATGCATAAAAAAGCGCTTTCTCTGTTTGCCTTTCATGCAAGCGAGACCTCGCCCATAAGATTGTGTACACGTCGGCTGTCAGGAAAGAACCATTAGGCCTGTCACAATCCAGGGGAACTCATGCAAAAGGTCAGGATTAGACAGATCCTGGAGCTGGCAAACACGACTCTGCGTCAGTAAGAATATGATTCAGGAGATCTGTCATCTTGCCAAGGACGCCCACAGAAAAAGTGTTGATTTTAGCAGTGAGATCCAGTAGTTTCTGAGTCTCTGAATCAATATTCCCTTATTTGCAAATGGTGAGCAGCCTTTTTTCTTCTTTGTTTTCCTCATCAGTTATGTGTGTTGATTCTGTCACACTCATGGTGAAAGTGAAGCCTACCTGGGGTGATGTTGAGCAGTTTGCAGGCCGTTTCGATGTCCTTGAGTACTTCTCCCACGACCATGCTCTGCACCTGCTCCAGCGACCGCTCCTCCTCCTGCCCCTCCAGCCCGGGAGACAGCCCCTGCTCCTGGCTGTCGATGACGGGACACTGCTCCGGTTCCTCCCGGCTCTCCATGCGATGCATGGGCACGGCCAGCGCCTGGGAGGCCTCGGAAACCTTCACCAGCCACGTGGAGTCTTCAATGTGGAGCATATCAAAGCAGGGGAAGTAGAAGCTCGGCATGGCGCGCTCCAAGGCTTCCAGGCTGGGTTTGGTGTCCCCCATGTCCCAGGCTTCCCCAGAGGCTCGGCTTCGATGCAGAGAGTCCTCTGTCATCCCAATCCGGGGCCCGTAGACTGCGGCGTCTGACAAACTGCCGACTGGGTTCGACATGACTGGCACCGGAAGATAAACAATCAAAGAGCAACTGCATTATTAAATATTCTTCAGATTTTGCAAAATATCTTCCAAGGAGCTTTTCAATTATTCACAAAACAGATATCTGAGATTTTCCTCCCACACATCATCTACAACTATCAATTCATCATTACCTTGATGCTAAACCAGCAACTGTTTTGTGAGAAACTCCATCTGAGTTGAACGTGTTGTATGAAGAACTGAGCTGAGCCTGCGCTGGTGCAGCATTTATAAGGAGGCCGAGGTTTAATGGAACACTGGGGAAATGACCCTCAAGAGGGTTAAAACACACACACGGCGCAGACAGGCATGTGGCAAAATGGATTTGACTCCGTCTCTTATTTGTGGGTCAGCGGCCCAGAATGGCTCGTGTCTCGGGGGGTAGCTGACTTGTATTGAGACCTGAGGCAGCTCCGCTTTCAAGGTGCCGTCTCTACAGCCGCCTGTCTCCACTGTCAGCTGGAGATTTTAATCAAATAGAAGTTAAGGCAGCGCAGAGAAGAGTACGCACGAAATCTGCCACACACACACACACACACACACACACAAAAACACTTGTCTGAAAAGAGCTGTAACATCTATCTTTTTTTATTAACCTACAGGTGTCAGAGGAGACTGTGATGAAAGGTGGAGTATTTATGGACGTCACGAGTGTATTGCTGCGTACGGCACCAGTAATGTGTACCCATCGCAGCTGGCTAATGGCAAGACACATGGCTGCCACACAGCAGGTTATCAGCAGTTATGGCTGAGGCCGCCGTAAAGGAAGTGTGCTTCCACACAGCACATGTTTGTCTGAGGACAAACAAATAGAGCCTAATAAAGTTGCAAAATAGCAGATGACTCCAGTCAGGTCAAAAGCTGCTGAGATGAACGCTGGTGTGAAAACACTTCCAGATATTCCACACATCCTTTACAGCAGGGGTGTCAAATGTGCGGCCGAGAGAGATTTTCATGCGGCCCGCGAGAAGTTTCCAACGCAAAAAAACGAAACGTTAATTTACTAAAAAGGAAGGCATAAATAATTGCCATGAATCGCAGCATATCCGATAATATGTTTCTTCTACAAAATTATCGTTATTCCACAAAGAGAGCAGTTTTCAACATTTTTTTAGTTTTCTAGAATGCATTTGCCGATTTTATTTCTTTGTAGACGGTCGTTTATTTTTATTAACTGACTACTATTATATATTTTCGCAGGGAAAATATGACTTCTAAAAAAGATGATAGAAGATATTTATATTTCAGTTTTGAATACGAGGATAGTGACAAAGTAAAACAGTTAATAGAGAAGTGCTGACTTTTTCGGCACACTGGCGTAAATATCCGCGCCAATTTTTAAAAATAAACGTAAATTGTACTGGAAAAATCTCTAAATCACAAAGAAACACTCTCGGATGTAATAAAGATTTTGCTTTTAATTAAATTTCCTATAAAAAAGCGAAATATAAAAAAACCATACTTGTTTCTGTTTATCTTTGTAAAACTATATTAAAAGTATCTTACATAATTTGAAGAAAAAACATTTCAAGAATCAGAATCAGAATCAGAATCAGAAAAGCTTTATTGCCAGGTCAGACATAAATCAGACGAGAGAACTTGACTCCGGTTTACACCGATGGCACCATTAATACGGGAAGAAATATATTTTACATAATTAGAGTGTAAACAAAGTGCATATTTCCTTTAAAATTAACTAAACTGATATTGGATTAGATAACAATAGTAAAAAAAAAAAGAATTAGAAAAAAACATTTTCGCACCGTTTTTGTTATTTTGAGCGCAAGAAAAAAATTGGTCAAATACGGCCCGCCAAGCAAAATGAGTTTGACACCCCTGCTTTACAGCATGTTTCACATTTAATCATGTTTGGCCAACATGGAAACAACACCTTTATTTAGATTTTGCCTGAGGCTACTAACAAGTGGCACAGCTTGTTGAAAAGTCCACATTTCCTTGTTTAATTGTAAAGCTAATAAACTAACTCCTTGGATTCAAAATGTCCCCAAAACTAAACAAAGCTATCATCCACACACACATCCCGAAAGATTTCCTCCCCAGTCGCGGGTCTTCACCTCCTACCACGTCTTCCTTTTATCTCTAAATTTCTCCTAAACTACGGCCCCTCCTCCCTTTTTGCTGCGTCAGGAGTCAGATGAAAAGCCTCTGGGATCCCAACCTGCTGCTGTGTGTCAACTCTGCCCTGCGACAGCTTGCGCTAAACCCATTAGCAAAGCAAATTTAGCCATATTACCTTCTTCCAAAAAGGAAGAGGGGATGCACAGAGAGAAAAAAAAAAAAAAAAGACACAAGCTCAACCCCACCCGGGGGGAGAGGGATTTAAGACCCTGACTGATCTCTAAATGAGTTTGGGTCAAGACGCTGATATTCATTTCAGCAGCATTAGAGCCTGGTCCATTTACTGAGTAAAATCAGGGGCTTTGAGCGCGGCGGAGGAAGACTCCCTGCACGCCGGCGTCCACCCCGGGCTCCTCACTTCTGAGGCTTTTACCTCCAATCATAAAACAGTTGCAGACCAGTTGAATGGATCTGGCTTAAAAAACCCACTCCCATGTAAATTCATTACTTTTTGCTGAACATTTAAGTCTTCAAAGTCATTGAAAAGGGATCAAACCCCCCTCAAAAAAAAAGTCTGGTCTAGTTCAAACTGGACGCACATATCTGAGCTGAAAGAGAAGAGGTCACAGATGAGATTTGAAGCCACCTATATAATGGCGAGCGGCATGTTAGCGCAGCGCTCTGCTGGTGTTGTCTGAGTCTCCAGTTAATGGGCTGTGCACAGCCAGCCGTGACTGTTAGTACGTGAGCGTTGGAGGAAGGTCTTCCTTTCTTTTCCTTGTTATTATTTCTCATGGGAAACTTGCAGCAGCCGAGGAAGCTATTATTCGATGAAGAAGAGTGCAGGCGTGTGTGTGTGTGTGTGTGTGTATTCCTGGTTGGAGGAAGTGATTTGGATCTGTGGATTGCTGCCTGAGGTCATTTCAGATGGGAAAGCAACAAGTGCAGGTGTTCTCGTTCACATTATAAATTAGGTTCAGGAGTAACGAGGGTTTGTTTTTACAGGGTATTTGCTGATTTTATGAAGAGCAGATAAAGACAGAGTTTATGCCGCCTGCAGCTGCGGCGCTCTGACCATCCAGAATGAGACAAACTTCTTTCCTTATCTGTCACACGACATTTACAGTAACAATTATATTCTCTCTTCTCACCCCCTGTGTCCGTTGACTTAACTGTCAAAAGGGGATGATGGTGTAAGTGGTGACTCATTCCCGCTGTTAGGTAAACGCTGGCATCAAACCAACATCCTTTTAGGCTAAGTCATAATTAATGCCAAGCTGTTGGTTTGAAACAATTTTGGCAAGAGGGCTGTATTTAGCCAAAACCTTCACACATGCATAGGTAGACCGATGAGTGAACCTGTCAAGATCTGTTTGTAAAGTTAAGGGGATGAGACGAGCGCCGCTGTAGCCTAAAGGCCCATGCTGGAGTTAAATTGTCGAGACAGCAGACAACTTTTAAGAGAGGCTTTGAAAGACACACGCACACAAGTGTATCTAATCTGCTTCAGAAAGGGTGATTCACTCACAAAAATCACACATTAACTCACGAGTATGGGATTTTGTTACAAATATTGTCTCTGTGTAGTTAGTTTAACATATCCAGACTTGCTTCACATACATTCAGCTACAGAAGCACTAAAACCACAGATAACTGGAGCTATTATCAACTGCATTCGTTCCCCTCGGCTTTTCCGTTTCTGGCTCCATAAAAAAGGCAGCGTCGGGTACGACCTCTCTAACTCTATATGAACTGTTCGTGTAACTGGTTACAACTGTTTTAGGCAAGAAGAGAGAATACTGCAAAGGATTCAAATAGATTCAAATCAATATAAATGCTAAGAGCAACAGAAGAATGCAAATAGAGTGAGTGCATAAAATAATCTATACATTTCACCTCTCAGATTGAATCTTTCAGTATTTTAAGACCAGTCTCACACATTACAGTCCATCTGCCAAATGCAAACGTGAAATCACAAGTTGCCTTTAGTTCAAACTATAATGTGTTATGAAGAGTAACACAACTAAAGCATTTTTCAAAATTCTCTTGTCCTGTATATTAATTACACTATTAAAAATGATCATAATATCAGCCAGATAAAGTTAACATGTTGAACCATTTCAAATTTTCGCCATATTAATTACGAAAAAGAGCTTTCTCCTGTTGGTTTTCCGATAGCTGCAGAGATCCGGCTCTCAGGTAAACGTGGGAACAGAGCAAACATTGCACAAAAACACAATCCACAGCGTCACGTGGCTGCTGTCACTCTGCTACCTATTTTGCATAATGATGCAAGACATGTTACACAGAATTAAAAAAAAGTAAAAGTGACTGTTATGTGGAACAAACCTGCTGCAACAAGCAGCATTTTGGAGAAAGTTGGAAGGTAACCTCTGGCCAGTTTAAGTTTTCAGGATGAATCAGCGCCCTTATCGTGCCAATTCACTGGAAATCTTGGCATTAAACTTTTTAATACAAATGAGCCATTACTTTCATTGCCACAACTGGGAAACTGAAGTTTGGGACTGCAGATCTGAACGTCCTCAGTATTCAAATCATTTCGGTTCATTTGAGTCTTTTTCTTGTTAATCTTGTCATTGTGACCTGTTATTCTGCAACGACGCCACCCTAACATAACAATGCGCAATGACATGTGCTGCTCTTGATGCACCTATAGGCTATTTCCTGGTATTGACATAAAAAGTGTTGAGTAATTTGTGGCCTAAACGTGATGAACTGGGCCTGAGGCAGCTTGCGTCATTTACAAGTGCTGTATAAAAAAAATCTCCTGGTGATTTAGCACCAGTATAAACTTGAAATGTGAACAAAATTAGAATAAAGGTTTGGCCAAATCAAACCCTGACAGGAGTAAAGCTGTAGGAGAAATTATTGGTGTGACAGTTGAGATGGTTTGTAAACTTTGAAATGTGACCTGACTGTCTTCTTTTTGGCTACAGTAGTGTGGCAGGAAAGAATAATGTTTGAATTCTCTCATTATCTCCCTTCATCTTTCCTTTTTTTAATGGATGCACAGTATTAATGGATACAGTATGTGAGGTAGACTGGTTTGCTGCATACTGTAAATCTTTCCAGATACTTCTGGTTGAGTGCTGATGTAGCACGGATTGATCCTGAATAAATGCAACTATGGAGAAATCCTAAATTCCTTCAAAGTTAGGCTGAGTTTTCACCTTCAGCTTCTGCCCATATACCCTGATATTTAGGGAAGTATCAGCTACAAGGGAATGGTTAAAGCAACACTCAACAGTTGATATATGCGCCGTGAGCTATAAGTGGGTGGAAATTAATCTTTTGAAAAGCAGCTTGTACTTGGATGTCGGCCACTTAGGGAAAACGTCTGGAGAGATACAGCGGGAAAGGAAGTTTAACTTGTCCAGACTCCCTTGTGTCTCTTCTGATTTCTGCCTAGGCTTAAAGTGTTTTTTTTCTTTCTCTCTTCCCCTTGTAAACCATGAAAAAGAACCAGAAGTTTTCGCTCCTTACATGATACACACAAATCTGCCTCTAACATGTAGTGTGGTGTTGAAAAAGTGTGCTGATGTTTCGTACGTCTGTTTGGCGAAGCTGTAACCTCCGTAAATGTGATCAGAGATGCTGTAAATGTCATCAAGGCCAGAAAAAAGGGTTGAAATAGTTCTAATTATTAATTAATTATTTAAAAAAATAATTTAAAAAAGATGTACGGAGGACAAACTTATTTAGTTTTTTTTGGTTAGGAGGCTGTTGCCACTTTTAAATTAAACAGGTCAAATTAAAGTTAGTATTGTAAAGCATCTTTATCATTTTTGTGGTGACACACCTAAACACCAGTTCTGTTACTTTACATTCCTGTAGTGTAGTAGTTGTGGTATTTTATTGTTTTCTCCCATGTTGACTACAAATGAATACAATAACTGCAATCAAATCTTCTTCCCTAACCTGGAAAGCAGCGACAAATCTGTTTATCTCACCTTAAAGAGCAGGTTTTGTTCACCGACGGCCAAAATTCTCAAAGAAACCTTATCTCTCACAAAATCTTGAATTTAATCACCCTGCGTGCGAGCAGTCGAACATCAACTGTTGTTTTCATCGGCGATTTCTGAAAGGATTATCTGGTAACATAATTGATGTGTCTTTGATACCTGCAGATGTCGTGAACATCTGCCAATATGTGTTTGGTGTTTCTGGGAATCAAATTATTTGTGTTATTTTGAGACTGTAAAGATCTATTATTCTTATTTCTTTCTTTTTTGTTTAAATTTTAAATCATGCTTTTTATTTATGTTTTAATGTCTTTGTAAGGCATTTTAAATCACCTTGTTGTTGAATTGTGCAATAGAAGAAAAAAAAAACGGTGTGCAAGTTAATGATTATCACAAATTACTACATTTTCGCAGCTATTACTTTTGCTGATGCTTGAAAACATTAACTAAACATCTCTTTTTTTCTTAAAGATGAGATTATTAACGTCTTCATGCCATCATATGCTCTCATACAGAAGTAAATCTGGTTAAATCCCAAAAAACCACATGTGATATCCCACATATATTCCTCCTTTAAATAACAATACAGTGAAAAATGTAACAGAGGCTCATAAAATAGGGAAAACATGGTGTGAGGAGAGTCTTCTTACCGCTGTAAAGATGCTCTGACTGTCAGAGACAAACACTTGATGGGATGGCAGCAGGTGCCGGGCTGTTTCCGATCAACGCTTGGCTCAGATGGGATGCTCAGGTGAGGATGGAGGTGCAGCGAGCGGCGGGCTCACCTCAGTCTGCTTCCCTCTGACGACTGCTGCGGAGCCCCGGGGATGAGGCCTGGAAGCCTCTCGGGCTCTTTTTTTCCTCTCTTTTTTTCCCCCCAGAATAACTCTTAACTTGAAAGGCACAGCCTAAAGCACAACTGCAAACTAACTCTCAAGTGAAAGCACCTGCTGGGGGTGTGTGCAAAGCGGGACGAGGCGAGGGCAAGCGGCTGGGTGACTGAGTGCAAAGGAATTCCTGCACCATTGACTGCAATTTATATTTATAGGCCAGTCATGTTTACTTATGCACACAACCCAGTGAGGGTGTCTATTTGTGTGTGTTGGTGTGTGTGTGAGAGGGAGAGAGGGAGAGAAATAGAGAGAGAGGATGAGTCTCCTTCCAGATCAATTCAGACCTCAGAAACTAATGCAGTAGTTGACCTGTGTCAATAGCTGAAACACTTCAAAATGATTAAAGGTGGAAGTTTATCCACCTATCCACTTTGTAAAGGTGATTGATGTAAATTACACAGTTACTCATACTTGGCTTAAACTTTAAAGACACTTTTTAACGGTGAGAAGTTTGACGTTAATGAAAAAACATTTAAGTTACGACTGAAATTAACTTTAAGCCGCTGCGATCTTACTCTTATACTGTGTGTTAGAAACGGTGGTATCCATAGTGATGCCACTCATACTGTTTTGCTTTTTCAGGTCACTATTTGGCCATCGCCTGTATTTTTTCTTCTTTTCTTTCTCAGGTGAATGTAGCTTGAGAGTAGCAGGCAGTTCCCACCAGGTGCAGAAGCAGCACAAAAGAAATGGCTGAACCTCAACAGCCGGATCAGTTTCCACACGGATGCTCCCGCCGGCAGGAAGTCAGAGCTGGGAGAATCTGGGAATTTGTCAAAATAAAACATCACAAGCTGGTTCTGACCGGCACAGCAACATTACATTTACCCATGGGTTAACGATTCAGAGGGTTTTAGAAGAGACTTTAACCAAGTATGAGGAGAGGACAAGAGAGAAAGAGAAGCCGTTGCGTCTGCACACGCCGCCGGGCTTTTGATGAGGGACATTTTGATTGGTCTTCGATTTGTGGCCAATGATGAACTCCAGTTACAGTAGGTGAGGGGGAGCAGCAGCCTGAGCACAGACGCTCAAACCTCCCGCTCCTCAGCCACCTCCTCCAGCTCTTGTGGGAAAATACCAATGAATCCCCTGAGTCATCCAGGAGATGTAATCTCTGAAGTCTTTCCCGGAATAGATCACACCCAGGGCACAATCAAGTTGGGTCTAATTTGCATGTTCTTCTTCTAGTGTGCCTGGGCTGGCTCCTGGGTGTTACTGTGGGAGGCCCAGGTACTGGTGTCGGCGCGGGGACTGGACATGTAGTATGGTCATAGGTATATACAGAGGTGGAAAAAGTACAAAAATATTGTACTTAAGTAAAAGTACAAATTTTCTGCTTGAAAATTACTTAAGTAAAAGTAAAAAGTACCCATTAAGAACATTACTTAAGTAAAAGTATAAAAGTACCTCAACTTAAATATAATAAAGTACCAAAATGTACTTAAGTACAAAAGTAAAAAGTACAAAATTCAAAGTACAAAATTATTTTCAAAAGGATTGCAAAGAAATGAAGAATCCAAGAATTTGCTTACAACTCTAAATAATGGTGATATTATTCTGACCCCTTTAGCGTTTGTTTGCATTATCCCATTTTCCGGTGTAACGCGGAACCATAAATCAGCCCCCGCTGTGCTGTTCTTTAATTTGTAGCGACGTGTCCAATTTTAAATATAGCGGATTAAAAGTACGATTTTTTCCTTGAAAATGTAACGAAGTAAAAGTAAAAGTACAGAAAAATGAAAGTATCAATAAAAGTACAAATTTGTTACTTTACACCACTGGGTATATACATGTGTATATATGTGGAAATGCATGTATCTCTACATATGTGGACAGTAACAAGTATATGTGTATATTTATGCTTTAATCTTTGTGAGAATGGTTGTAATGAATATGAGTGTATATAAATTCACATTGTAAATAATGTATGCATTTATGTATAGATGAATACAGCGACTCAGGGTAAATAGTGTTTATATACAGTGACATAACTGCATGTGGCAATAATCGACTAAGGTATCTGAATTTATACTCAGGTATACCACAATATATATTTATACTGTTGTGAGAAAGTGAGCAACCCCTCCCCTTCTCACCGTCACCGGACTTTTTTAATGTGTGTGGCAGAGTGGAGGATTGGGCGTGGTCTGCGGGGGGAGCAGCACACAGGTGTACCTGGTTCTGCTGATTGGGCCCACCTGTGCCCAATCAACCTCCCCACCCTGCCTGGCTTCATAACCAGTGGCTGCATACCAGAAAGGTGCCTGCTGAGTGGAGGTAGCTTGCTGAGAGGCTTTACTCAATGTGCCATTTTTTAGAATACTGATTTTGCCTTGGCCTGTATGTCTTTGTGCTTTTTTGCATACAATAAAAAGCCTTATTTTTTTGGCATTCCGCGCTCTGCGGGGTCTCTCCTTTACACCTCATCACCCAGGTCCAGTTTGCCTGATCCCCTTGTACGTGGGGAGGCCACTCTGGTGCCTCACAACTGTATAAAATACCTACTAATAATTTTTGTAACTGTGTAAGTTACACACGCTCGAAGATTTAAACAATGAATTCAAGAGAGACATTTTTCTGTGAGTGAGCACATCTCTTTGTGGCCCTGTGATAGACTGATGATCTGTCCAGGAATTTTACTGGTTTTTAACTGGTTCAAATCCATTGAGACGCCAAATAGGGTTGAAGTGGGTGTAAAAAATGAATGAATGTCCCATGGTCTGGAGTTTCTTTCGTTTCAAGGATTATGTTGTTTTTATAGTCTGGGTTTTTCTGTTTTTTTTTTTATTTTTTATTATAGTGTTTTGCTTGTGAAGGTCCTAGTCTTTGTTCAGTAAATGCTATTTTTTAAAGTGATTTCCCTTGTGCGTGATTTCTGCTTTGCCTTCTTTTTATCTGCATAAACACGTACAGTGATGTACATTAAGACTGGCCACAGTGTCTTGTTACTCAAAACTGTAATGGACCCAGTTTTAACCCTAATGCAACAGTCTAGCACGCTGGTACAAGGACAAAGGCTCAAATCTTTAAGCCTAAGGTCTTCTTTTCTTGTCTCCATGTATAAATGGGGTTCTTGTCTGCAGTTGCTGCTGGCAACGGGCAAAACCAAAGCTCCAACCCAAACTGTAATAAACTTAATTGATATGTACATTAACAGTGTTTGTGGATTTTTGTTGACCAAATAAAGGAATAACTCCGTCTTACAAACTGCTATCTCATAGATGATGAGATAGATGAGATCATAAAAATGAACTTGAAGAACAGGATCTGGGAATATTTATGAATGATCTTAGCAGGTTTTCAGTAATATTGGTGTGTTCGTTCTCCTTTTTTGACATTATCAGCAGCAGGTAACTGGAGTTTCATCATATCAGAGTAGAAATTTTCACGATGAAGCTACGTTACAACCCAGTACATTTAACAGAAATTACACTGACAGTAAACACAATGAGCAAAATATGACAGTTGCTAAGAGTAATTAAAGTGTTACCTTGGTCCACAGAGGATGATTTAATAAAATTTCTACGTAGGCTATACCAAGACAATCCTGGATACCAACACGATACTTGACACCAAATGGCTAGACATCCTAATTTCTATGGCCATACTGTGTCGGGGATGTGGGTAATAGGACCCAGACTTTATTAACCGAAAAAGTTGTTTAGCAGGATGCAAAAACCCAAACATGAACATGACAAGATCCAAAACAAGCTGACCTGAAACATGGAAGGAAGGAACAGTACGGACCAGCAGGGAGCAGGGTGAAGACAATACAAGATATACACTGGAGGCTAGACGAGACACAGGTGCAGACGATCAGGACAGATGGGAACAAGGGAGGTCTTGGGGGAACAAGATGGGAACAGATGGGAACAAGGGAGGTCAAGATGTAACTGAAACATAAAGGGTTTCAAAATAAAACAGGAACTAAACACCAAACTAAACTAAACACCAAATACTGTATGTTATATATAATATAGGTACATCAAATAAACTGACACATTGATTTGATCAGGATCTTGGTTGATGGAAAATGATCTCCCCTTTGGATATCCAACATTTTTTATTCATCTTTTTTGGCAGCTCGTATAGTTTGTCGATCAGAGAGATCATTTAATGTTACATTTTTACAAAGCCAAAGACAACAAACTGACTCACTGCTTCAGTCATACCTTCAGTCTCATCCTCACTCCAACAACCTGTCAGTGTCTCCTGTAAACTCTCTCCTATCCGAGCACTATTTAATAATGTTTGAATTTAACATTGTCAAAGTTAAAGCACAAAATAAGAGGTATTACTTTATCAGATGTTTATCCAATAAAGCTATTGCTAAATTTAGGCCATCGCTTCTCATCTTCCTACAGTGGAACGTACAGTAGCGAAGCAGTTGAGGGCTGTGACCTACAGGTCAGGAGGTTCAACCTGTGCAGATGTTGATTTCCCAAACATTTTAACTAATTATATACCAATTTCCAAACTTCCATTTGAGTCTAAAATTCTGGAAAAAGTAGGTGCTAGCCAGTTATGTGACCATAGTACTGATCTATTTGTAGTTTTCAGTCAGGCTTCAGAATGCATCATAGCACAGAAACAGCACTGGTTCTAGTCACAGATTCTCACGGCGTCAGCATTTCACTGCACAGGTTAGAGCATGTTGTTGGGATTAAACAGATAGAAATCAACAAGAGCAGGTCTCTCCAGTGTAAGCCTCCCTCCTCCGCTGCCTCCCTGTAAAAATTGGAATCTAATTAAAAAGGTTTCTACTTGCGTATGAAGCCCAAAACGGCCTTCCTCTGCGATATTTGAAGACCTGATAGAGCTCTACATTCTCAGAGTAAATGTGTACTCGTAGTTCCTAGAATATCCAAATGTAGATCTGGAGGACGGGTCTTCTGCTATCAGGAACCGTTACTATGAAACCAACTTCCAGTTCGGGTACACCACCTCCACCTTTAAAACCAAACTTAAAAGATTTCTGTTCAGTAAAGATTCTAGTTAGTGTAAACTCTAGTGTGTTGGGGCCTGTAGTCATACCTGCAGCTACAGGATAAGACTAAAGCAGCTCATCTTAAACATAGCCTCGTCGTAGATCAGAGGTGTCAAGTAACGAAGTACAAATACTTTGTTTCCTTACTTAAGTAGAAATTTTGGTTATCTATACTTCACTGGAGTAATTCTTTTTCAGACGACTTTTTACTTTTACTCCTTACATTTTCACGCAATTATCTGTACTTTTTACTCCTTACATTTTAAAAACAGCCTTGTTACTCTATTTCATTTCAGCCTTTAAAAAAAAAACTACCCAGTTAAATTGTGCCATCCGGATAGAGTGAATTTGGTTGTGGTTGTGGCACAGATGTTCTTGTCCAGTTTTGTTCTTACATCCGTTGCCCTCAGATTCCTGCAACTAAACTTGGATGTACATTCCAATAAACATTAGGATAAACGGGTGGGTTAAGCAGTGGGTTAAGCAGCGGCTCATATACTGAGGCTACAGTCCTCCTCCTGCAGCGGTCGCAGGTTCGAATCCCGGCCTGTGCACCTTTGCTGCATGTCATCACCATTCTCTCTCTCTACCCCTTTCCAGTCTGCATCTTCAATAAAGGGCCACTAGAGCCCAAAAAAAACCAAAAAAAAAACCATTAGGATAAATGATAACATGCCTCTGAAGTTTGACTTTTTGCACCATTACAATACTTATAGGCAACTAGTCATCATATCTTCTGCTCTCTGAAACACATGTTAATGCTCAATAGTACACATATTTGTGAGACATGTGAGGCCGACTCCAGAGACCTTAGTTAGGTGCATCCCGGGGGCCAGAGCGGGCGACATAGAAGCAAATTTGAAGCTGCTGGCAAAGGGTAATCGTAAATATGGTAAAGTTATCATCAATGTCGGAGCTAATGACTCCCGTCTTCGCCAGTCGGAAGTAACTAAAATGAATATTGTCTCGGTGTGTAACTACGCCAAAAGTATGTCGGACTCCATAGGTTTTTCTGGTCCCCTCCCCAATCTGACCAGCGATGACATGTTTAGTCGCATGCTCTCGCTCCGCCACTGGTTGTCTCAGTGGTGTTCAGAAAACGACGTGGACTTTATTGACAACTGGGAGACATTCTGGGGAAAGCCCGGTCTGATCAGAAGGGACGGCATTCATCCCACCCGGGATGGTGCAGCTCTTATGTCTAGAAATCTGGCCAATGTTATTAGACACTCCCCCTGACAATGCAGAGTCCAGGCCAGGATGCAGAGCTGCAGTTTAACACACTTCTCTGCTGTCTCTCGAGGACCAACGCCTGCCAATAAAACTGTAGGATTGCATTATGTAATTAGCGACTCTAAAACTGTAGGATTACATGATATTGGCGACTCTGGCCAGGTGCCTAGCAAAATAGAAGTGGTTGCAGTTCCCCGCCCTCCAAAAGTTCACCAGGTGCGGCGTTTTGGAGGCGTTAACCAAAATAACCTTGTAAAAATGAAAACCAATGTACATTTGGTACCAATTACAGACCGAAAAATTAGATGCAGATTACTAAATATACGATCATTAAGCTCTAAGTCTCTGTTAGTAAATGATATAATTACAGAGAGCAGGAGTGATATTTTCTGCTTAACAGAAACATGGTTACAGGAGGAAGAGTATGTTAGTTTGAATGAATCAACTCCGCCCGGCTACTTTAATCATCACATTCCTAGAAGCACGGGCCGAGGCGGAGGAGTCGCAGCAATTTATAACTCCGGTCTCCAAACAAAAATTGAACCTAAGTGCAATTATAATACATTTGAAAGCCTCATGCTTGGTCTGAAATTTCCGAGCTGGAAATCAGAGAAGCCAGTTGTGTTAGTGGTAGTGTACCGGCCCCCTGCTGGTGCGTATCTAGAGTTTTTGTCTGAATTTTCAGATTTCCTTTCTGGATTATTGATCAGCACAGATAAATTCATCATAGTGGGTGATTTTAACATTCATATGGATGTTGAAAGCGATAATCTTAAATTAGCCTTCGATTCTCTTCTAGAATCAATGGGTATCTCACAAAAAGTGGATAAACCGACGCACTGTTTTAATCATACTCTCGATCTCGTTCTCACCTACGGTGTTGAAACTGATGGTCTGTTGGTGTCACCTGTAAACTCCCTTTTATCCGACCATTACTTAATAACGTTTGAATTTAATTTTGTTGATGTTGAAGTGCAAAATAGGAGGTATTATTTTAGCAGATGTTTGTCTGATGAAGTTATTGTTAAATTTAGGGAGGCCATTGCTTATCTTACGACAGTGCGAAATAGTGATGTAGTCGAGGCCAGTGACCTGGGTTCTACCTCTACAGATGTTGATTTCCTTGCTAGTAACACTGCTGATTTGTTGCATTCAGCTTTAGAGGAAGTTGCTCATTTGAAAAGGAGGGTTTCAAGCCACAGGAGCTTAACTCCCTGGTATATTTCAGATATCCGCATGTTGAAACAAAACATGCGTAAAATGGAAAGGAAGTGGTACTCTTGTAGGTCTGTAGACTCTTATCGTGAATGGAAAGATATTCTAATAGTATATAAAAAAGCCATTCGCAAAGCCAGAACAGCTTATTATTCAATGTTGATAGAGGATAACAAAAGTAACCCACGTTTGCTGTTCAGCACTGTAGCCAGTCACAACTCTGTTGAGCCGTGCATTCCTGCAGCTCTCAGTAGTGAAGACTTTATGAGCTTCTTTAACAGTAAAATCACGAGAATTAGAGAAGAAATCAACCAGCCGGTTGTAGGTGTTTCTTCAGCTTTAGCGACTTCCCTAGGCTCTGACTTGTCTCTAGACTGTTTTGATCCAATAGACCTCCCTGAGCTGACTTCACTTGTTAATAGAACTAAGTCAACCACATGTATGTTAGACCCCATCCCGACTCGACTATTCAAACATATTTTTTCTCTTATTGGTACGACAATACTGGACCAAATTAACCTATCCCTAAGTTTAGGATATGTACCACAGGTTTTCAAAGTCGCAGTAATTAAACCTTTACTTAAAAAACCTTCTCTTGACCCAGACACCTTAGCTAATTATAGACCAATTTCCAACCTTCCATTTGTATCTAAAATTCTGGAAAAGGCAGTTTCAAGCCAGTTATGTGACTATTTGTATAGAAATGATCTGTTTGAAGTCTTTCAGTCAGGGTTCAGAATGCATCATAGCACAGAGACAGCATTGGTTCGAGTCACGAATGACCTCCTTATGGCCTCAGATAAGGGATTAGTTTCCATACTGGTTCTACTGGACCTCAGTGCTGCTTTTGACACTATAGATCAGGGATATTCAATTGGCGGCCCGCGGACCACATGCAGCCCGCCAGGAGCTTTTATGTGGCCCCTGGTCATATTTAAAAAAAAGGGAGTGTTTGTTTGTTAAAAAAAAAAAAAAAAAAAAAAAAAATTTATAATATTTTTATAACTGGCTACTATGGACTAAAATGGTTGTGCCCAATGCTTAATATAATATTCAAATAAGGAAATCTTGGTGGAAAGTGGTGCTTTGTCATTATGGCATGTTTTATTAAAAGTAGGTCAATATCAATTTCATTAAGTTTGCTCAATGCATGGTTTCAAAATCAACTTGCATTCAAAATAATATTTCTTTATCTGAATATTATATTTAACATTCACAATTACTAAATCTGGAAAAAATTAATACATAATTCATATGTAAACTAGATATATTCAAATGTATAATACAAATGTATTAGATTTACATAAGTCTTCGTCTTTGAGTGCAAAATACATTTTGAAAAACCCCACATTTTCAAATTGTGCGGCCCTCTCCATACAGTCCTTTTGCAGATGTGGCCCCCGGCCGAATCTAGTTGAATACCCCTGCTATAGATCATGGCATTTTACTGCACAGGTTAGAGCATGTTGTTGGGATTAAAGGGACAGCTCTATGTTGGTTTAAATCATATCTATCTGACAGGTTTCAGTTTGTTCATGTACATGAGGTTTCTTCAGAACAGTCAAGGGTCTGTTATGGTGTTCCGCAGGGTTCAGTACTAGGGCCAATCTTGTTCAGTTTATACATGCAGCCATTGGGAAGTATAATCCAGAATCACGGCATACACTTTCATTGTTATGCTGATGATACGCAGCTCTACTTGTCTATGAAGCCGGATGAAACAGAACCGTTAGTTAAACTTCAGGCATGTCTAAGGGACATCAAGGACTGGATGTCCAGAAATTTCTTGCTTCTAAATTCAGATAAAACAGAGGTTATCATTCTTGGTCCAGAGCATCTTAGGAAGGGATTAGATGGTGTTGCGATGGCTTCCAGTGCAACTGTGAGAAACCTTGGTGTTATTTTCGATCAGGATTTGTCGTTTAAACCATATGTTAATCAGGTTTGTAAAATAGCCTTTTTCCATCTCCGTAATATTGCAAAGATTAGGAAAATCCTCTCGCAGAGTGATGCAGAAAAACTAGTTCATGCGTTTGTATCTTCTAGACTAGATTACTGTAATGTGTTGTTAGCAGGATGTCCAAGTAAATTGCTTAATAGGCTCCAGCTGATCCAAAATGCAGCAGCACGAGTACTGACAGGAATTAGCACGAGAGACCACGTCTCTCCAGTGTTAGCGTCGCTCCATTGGTTACCCGTAAAATTCAGAATCCAATTTAAAATTTTATTACTTGCGTATAAAGCCCAAAACGGCTTAGCTCCGCATTATTTGCAAGATCTGATAGTGCCTTATGTTCCTGTCAGAGCTCTCTGTTCTCAGAGTGCAGGTTTACTCGTAGTTCCTAGAGTATCCAAATGTAGATTTGGAGGGCGGGCGTTCTGCTATCAGGCACCACTACTATGGAACCAACTTCCAATCTGGGTTAAGGAGGCTGACACCACCTCCACCTTTAAAACTAAACTTAAAACATTTCTGTTTAGTAAAGCCTATAGTTAGTGTTTAGTAAACCTCTAGCTGGTGTTGGTAAATCTTTAGGTAGTGTAAACTTTAGTGTGTCAGAGTCGCTCCTGTAGTTTCTTGTGCTGGCCCCCCCTTCTCCTCCCTTTTCTCTCTTTTGTCCATGTTGCAGCATCCTTTGCCGGACACCGGAACCTGCAGTGTGGGAGTGAGGGGGGCAGGGTAACGGCCCCTTTTGGGCGGGGGAGAAGGTTCGTCCCTCAAGACTCCTCTCCCTGGCCCTGCCCCTTTTCAACCTTTCCCCGACCCTGCACCCCAACCTGGGACTTGATGATTAGACCGGAGCTTCGGGAGCTGCGTGCTGGCCTGCGGTCCCCACCCCTGGTCATCCCGTTGCTGCTTCCACCTGCCTCCTGTGCTGTTGCCGTCCCTGACCCACCAGTCTGGCCCTCGGCAGGAGGGTCCCCCCTTACGAGCCTGGTCCTGCTCAAGGTTTCTTCCCTCCTAAAGGGGAGTTTTTCCTTGCCACTGTTTGGCTTAAGGTTTTTCTCCCACTAGGGGAGTTTTTACCTGCCATTGTTTATGTAATAACTGCTCGGGGGTCATGTTCTGGGTATGGGTCTCTGGAAAGCGTCTAGAGACAACTCTGTTGTATTAGACGCTATATAAATAAAATTGAATTGAATTGAACATATATGGTTCTTTAATATATTTGCATTATACTAAGATGCATTCATTTTCAATGGCTTTTGTCCTTAATGGCTTTTTTCCCCCTTACATTACTTTTACTTTTATACCTTAAGTAGTTTTGAAACCAGTACTTTTATATTTTTACTTGAGTAAAAAACTTGAGTTGATATTTCAACAGTATTTTTAAACTCTAGTATGTATACTTCTACCTGAGTAATGAATGTGAATACTTTTGACACCTCTGTCGTAGATATGGCAGAGCTTCAGGAGCTGCATCCTGACCTGCAACCCCCACCTCTGACCATCCGAGTGCTTACCTCCACCTGTCTGTATAGATGTCTCAGTTGGATATCTACTGACATCCTGACCTGCAGTCCCGTCATCTGACCACCTCACTGTCTGCTGTCCACATCTGATTATATAGTCATCTCTGTAGTTCACCAACTAACCATGTATCGTGTTTACATAGAACTCTTAGTTCCCTACTAACAGATAATTAATACTAATATATCTTGTCTTTTGTACATTTGACAAATGATCTGTGTCTCTTCTCTTTCAGTTCTTCCTTCTCTCTGTCTGTTTTCTTTTTTCCTGCTCTCCACGACTGGCCTCCGGCAGGAAGGCCCCCCCCTTATGATCCAGATCCTGCTTGAGGTTTCTTCATCGCTAAAGGGGAGTTTTGTAATGTTATCTTATAATTGCTTTTCTGGGTCTTTGGAAAGCGCCTAGAGACAACTTGCATTGTAACTATATAAATAAAATTGAATTGAAATTGAATTGAAATGATATCTCTATTTTTATCTGATACAAAAGTTATGTGTGCCAATATTCATTTACATCTCGTATTCAACAGGTTTTTCTGGAAAGTTTGAATCATGCGGATGATATCTCAGACTTTGAGAGGATGCCAAGGTTCCCGAAAAAACCCCACACAAACTCAACAAGGAAGGCCCAAGGCAAGATTTAAACCAGGACATTTTTCAGACATACAACAGAATTAACTAACGCACTACTGCACCGCACCATCCATGACCATACTGCCATAAAACATACTGTCCATTATTCGTCCATTAACTTTATCTTGTAAATATTAGACTGTATAAAAGTGTTTTTAATCAGACTTGGTGTATGGATAAAGAATTACGATTTAACTGTGTAGGATGATACTTGTGTATCGTGTATTATATTACACGGTGCAAATCTTGAGATAAGGAAATAACAAGCATTTTGCCTCACTGGAAATCTTTTCCCAGTGGTGTCAACAAAGGACCTGTGTTTTAGTTTCATGGATGATTTCATTAACAGCAGAGGCGACTACTGGAAACAGGCATGTAAATACGATCATTTTTACAGAACACCACTTCAGATAAATGACTTCTACATTGAGGGACAGGTTTTCATCAGCACTGCGTCTCATCTTACAGGATTAAAACCCTTTATTTACAATGAATAATGAGTCCTGAGCGTACAATCATGTGAAAAAGAAATAAAGCCCTATGTCAACTCTAGGGTTTGGTTTTTGGCAAAATCAAACACAACTTATCAGCAGAAACATCTCAAAACAACTCTAAAGCATGGAGGTAGAAGAGGCATCATTTGGTTTTATGTTGTGGCCCAAAAACCCACCAGAGGACTTTAGACTTACGAAGTTGGTCATGAACTCTTCTCTAGACCAAATCATCTTAAAGTAAATTATCAGACCTTCTGTCAACAACAACCTGAACACATGTTGGTTATGCAAAGTGTCAAGAAATCAGCAGGAAATCAGAATCTAAACTAATGAATAAAATCCTGCCATTACCCGGGTCCAGGCAAGGTCAAGGTCTCAACTTGGCTGAAAATGCTGTGGCAGCACATCTTAATATGCATTATAGAAAACAACTATTTAAAGTTATAGCTGCTAAAGTTGGTTCCATAAGGTGATTCACAAGGTTTACTTCACACACGGCTTATGCAATCAAGGACTAGCTTTTTGCTGAGTTAATAATAACACTGTCTGATAGGACATTTCTTGTCTATTTGAGATTATCATAGATAGATATTTTCAAGCCTTTCAAGACTTTTAATATAATATATTGATATACTACACTAAAACCTGGAACTGAAAGAGGCTGTATTGTCTTTTTCACACGAGTAATTGTGTAATTAAGAAAAGAAAAGTCCTCCTTTCAAAAACCCTTTTCAAACATCTAGCTCACTGATTTGAACTTACTGAACTTACTGATTCCCAGCCTTTCACGTATTCTGCTGTTGTACACAATTATAATTTCAGTCACTTGTTGAAATCACCTGTTGACATCAAATCAGGGCTGGGAGGCCGGGGCCTGCGTTTATACAGCATCAGCAGTTAAACTCCTTTGCCAGAGCGGCATCTCCCTCCACAGCATCGGGTAAGGGTTTGTAGTTGGTGATGTTCTGAACCCCCAGCCACACCTCCCTCAAGTTGCTTTGGATGTGGTCCTCAATTTTGCATTTGTAATCCTATTTGGCCAGGCGAATGCCTCTTTTCAGGTTTGCCCAGGCTAGCTGCACTGTACAGTTCCATGTCACGGGACTGGAAGGTGATGTTCCTGTTTCTCAGCAGGTTTCTGACCTCTTGTCATCCAGGGATTTTGGTTGGCATACACCCGAATGTATCTGTGCAGTGATGGATGTATGAGAGTACAGGTGTACTCTTTGTTGTGTACAAGCTTTCATTTCATCCCGGATTGACTACTGCAACGCACTTTTCACTGTACTCAGTTCTTGAGGTTAGACTTAGGAGGAAAAGGGTTGCATGTCTAAGGGTGCGTCCCAATTCTCCCCCTCACCCTGGTTTTGATCACTCCCCCTAAATTTTGCGCGTTCCCGTGAAGGTAGTGGTGTCCCAATTCCTCTTTTCACCTAGGGGGAGTGCATAACGAGGGCTAGGAGCTGAAAATAGCCCCTTCACAGCAAGTTATTTCAGATGCTGACTTCGCGAGCGAGGGGGTATAAAAATTTCCCAGAATGCTTTTCGTCGTCATTTGCGGACAGAATCCAAAAAAAAACATGGCGAACATTTTTTTATTTTTTAGTGAATAAAATCAATATTTTGAGTTAGTTTCTGCATAAAAATGCGTTTTGATTACATTTCTAGCGAGAAATATATATTTTACTTTCATAATATTCACTCAGTGAATGTACATAATCCCTTTTTTGTCCGGAGTAAAGGCTGTTAGGTTACGCCGTAGGCTACGTAAGCTACGCCGTAGGCTACGTAAGCTATGCCGTAGGCTACGTAACCTACGACAGAAACTAACTCAAAATATAAATTTTATTCACTAAAAAATAAAAAAATGTCCGCCATGTTTTTTTTTTTGGATTCAGTCCGCAAATGACGACGAAGCATTCTGGGAAATTTTTATACCCCCTCGCTCGCGAAGTCAGCATGTGAAATCCCTCGATGTGAGGGGGCTATTTTCAGCCCCTCGCCCTCGTTATGCCCACTCCCCCTAGGTGAAAAGAGGAATTGGGACACCACTACCCTCACGGGAACGCGCAAAATTTAGGTGGAGGGATCAAAACGAGGGCGAGGGGGAGAATTGGGACGCACCCTAAGTGTCGAAAACGAAGCTCCGTCACCAGGAAATTAGGTATGTGAAGATCCAGCAAAGGCTAAATATCAAGATTTAAAATGTTGACGTTGCGCATGTCTTTGGTGTTAAGAAACATACAATTAAATGTGTTTTCCAGTAGAAGTGGCCTGGAACAACAAGGAACTGACAAAAGCATGGTGATAACAGGGGGTTCTTGAAAGGTAAATTCAAAACGTACATATCTCATCTTTACTCTCCAATGGTACATTTATCTATCTATATATAAGAACTTTACACGTTCTCTTATGTCAGTGTCATCATTCTCTTTGGAGGAAGTCTGTTTCTTCTTCATCTTCTCAGGTTGTCCTGAAGCTTACTCCTAGTTATTTCCAACTGCTGCCTCTGAAGTTTAAACATTTCAATGCATATGGCTTTTGCAAGTAGAACTGGCATGCATCAGAGCGGGAAGGTCAGCTCGTATCTTTCAAGGTGCTTTTGGGAACACATTTCAATGCCTGATGCGAACTCTCGTGCTAAGCGTTGACTACTTACAATCAGATTTCTCAGGGCGCTTATTAATCTTCTAATTCTTTTTTCCGTTACAAGACGTAAGCCTATAATGAAGTCTTTTATTTCTAATGCTAGAACTCTACGTTTGAGATGTTTAGGCAGTCTTAACGGATTAAGCGTGAAATATTACGAGGGAGTGGGCAAACTGCGTCAAGACCTCTCAGTGGCAGAGTGTTTGAGGACACACCAAACCAAACTGAGTCTTGACACAATGCTTTCATTAGACAGTTTGTTATGAAATTGAAATTGAAAGTGAACATAAACATTTGTATCTGCATAAACATACATCAGTATTAAAGCATGCATGCATACGCTTCTTAGGGATCCATAAAAATAAAGAAAACACTTTTCTATGATGCACATAAAGAAATTATCTCTCCATCAAAAGTCACTATGCATTATAGTTACAAGGGTTGTTTTGCATAAGAAAAACAAACGAGCAAAGATTAAGATGAGGAAAAATGTCTATTTGATCTAGGCTTTCACCACATCCATTCCTTCAGCAGAATTTGCATGGCAGTTGAGGCGCCGTGTAAAAAGACGCTAAGAGGCTGGAAGCCAAGTGCGAAGTCACATTCAGTGCACGCAGATCTTGATATGAGTGATGATTGTGCAGGTGTCCCTACTGTAAACAAATGTCACTGACCCACCTACGTTGTCTTAGCAGTGTCAATAAATGCTTTTTAGTTGGCCTTAGCGCGATCTTTGTTCAGTGCAGGAATTTGTTTTTGTCAGGATAGGTGTGCTGTCAGTTATCTCTTTTTGTACTGTAGTTGTGACAGCTATTTCAACGGTTCGGAAAAGCAATGAGATAAAATAAAACAAAAAAAGCTGAATACTGAGATGTGTAATCCCCTCACTTCCTGGTGTCGTCAGGCCACAATAATAAATGACCTGTAAATGAGGTCAAAGACGGGGCTTGAAGTGCAGTGGTTTGAGTTGGACTGTGTTTTTTTTTCTTTTTTCCTTTGCAGATTAACCCTTTTCTTTAAGATACTTGTTTTCACAAGAGCAACAGTCGCTGCTCTTCACTGATCCTGATGTTTGTCAAGGAGCCTGTTCACTGTCCCTATCCATACCGAAATGGATAACGTTCCAACACTTAGAGGAAATAAAGAGCTTCCTTAATAATTGCCAAGTGAGAAAAATTACTTGTAAAGCTCTCTTTTTATTGCTGTATTGCTGCTTTCACCTGTGGAAATGACCTTTTTCTGTTTGTTTTCCTTATGAGCTCCTGATGCACCAAGACATCGTGTCACGGAAAGTTCGGCTGAAGTCGCTCATCATTTACGATGCCTGCTGTGTGTCCCCGCCCAGACAAATAAAATCTCTAATCTAATCATGTTTATAATTCGTCCGGTGAAGATTCTCTACTAACCAGATGGTGTCCAAAAAAGCAAGGCGGCTTCCCGTCTCCTATTGCGCCTTCGCAGTTTTGTAGTCCCACTGCACGACTGTAGAAGAGTCTCAATTAAACATTTGGGGGTTTATATTAAATATCTGATTCTGAGCCGCAAAATAGCATCTCATTGCTCTTTCTTGGTGCAAGACAGATACAGATCTTCTGATTTACATTTCCCAAACTGTGAGGAAGATATCGTTCTACAGAATGACTTGAGGGCAAGGAAATGCACTCTACAGTTTGATTTACAGTACATTTTTACCAACGGAAAGCTTTGCGACACCTGTGTTCATTCATTTCCTTTTTGAACCCTCCTCGAGCTGTAGGTCTGTTGACCTGACAGAAATGATGGGGAGTCATCAAACTATTGACACAAGTGCAATGAAAGATAGGAGATGTGATAGGTTTGCAGAATCCTTGCTAAGACAAAAGTCAATATTTGTCTTCAGTTACCAGTCTTTGTCTGCACATGCACTGTTTGAGCTGATCGCCTCAGGGCTCAGCTGGCAGCCTTACAAGAAAAACATACAGATGCTGTGTATCTGCTTATCAATATGTGCCCATACGGCCGTCATCTAGATACAAGTACAAAGGTTTAACATTCATTTAATTTCAATCTAGTGAAAGTTAAAAGAACAAGAGGTATCTTTTATTAGTAAAATTATCTGTAGTTGTTCATGAAGCCAAAGACACTCACACACACAATAAAACTCTTTCCACAGGTAAAACATAACACCTGAATTATTTGGAAGTTTCCTTGATACTGAATCATGAGAAGAGTCAAATATCAGCAAACAAAGAGAGTAATATGAATATTTGAACATCTACTAAATTGACACCATATACTGTACTTCTGTGGAAATAGTTGTGTGTGTTCTGAACGGTAGACAGATGCGTTCCTGTGAAAAAAAATATATAGACGCACCGTCAAAGGTTTTATGTATCAGCACATGACTGTTAAACAAAAACATTGGATCTCCAGCAGATAGAATGAGGTAAATGTGTCCTCAGATAGATAACGACGTGTAATGTATCATTTTTTAACAGAAACTTGGCTAGAAAGTAGAAGCAGTTCTTTAATGGTTACAGCTTCATAGAAATGAAGACGTAGGTGCAGATAATCAGATATCAGATAATATAAAAGCAGAGATTGTGGACAGTTTAACACAATGCCAAAAAGGAAAGAAATCAGAAAATGAACATTTCCAAAAAAGTTGGAGTCCATCATTCAACCTTAAGAAAGATTATCCATATTTTCGGTGTCTGGAATGATTACCACCTTAAAAACTTTTACAATTGTAAGCCTGCAATTTTGTTTGGGGCAGCTAAAATCTTTCAGTGAACTTTCAGATTCTCAGGGTACTGTGACGTCGCCACAGACCAAGATCAGAGTATAATTATCCTGTTCCCCATCTTAATTTCCACCTGATTTCAGCTTTATGCTGCACTTCCTGTAGTGCCTGTGAGTGACGTTGTGATGCTGACTCCACCCCCTTCAAACAGCTGCCATGAACCAGAGCTGTAAAGAAATATTTGAAAAGGGGTCTTTGGCATTTTAACATAATATGTCAAAGACATTCTAATAAAATTGGGAAATCGAGGGAACTTTTGGGAAAAAGGGCAAAATACAGTAGTATATCTCCTTCAAAGTTCATGAAAAAACTTCAATTTCCCTTTTTTTTAAATTAAAGTGAGATAGTTGGTGTCTGCCTTGCATGCCCTGCAGGTGATGGTGGCCATGGGGCTGTAGGTTTTGGAAATCAGAGAGGAATTTTGATGGGTAAAATAGCTCATAAGAATGGGCAAATATTCACCATCTAAAGAAACTCAAATCCCATAAAGTGTACGGTGTAAGGTTTGAGTAGATGCTATATTGCGGATTTTTACTTTTCAACTTTAACATGGCATACAAGGTTGAAAAGAAAATTATGCTAAAGTGATGAGGAGTAAATATATCTAATGTAGCATTTGTTAAAGTGAATTCCTCTCTGGTTTTTCAAAATAAAATAAAAATGTTATTCTTTGAAAGGATGTACTTCAAGTTCACATGACACAATGCAAGTGGTTGGGAAGCCACAATTGTTTTTATGTCTCGTTTCTGGTCACAACTAAAATTACAGAAGGTTTGAGTATCGCCATGACGATGTGGGTGTGTTTGCAGTCGTCAGCATTTGCACGTAACCGTCTTGGTGTGAACTGTTGCTTCTCTTACTGACAGATTCTGTCAGTGTGCCTGCTCTTGTGTGGGGCTCATTTTAAAAAGACAACTCACATCATCGTTTCAGTGTTAATTTAATCATAAAAATGCTCAACTATAGAGACAGAAAAAGAAGCTTCATTTTGACAATTTCTCTTCAGATAAATGTGCTATCTTAGGACTATGTAAACTTTCATCTCATCCACTCAACATACCACCCATCCTCTTGTCCATACATAGTCACAAACTAAAACTAAAGAAAAAAAATTTAATAAAATCCAGCAATATTTACACTCAACATCTCACACTCATACGACCAGCGATCCCAGAAGAGGAATGCACACAAAATAAAAAGTAAAAGACTGTTGTGACTGGAAGAGGCAATGGAGACTAGTGCATACTGTTTGGGAGGAAATGACTGAAGACGAACTGAAGAGAGCTGCAAAGCAACAAACATAAATGCTGGTGACTTTTAAAAATGAAAATAAAATGAAATGGCAGTAAACTGACTTCAGATTTTAATAAATGGAATTTAGATGTTCATAACTTAGAGAAAGATTAAACATGAAATAAGAACTTGGTCATGTTAGTATAATCCAGAAAAAAAATATGGTACTATTTTTGAGTTCTAGCAACTTTTGTCCATTTTATTTTTGAGCCAAAAATACATGAAGAAAAAAAAAAAAGAAAGAAAGTCACACACATAATGAACATAAAGCTTAAGTAAAACATTATGTGTGACAGGAGGCATCATTCACGTAAACAAAATAGCTAAACGGATCTTCATTTTCATTGCTGAGTCATCAAACTGGTGTTTTAGCAATACATATTTAAGTTCAGATGCTGAAACCATCAAGAATAACCAACAGAGAGTTTTGGAAAATGCTGGTGTGTAACAATCCCCCAATGCCAGAAAAATAAAAACCCTCTTCTTCAGCTCATCAGAGGTGGTGGACAACATAGTGCAAATAGCAGTTACCTGAACACCAGTGCTGCCAACACTGATACAAACTGGTAGATCTCAGATGATTTACCACCTTCAAAATACAATTTACAGCTTCTTTTTACCGGGATCCAAGTCGTGAAAATGTTCAGTTAGTTATCTAATTTTTAGCACCACCTACTGGCTGCACACGGGATATTTTTAATCTGCAGTAGACAAAAAGACATCAAATAAATAACATCAGGGTAGACGATAAATCAATTCATCCAAATGGTGCAAAAATCATTTAAAAAAAAAAAGAAAGAAATACTTTTGAGGTACAGATCTATTAAAGCTCTCTCAATAATGACGTTTATATGTCAAGTCACCTTTTACCCAAGTAGTATACACCATTTCATGTCAGTTAAATCCATAGAGAAAGCATCGACATACACACGCACGCATGTTTATATTCAGTACACATACTGTAGACACGGACTCAGAAACCACAGTCACTCACCAGGCAAAATAGATTTAGATGGCTTTTTCAACCCTTCTTCAAACCTCACTTGCTCAAACTCATTCACAACCCTTCAGCATCTATTTAAAGCGAAAACCCACCCTAAAAAAAACACACACTTCGTCCCATGCAGTCTGAACGAGGCGCCTGCAGAGTGGGAAGCTTCAGGACAACCGGCACAAATTAGTGTCATGATTCATGGATTTCATCTGTGAGAGAAACGGGGTTACAACCGTTACATTGGCCTTGACTTTTATACCTCACCTGAAATGATATTCATACATCAAGATGGTGGATTTCTTAGTATAAAATCAGTTTGTGATTAAAAATGTTTCTCTTTTTACTAATCTTTATTCCTCAAAAAGACAAATAATCTAATTAAATTCCTGTCACAAACAGCCATCCTTTATATATTTGTGCAAGTATTATTTAAAAAAAAAAAAAAACAACAAAACAATATCCTTCAGTTCGTAAGTGTTTCTGGATTTGGCTCAGCAACTCGGTCTCAAGAAAAATCCCAATCCGCATTTCCAGAGTGAATACTGGTGGTCTAACTCATCCCGACCGCAAGTTCTCTTCTTCTGAATTATACAAAAAATTATTGACGCTAAAAATATGTCCAGTGTTGAATATTTGGCACCCAGTATTTATAACTGAAACACAATCAAGATCTGCAAATTAAGAGCCAATGAGGGGCTCCAGCTCTGTATAAAGTTACTGGAGGACCTGGAAGCGTGAAAGCTGCAGTCCAGCATTAACTGTTTAATCAAAGAACGATCCAAAGAGGGAAACTTAAATGAAGCCAAAGCCAGACAACACCAGCTGATAAAAGTCAGCTTCAATGGTTGTAGTTACCTGTGCAGTGTTTGTACACTCACAGGATGTGACGGTGAGAATTTTTAACATGGGTGCCCGGATTACTCCGACGACATCGTGACGGGACAAACTAAGAAATTATCTTGTTATCACAAATCTCATCATGTAAGGCAGTCGTCTAAAAGCACTTCGCCAGAATATCGTTACGAAAAATGCTGTGGTGGATAATTTGGCTCAATTTGAGTTTAAAAGAAAAAAATAAATCACTTCTTAAGACTTGGAACAATATATGACGAGTTCAAAGATCTGAACTATACTCTCCGATTCTCAAAATAAGCAAAAACCTGGGCAGGAACCCCAATAAGAGACCGTTTTCAGATGGACATGGGGATACCCAACTGTATAAAGATGGCTTAGGGGGATTTTCTATTTAATTCAGGATGTTTTACAGTTGAAATGAAAGATAGTTGTGTATCCATCTTTAGGGGTTCAGACTCTTCAATAAAGCATTCACACATTCAAATCCGGGCGTTGATGTTTCACTGTAGCAGATGTGATCCATCACCTCAGTCAGCTGTGTTTCTGTGGAAAAAGGGCCGTGGGTTTTGGGAAGAGAGCGTTGTCGTAAGTCAATAGAAAACAAGTGTTCTTCCCCTCCCTCCAACTCTGCTGCATTTAAGGACTCCAAGGGTGTTGAGCTCATCATTCACCATGAGGAGGTGGGGAGTTTCTGTCATTCTAACTCTTCCCAAACGGATAGGGACCGTGAATACCCTGAAAGAAAGAAAAATTACAGAGAGGACATTACTTTATAGTGAGAATGGCTTTTACTGTCAAGTGGTTCTCACTAGTCTTGTTCAACCACCACAGAAGAGTTTGAAAGTTTGGTAAACAGTTAACATAAGATCAGACGTGATGTCACTGTGTAAGATAACAACGGCACTGGATATTTAAAGTGAGTCACGCCAACAGATCTATTGTAAATGTATTCGTCCCAGGGAACTGATGCTTCTGTAAAATAAAAACTAGAGGCCGTTCAGGGACAGTAGAGCCTTCAAGTGATCACTGGAAACCAGGTGCCCCTGCTATCTGCTCTTATTTTGTCTTTTAAGCAGAGACAAAAAAAAAAAAAAAAAGGATAGATTTTACTCAGAAACTCTGCCAATTAATTTGCACACGGCATCGGTCAGCAGGTGACGACGCCTGAGCCTCAGTGGTCCCTACAGGAAGTACCAGGCCACCTTTTAACTGTTCAGTATAATGCAACGCATAATAATTGCCATCAAAATGCAGAGGAAAAAAAAAATATCCTTGATTTCAAACTTTATTTAAAACAAAAAATAAATTAAAAAAAAAAGATTTGTAGGATCTGGGACTGTAGCACCCTATAATGTAATAATTAATAAAAAAATGTAACACCTGAAAATGTAATAAAATTTGCACTTAACTCAATCGAACATGTAATAAAATCCAATAATGTAATAACTTCACCAATAATGTAATAAAATATCCTGACTGATATTGTAATAACATTTTTACCGATAATGTAATACCTTATTACATTATTGGGAATTTATTACAGTTTCAGGTGGGTCTTTTTTTTTTTCCAAAACTGATAATGTTATACTTGACAGATAATGTAATATATATGTTCATTTTCAGTCCAGAGTTCTACATTTTGTGTTTTATTAATCTAAGAATGTTGTATACACTGGATTTGAAACACCCGAATGACTATTGGCTTAAATTGCAGACTTTGAGTACCATGTAATAAATTCCCAATAACGTAAGGTATTACATTATTGGTAAAAATGTTATTACAATATCCGTCAAGATATTTTTTTACATTATTGGTGAAGTTATTACATTATTGGGTTTTATTACATTTTCGACTGAGTTAAGTGCAAATTTTATTACATTTTCAGGAAATTATATAGGGTGCTATAGGGACTAACATTAAAGTTTAAGCAGTACTACATGCAAACCTTAAAGAACACTTTAAACATGCTCCAAACTGTTGCACATCGTTTCTTTTTTTAAGTGTTTAAACAAGGTTTGTCTTGAACGTTCAACAACTTTTTAAATTTAGTTGCATTACCTTCATTGTAGTATGGATACTCACAATGAATATATGTCGCATAAGTACTGATAGCAATTGTGTTTGTCATTAATGGTCCGGTCCAGAACCACAACCAGTTTAGCATAGTTTTCTTAATACTCGTAGTATCTTTAAATATAACCCCATCTTTTACATTAAAGCATCTCTGCTGGCCGATCAAGGAATCAACAGCCTTGTATATTCGTGTAACATACCTGGCCGTAAGTCACCATGGAAAGATTGGTTTGGAGACCATTCGACGGCCTATTTACAGCATTGTGGGACAGTCCGTTCTGGTCCTCCTGGATTGCCTCTTGCGTGCGTTCCCAGGCTCCGCCAGGACCTCTGATGGTGTCGTCAGTGGCATCGTGCTTGTTCTTCTGAGGTGAGGCGAAGGGATTGAAGTCTCCCTGGATATTGCGTTGGGGTTGCGTGTTAAATTCCGTCTCGAATGAAGAAAGCTGTTGAGTCACGCCGAGGAGACCTCCGACTTCGACGCTAAGAATCACCCAGATTACATCTACAGGGGGGAAAGAGAAACAAATAAAAGGTTTTTAAAATGTTTTTATTAAAGAGATTCTTCCTGGTCAAAACTCCATACTTTTTTTTTTTTTAATAGAATGATGTTTGATAGATGGTTTTAAAGTGTTATATTTTGACTGTGTAGTCATGTGTAAGACAAATTATCCCACGGATCCATTTGATGTTGTTACATTGCAAACATTAACCCAAACAGCAGAAGTAATTTATTTAAAAACTTAGTACAACCCTCAACTCAGTGGGTAGTAAACCACCTTTAGCAGCGATTTAACTTGAAGCGATGGATTTTCTTTGATCTCATCATTCTCACCCTGTTGTAGAGAACTTGGATGCTTTCGTTTTTACAATTTTGCATCATTTTATTGAAATTGGTGCACAGGTCTCCTAAGGTTCCGCCCCCGTCTTTTCAGTCAGATTGAGGTCTGGACTTTCTCTTTTATCCATTTTGATGTGTTTGGGATCGTTCTCCTGTTGCATGACCCAGTTTTGAGCCAGCTTTATCTCTCAGACAAATGGCCTCACATTTGACCATGATTTGATCACATGATCCACTCGTGGAGTGTACGGCCTCCAGGTCCTACGGCTGCAAAACAAGTGAAACATCATCCTCCCACGGGTGATAGGGAGACGCCGTTTGGTTTCCTCCACACACGGTGCTGAAACAAACATCTCGTTTTTTTTTTTTAAGTTTTCTCAGGTTCAACTTTGCAGACTTCTGTTGTGCTGCCGTATAGTTTTAAGAGAAAAAGAGGTTTTCTCCAGGTAACTCTCTTCCAAACAAGCTGTACGTAACTTTATCTGTATTGTTATTTCACCAACTTCAACGGTTAATATTCTAACTGAGACCAGAAGAGTCTCAGATTTAGCTCCTGGGTTTTCTTTTACACATTACACCGTTTGACCTCGTGGCCAACTCTCTGGGACATCTAATCCAGGGAAGATTATCAACCGTCTCCAGTGTTTTCTACTCGGGAATATTCTTCCTCAGTGCAGAATGATGGAATACAAGTTGCTTGGAAGTGAATACTGCAAAAACTCTAAATCTTACCAGGAATATTTGTCTTATTTCTAGTTAAAATGTCTCATTTTTAGTCAAAAAATCTCATTACACTTAAAACAAGAGTCATTAC